>NW_006800106.1:703471-722607 GCF_000485575.1 Poecilia formosa
GTCACACTTTAAGAAAATATTTTCTCTGAAGCTGCAAGGATTAACAGTTTTTTTCCTTTCAGCTGTTTAAGTGTTTAAGTTTTAATACTTGATTCTGCTTTGAGATTGCACTCAAGATAAATTTTAAATTAAAGATTTAATATGTACAGAACTTGATAAATGGCAGAATGTTTTGCTATGGCCAGTCTTACCATAAAAGTGTCGCTGGGACAAAGGAATGAGACAGAGATAAGACTAACAGGAAATGAGAGCCTAACTAACTTGCCTTACATTAACTTCAATTACTAAGGGGTAAAAGCAACGTCTTTTGTGAGTCTGACCTGAGACTTTTGCAATAAAGCACAATTTGTAGGATGGATGAGGAAAAGAAATTCCTCCAAGCTCCCTTTTAAGGGGAGGAAACCTTGGGAAGGACCCTTACACAGAAAGCCTTTGAGCCCGAGGGAAGCAGAGAGAGAGAGGGAAGAAAAGCAGTGAGGTGGAAAAGCATACACTGAGCATGTTAGGGGAAGGATGTGTAATAAATAAATAAAAAATAAGATGAAAGACAAGGTATATATTGTAGTAATTATAAAACATGCTTTTGTGAATCTGAATGTGCGTATATATATATATATATATATATATATATATATATATATATATATACGCACATACACACACACACACACACATATATATATATGGAGTTCTGCGGGGCAGATATGTGGATGAACAGGTGGGGAAAAGTCAAAGTTAGCGAAGGGGAAGCAGCAGGCCACATCATCAGTGCTGCAGGTCTTCTCATCAAGAATGCATCTCTAGTCCCAGAGAATCCGCGCTGAGGCGCACAGATAAACAGAGAGGATGGAATAAGGTTTAATAAAATACAGGTAAATGGCCTGAGCAATCTGTTGAGAAAGTGCTGGAGAAAAAAGAAAAAAAAAAACATTAAAAGCAAGTGAGTGGACCTTGACTTGGTAGATTTAAAGAAGAAAAAATGAGCCATGAAGGAAATGAGCAATTACTTCCACTGTCTTTACTTCTTTTTTCAATGTTCCATTGTTAAGTTGTGTTGTTCTTTTGTTCGGTACATGATGCACTGTGTTCACAAGAACTGAGACTATTTTTAAGCTGCTCTTTAAGACACCAGGTCAGTTGGACCCCACAGCTTTTTACTCTGTCCCCAGTGTGGTCGCGTGTGCTTTTTGTAAGGTTTATTTTTTGTGTGTCGAAAACGACTACTTTAATAGCCAAACTTGCTGTTAAATTAAAGATTATGGGATGTACGTCATATTTTTCCTCTGACTACATTTTTGAAACCAGGTTTACACAACTGCAAAACACAGTATAAAAGCACATATTCAAAAAGGCTGGAATGAAACACAGCTTAACGTAATGTATATCTCATGGTAGAGCAGCTAGTGGAATATATATGGATATATGTGGCCACTAATTATAAAGGTTTAAAAATATCCAAGCAGAAAAATATTCAAATGTCAAGTTTGTGCTGAATTGCGGTACCTAAATACGACTTCCTAATATTTTCCTCCCGTATGCAGTAAAATGTGGTGTATATGGGTTATGGACCCGATACTGTAAGGTAATGGTTCTTTTGGATCTCTGAACAGAACAAAATCCCATCAACTGTCAAATTTACCCACAGAACCAAACTAATTACAAGTTGTAAACCCAGAGAGGTTCTTCCATGGTGTAATTACATTATGCTACAGTTCTTCAAAGGGAACAATGAAAGCATTTTACTATTTCCATAAAAAGAACTCAAAATAAGGGCACAGAGATTAGGTCACATATGTAGAGGCACTAACGAGTGTCAGAGGGTCACAATGTGGAGGTGGATTTGTTCGACGTATTCACTTAAGAATAAAAGAAAGCACAGGACCACATCACTCCTGACGACTAGATGTTGGGTTTGAATTATTTTCTCCACTGTTCCATCAACTTACCTTTTTTTGTTCTGGTCTTATTGTGTTAAGTTTTACTATGGAGAAATTTATCGTATCGTTTGCCATTTATCGTGATAAATTTCTTCCAAATTCCAAATCGTGATTGAACAACAACACAACTGTCCACACTGTCAGGTTTGCTATTATTATTTACAATTTTCTCCACTCCCTGTTCAATAAGAGTATCAATAAATTTGAAAATGTGATGAAATGAAGTTACTGTGTGAAGTTTGGTGATACAAATCAGACTATGTTATGTGACTGGTGTCCTAAAGAAGCCAATTACAAGAGGGAATGTTTTCAAAGATCAATATTTGTGTTTTGTGGGGCTATGATTGCTGTGTCATACAATAACAGTCATACAGTTACCTAAAAAAGAAGCAATAAATACAAAATATAACAAAACAACATATCACCCACCTCTAATGGAGACAATCTTTTTCAGTATCGGGGGTTTACATTGTCCCAGACGTTGTGATAGTTATATTGATATTATTATTGTTCTTTTGAGAACATTTTCAAGTAATATAACGGTAATGGCATAAGAACACGTTCTCAAAAATCAATAAACTTTAAATTCTAATGAACATTTAACACTGGAACTGGAAGACATTTTAGATATCCAAAATACATAAACAAAACAAGCAACAAATAAAATGAATTATGAAGAAAGAAAAGAGAAAAACGATAAATTATTGAGATCTTGTTAAATATTGTTATTGCAATAGGTCTATTTGTGTCATTTAGCAACTCTGTCAAAGCCAAATACATATAAATACCGACATATTTAAATAAAGCTACTTGCTGTGGCTGGTGTTGTCTTAGAAACCTATGCTATGACGCATTGCTGTGTTTTTTTGTTTTTCACATGTTTCAGCTCACCTCCTGCACAATCACCTGAGTGATGAGCTGCTGCTTCTCAACTCCGTTTCCAGCAGCTGAGACGACGCTCAGAAGTCACTGGATGATAGTTTCTGTCCGGAATAACAAGGAAGGTCAACAGTTAATTTAGCATTTCAAATTACTTAAATAATACGTCGACACGTCAAACAAAAGGCTTCTGTTTAGTTGACAGTAGCCAATATATTTAACAGCTCTGTTGCAGATGTACAACGTCCAACAATTTTGTAACATCAGCTAATTAGTTAAACAATTTTCCAGATCAATTTCAGGATTTTAGGCAAAAGCAAAGTTTAGCTCAAACTATTAGCTACCAAAGTTTCTAACCTGTTAAAACTACAAATTTTACAACATTTCCAGACAAACTATTAAAGTGAACTGTTAATTTGTGCATGTCTAATGCCACTGTATCTGTGGAGCATGCTTATTACTAAGATAAATTTAGAAAACCTACTAACCAAACTGCGACTCAGCCGCGTTAGCTGGTTGCATCCATGCATTAGCGATGGATTAGGTGGATTTAGTTAAATCCTACAGGATGTTCAGGGCCTTAGAGATTTTATTTATCCATCCCCTGACTTATACTTTTCAATAACCTTTTCTCTGATTCGCTTTGAGTCTTCTTTTGTCTTCATGCTATAGTGGTAGCCAGGAATACTGATTTACCAGTGAATGGACCTTGCAGACACTTCCAGCTACAATCACTTGAGACACAGCTACTCTGCTCAGATGATCTCCTTTCTATCACCAACTGGCTTTTAAATAAGGTCAGTTCACTTTAAGAGGATGACTATTTATGCAATCACTTATTTTATGCTACACATTTCTATTAAATTGTCATTATTTTGTATAAATGACACTGAAGGTGATTATGGTTGGTTTGTTAAAACAATGAAAAAGATTAAACATTGAAGGAGGTGTGCACATTTTTAGTCTGTAAATGAAGCACTTTATAGGTAAGCTAGAAAATTGTAATTATTTTGCAACTTTTCAACAGTGGAACTAAAATGATTTTTTAAAAATTACAAAAAACAAACAACACATGAAGGTAAATTGCGATCAGAACATGTTTTTAAAAGCAAAGAATTAAGTGACAGTAAAAACTTTTAAAAGCCTGAGAAATAGTGGAAACTGCAAAAAAACAATTTGTACAAATGGAACAGCAATCCAAAAAATAAAAAAATATTTTTTAATGAGGTAAAAAGCTGCTTTCAAACGACAGCTTTCAAAGAAAAAAAGAAATGAAACTCTTAGTCTCCAATTTAAGTGCCTGAAACTCTGGAAAGCACATTTAAGCCTGCTGTCTGGAGGTGGAGTTCTTTAGGATAATAGCGAGAAGTAATTACCTCTTTCAGGCACGATGGACCCAGTTATTGCATGACTTTGTGTGGAATTAGGGCTGTTCGATTGCTTTTCTGTATCTGCTTCACCCTTTTTCAGTGTCTGCAGGGGGCTTGTAAGGGGCAGGTTTGCAATGCTGTTGATCAGCGGAAATATTTCTATGACACTTTTACAGCACTTAATTAACATAATATTACAGGAGTCAAAATGGCAACGGACGAGCCAGAGAGATCATCATATTCTGATACAGCTCTTATTGTCTCAATGCAGCAAAGATATGAAACTCTATAAGCTTAGAGGAAGATTTGTGTTACTGCAAAATAAGAGCTTTGAAACCACTGAAGCTGCGTCTCCATTACAAATGTGCACAAAACTGTCAATATTCCACCAATGACAAACCCCGCACACCATTTTGCACTTGCGGTGTTTCCATTAAATACGAAATGCAATTAAATCACATGTCATTAAGTTTGTTCAAGTCATTAGAAAACATGCCACACCGTCATCCTACCAACTACTTCCTGTCGTCTTCTTCTTCGTGGGTTTGCAACATCCGGTTGTTGACCATGTGATGTGAAAAAAGTGTTTCCATTGCTATTTGTGAAATAAACCAATTTCTATACAGCCAAAAAAGGAAGGAAAAAAAACACCTCCTCCCAGTCCCAAACTTTTTATTGAAATTTTTTTTTCTCAAAATTGATGCATTTCCATTGAGCAAATTTGTTTTCAAAATGTCAAATTGCGCAGCTATCTGGTAACTGCAAACACAGCTAGTGACAGTAGCACTGTTATTTAATTTGTACAGATGTAGGACTGTATTGTGTATCACTTACAGATCTGATTTATAGAATATTAAAGCTGATCATTTTTCATTCTGCAAGGGAAGACAAATTGCAACTTTAACAGTATTTTACAATATTTTTTCTAAGCCGCTTTTTGAGTTTAACAGCCTACTTTCCCAGGTTTGCATGAATACAGTGCATCAAAAATAATAGAACCCAGTGCCACTGTTCAGATAAAATAAAAAACACATTCTTGTTTTATTTACTAAGGACTATTATTAAGTCAAAATAACAGCAAGCCAACAAAAAGCTTATCTTAATTCATGGCACTAATAAGAAGATAAATGTGCCTTAGAGGTGAAAGATGTTGAGAATGAAACTACAGGAAGCAAATAATTGATTAACTGTGAAACAGCTTGAATTTCAAACCTCATTTATAAATTGTTAATCTCTAAATAAGGTTTGTGCATACAAAAAAAGTCACAATTTGAAATTGGTAAAGAAAAGTAAAACAATCCAAGTTACTCCAGTTCATTGTCTGTCCAGAAGAATTAAGCCTGGAATCAAAACCACCCTGCGAGAATCCACAATCTCTTGTTCCTAATGAGGTTCGTCTCTTCCAAGCTATCCTGAGATGTCTGCTTGACGCAGACATTAATTAATTCAAAGAGTTTGACACACAGTCTGATGATTCTCTTGCTGTTGCTATCTGTAAATAAACTAGAGAGGAAAGACAGAGTACATTTTACTTTGTGTCATTTTGCCTCTTCCTGCGCTTTTATTTTGTTGATCTTAAACAGCAGAAACTGCAACTCTGATTGGAGAAACTGAACATCAGGTATGAGTCAGCAGCATACAACCTGCCGTGGTTTCTCTTGAAAAGCAACCAGCGAGAACTATTCTACAGCTCAATGTGTGTCAAAAATAATATTCAGTTGTGAAAATGGTTTAATTGGTTTTAAAAACCAACCAACCACGTCCTTTGTGTTCTAATATTGTCTCGCTTTGTTTGCAGCTTCACTGCTGCAAACAGAGTAAGCAGGTTGACTAACGCTGCAGAACTGTGAAAATCATCTGACTGACTGAAAAACATGTCTTGGCCTTGTTGAACTCCGCCAAAGAACTGGACCTCGAGAACAAGCGAAGCGAAGAACTGTTAACGTATTCATATGGATACATTTATTGAACCAATGTGATACATTTTGACTTAAGACTTTGTATTGATTTTTCGTGAACTCTTCTATGATCATAAACGTCAGGCTAGCAGCTGTGTGAACACTGCATTTCATTGCATGTCATATCTGTTTATGGAAAAGTCACACAAGATTGGCTTCAGTATTTATGTTCTTGTTTGCCTGACTAGATATATTTTATATATACATATGAAGAACAAGTAAGAAAAGTGGATGAGCACTTACTGAAGGTCAATTGGAAACATCAATACACTTTACCATTGCCTGGCATGGTTTGACGCTCCATCAGTGCATCTTTTCAAGAACTTAGAAATACAGTTTGGTCCAGTTTTGGGTAAAGATCTGGATACCCAGAATAACCTGGAATCAGAGCCGTTCAGATTATAACCCTGGATCTGATCTGGTCTTGTTAATCAAATGGCTTTTCCGCTGGCTGTTGCGTGACTTGTGTGATGTGAAAAAAATGTAGTTTTGCAAAATAAATAAATTTACATACAGCCGAAATACCACTTAATCCTAACGCAAAAAAGTTTTATCAGCAAATCACATCGTACTAACTGAACTGTCACTCGCTGTGATTCTTGCCTGTAAGTTTGGCGGATGGAGAACTGCTGGTGAAGACTTACTGGAGGTGTTTTTTTAAGAAAGAACTCCCACTGCCTCCTTTCAAAGAACAGCATGCAGTCTTCTCTTTCAGCAATGGCACTTAAAGCTCCTCTTTAAGAGCAGAAGTGTGTAATAGACTACCTCCCCGGCTCTCGCCAACAAAGACAGCTTACTTGAATCTAAGAGAGCAAACAAGAAAAGAGAATAGAGATGATAATGAAAGTCCTGAGCTATTTCCTAACGTATTTAAGAAGCATTAATCAAATCAAATTGTATATTTTTCTTGAGATTCTGAACAGAGTCCTCGGTGCTATACAAAGACACAACTGTAGAGAGACATTTAAGTGCTTTAAAGGTCTTTGGGACAATTACAAGGAATAATTACCTCATTCAGACATGATGAGGACAGTTAATTCATTGCATTGTCTGAAATTAGGATTGTTCAATTACTCTTGTGTACCTTGGCAATGTAGGTTGACAATGTTATTGATCAGCTCAAAGCAGTATTTCAGGAACGGGACAAGAAGAACTTAGAGAAAATCCATGATCCAAAATTCCAAAAATAAAAAGAATAAATTTTTTCTTGAGGGCAAAGAAAACTGTCTCTGTTACTTCAGCAATGAGTTAGTTTCCTGCCTACAGGTCGTCTAAAACAAAGCTGCTTATGATCTTTTCTCACATTGCCCTGGATCTCGTGCCTTCACTGACTGAAGGTCCAATTCAGAGATTAGCACAGAATCCTCCTCCTTTCAGCAAGGAAATGCTGTCAAGAGTCATAAGAAAGCAGCATCCTGCAGTCAACAAGCCTGTACCGCAAGACATCCCCATCATAAACCCACAAGGAGCTACAAAGGGTTTGCAGAAAATTCGGTTCCTTCCTCCTGATAGAACTGCTTTAACCAAGTCAGGTCTACAAAAACACCAATTACCTTGGCTCCTACCTAGATCAATAATCTAGTAACTCCATGCGCTCCCTCTACACCTCCAAGGTCCTACTGATTTTTCCTTAATCTTTTAGACAGAGATGGTGACTTCACAGGCTTCCTCTGAACAAAGGGAAGGCCTGATAAACCTTGTGCAACATATAGAACCACCATCTGCCTTGGAATGTGAGATATATATATATATATACAC
The DNA here is from genome assembly GCF_000485575.1 of Poecilia formosa. Classification (NCBI taxonomy): domain Eukaryota; kingdom Metazoa; phylum Chordata; class Actinopteri; order Cyprinodontiformes; family Poeciliidae; genus Poecilia; species Poecilia formosa. The sequence continues at coordinate 711,374 of NW_006800106.1, forward strand.
ACACCTTTTTCAAATCAATAGCCATATGCAGTCTGATGCAGATGTTTGATAATGCTCAACATTCTCCGGGTTGGTTTCTCTAACAACCAAAAAGGCAAGGCAGCATCACAGAATATGGCCATAAGAAGAATCACGAGTCTACTTCTGCATGTTGCCAGTGTGAAATATGACAGAAACTATTCTTAGAGATACATTTGATGTGATTAGCTACAAGCCCTGAGAACTGATACCATGATGTCACTTTGTTTTTGCATTTTTAATATACTGATATTAAAAACACGACAAAAGCACATAGAAATAAAAAAGTACAATTTAATCTACATGACCCACTTTTACTGAACAGAATTTTATTAAAATCATTTTCAGTAGCCTTATTTATCTTTCTAAGTGAAATGACAGAACTTGTCTTCTACTTGCAACAAAAAGTAGAAGACAGAAGTTGTTGATATGTTGTATCTCATATCAACAATTATGAGATACATTTGAATTATTTATTCATTTTATTTTATTTTATTTTATCTAAGAGCTACATTAGACATAGATGACTTAGCAGGGGAGGTATAGCACTAATTAGCTGCTCTGTTTAGGCTAAATTTAGGCAAAAGGAGATTAAACTTTTGGGTCTGAGGTTTAAGAGGCACACGAAACTCCTTTTGTTTGTTACCTGACTGGTTCGTTCACCTGGCCAGGGCTGCACCCGACGGCGGAGGAAAGGAGAGAACAGAAAAGACAAGGTGTTCACATGCTGCATGCACCGCCTCTGAGCCCACCTGTTGGCCTCGCGCGCAGCCATCTTGATGTTGAGAGAGGCTCGCGGCGGGCGGGCCACGTCCTGTTTGTGCGCGCGCGAGAGAGAGTGTGTAAGGGCGCGCGGTTCCTGGAGCTCACGCTGCCCAAAACGAGAAACAGCCAGGGGCAGCAACCCATGACGCCGCCCATATCAGAAACCTCTTCCCGGAGCGTCATTATTTGTGTGTTTAAACAAAGAAGTAAAACATTTCCGGTGTTTTCATGTCGTCCAGCTCCAACATGCTAAAAATGTAGATGTTATGACTCTTGACAATTGTTCTGAGATTAAACAGTAAAAAACATATTGATTAAACTTATTTTCTATTACTTCCTTCGACATGGAAATAGTACCAGCTGGACAAAAATAAAAATATTTTATGTTTTTTCATGATAAAAAAAAAGTCTCTATAAGTGGCATAGGAATACAATTTACAGAGAAATCTTATTTCTCCAGACTTGTGGAGTGCTGGAGTAATTATTGTCCTGTATAGAGATTCTGCCTTTTGTGCTCTGTTTCTGCTTTCTTTGCCGTAAGGAAATGGGGGTCATCTGGAGAGAGGAAAAGAAGGGAGGATTCGGATGTGAAAAGAGGGAAAACCTCTATCACTCTGTGATCTCAATATCTGTGAAAGAAGGAGATGGAAAGGTATCGTTAGTAATTTAAGGTAAAAGGACCTATTCAAAGAAAGTGCCGGTAGTCTTCTGCCTCCAGTCACTCTTTCATAAAACCTTCTGATTAGCCTGTATTCAATAGTATTTTATTTATTTATTTATTTATTTATTTATTTATTTATTTATTTATTTATTTTCTTTCAGTGTAGATGAGGTGCGTTTAGTAGGGTTTAACAATAATAGAGTTCAAAAATGGAATCCACTGGAGAGCTGCTCACCAAAGGTAAGAAGCAGACCAGAAAGTTCACTTCTGGATTTCCTAATTTCAATAAACATAGTGGATTGGCCTATTCAAAGTCTGGACCTCAATCCAATGAGATGCTATGTGGATTTTAACTTTGGTCAGTTGAAAACGATGTTTTATGTTTGCTAAGTTATCTTTATCCGATGCTAAACTTCACTTGATGGTAGAAGATCTGTAAGATTGATGAGACCAGACCAGAAAGTCTGGAAGAGGACAGACGTTTTCTCATGACACACACTTTAGACATTTGTATTCATAAAAAGTCTGAGATGAACTGATGACCTCTCCAGGGTGACCCCGCCTCTCGCCCGTTGACCCCTGGAGATGGGCACCACCACCCCACGTGACCCCACAAGGGGATAATGGATGGATTCATAAAAAGTGCTAGATATTCCTCCTCCCACTTTATAATCATGTAGGGAGGGTTTATGTTGACGCGTCTTTTTGCATAATTCATCTTTTGGTAATAAAAAAGGGACTGATTTTTAAGCAAAAATTACTTTAGACTAAAATTGACTTAAACCTTAATTTCAAGAAGGCGACGATATGAAACATCTAAGATAGATAAAACAAAGTTAAATTTCTTCTCTGCTGAAAGTATTTAATATCCAGCGGAGAATCCTCAGACACCCCAACAATGTAAGCCCTTACTGTAACCTAACATGACAAAAAAATGTTGTTTAAATAAATATTTTTCCCCAGGGTTGGTGTTGAATAATGCACTGCTCAGCATTGTACTGACTCCATGTGCTGCACTGGATGTAGGCGTCACAGTGGCTGCAAGGCGGAGAAAAAAGCACTGCAGGAAAACGAAGGCATGTGGTGGAGGGAAGATTACTTAATTTATTTTATATTAGAGAGAGTGTTATCATCAAAGCACAGCGATTGTCTGAATACAGACGGTAATTGTTGTTTTAATGGAGGAAATCAAAGGAACACCTAAAAGCACTCCAGCGATCATGAAACCATTACAACGAAAACACCAATTATTATACTTTATCGACAGCAGGCTGTTTTATTTTTTGTTTTTTGTTTTTTTACTGTAAATAAATAAAGCACGACAGCTCAAAAGGTATAAGAATTTACACTTTTATTTTTCCGACATATTTTTGCTGTTTCACATCTCTTGTCTGTGAGAACAGCAGAGCTGAATGACTAACAGGTTCTCCGAAAACAAGATTCAGGCATCTTTGTGTTCCAAATCCTTCATTTCTTGGAAAAGCAGTGCATTACTGCTGGAGATTCTTGTTACTCCAACACGTTGACCTTGAAAGGAGCCCGACTCCTGTTGTGTCTTTTATCCGGGACCCTGGAAACTCGATTTTCTGTTGCATAATAATAATGCCTATCAAAAACAAAAGGAACTTTTCACTCCTTTGAATTTGGAAATGCTAGTCTTCACACTGCGTGCATTGTCTCTGAAATAACAACAGTCAACAACAGGGAACAACAGGGAATGAAGTCAAGTTGAATTTTACCTCCTTTAGATCCCGGCTGACCTCATTTAGAGGCGGACAAAACCAGACTCAAGCAATTCGACAAATACAGACAATAACGAGATTACAATGGCTCTCTTTGGTTTTTGTAAACAGGAAGGGGGAAAAATGAAAAGTGTGAATTTCTGTGAACAATCATTGTCTGGGTAATTCTCCACAATAAGCCTCTCTTAACTGAATTGCATTTCTATTTCTCTTGTTTTTTTATTGAGTTTATTATAATTACATATATGTTTGCTGTTTAATCAGTAGGATATCCAGATGTGCTTCACATGAATTTGATTTTAACAGAAATCTTTAAAAACTTTTGTTGCATTTTTTTTCCTCTTAAAATTCACTGTAACATTTTTGTGAGACATTCTCCTTTGCGAGAACAAAATCAAAACATCAATGTTTTAAAGTATCAATTGTGAGGACAAAACTGTGATATTGTACCTCAGAGGTATTGCATTTAGGAAAAAACTAAATTCGGATATTCTGCGCCTACAGCACAAGCATAGCATGCGAGAGGGCATAGCCAACCTGATCACTTCTTGTCCAGCGAGAGCAAAAACACAACAAATGCCTAGAAAAGTGAAATGTAATCATTAAATTGTTAATGAGATGCATGCATTTATAGACTCATTATGAAATGTTTGGATTAAAGGCAAAACACCAACTATAAATCAAGATGTTGCAATGCTGCAGTAATTTGATTTAAAGAATCTTCCAACTTGTACTTCTTGTTCCTTATAAGGGCAGCATCATGAAAATCGACAATTGCTTTTTAACGTTACATCATGTTATAATGTTATTCCCTCATCCTCTTTGGAGCTGCAGTTCCCACAGAGCAGCCCTCCCAGGTGACTCCCCCACTCAGCTCCTTCAGACTAGCCAGCAGCAATTAGCAAACACCTGGTGGAACTGAGCATCTGCTGAGCTCATTATAGGAGCTACTTCTCAGTGAAACGCAGGTTAAAACGTTGTTAGCAGGTTAATGGATGTTGTGATCACTCTTGACGGCAGAGTGTAAGAAAAAGCAAGACTTTCTTAAAGAGACAGAGCCCCAATTTCAAGGCAATAAACTACAAAGTCAAATTTCTTTTAAGTCATACTTGACATGACAGCATTTTTATTACAACTGAAGGTCTCATAGTTACTTGATTGTACTATAAATTGATTATATGAATCTCCCCATTAAAACTTATGTGATTGTACTTGTAACATGATAACATTGGCTGTCTGAGAAATGAATTATATGAACATTAAATTGCTACAAACAGTTACGGCTGTTTGATTTGATATAAATACAAGTGCTGAATTTCATCCATAATGAAAATGAAGCTTATGTAACTGTAGATTAACTATGAAATGCAGCAATTAATAAATCAGTGTGATCACGTGTGAATGTGTGAACAATGCGCTGAAGCAGGTGTTGTTCTGCACAAACCAATCAAAAGGAAAATGAGGAGAGAGCTCCCTGTAGGAGAGGCTGAGAATTCAAACGCTGCAGACGTCAGTCTTAGAGACCTGACAACACTACATGTTAATATAAGAACAGACTGCTAAGATTACTTAACCTGTTTCTAGTTGCAAACACTTTGGCAACAAGAAATCTAAAGTTATTTCATCCAAATACAGCTATATTTTTTAAACAAACAGATAAAAAATTGTCTGGGGTTTTTCAACTGTTTTAGGGTTATTTTGATGAGCTGAATCCAAAAATCACATTGGTTTTACTCCATCAGGTCAACTTTCAGAACTATGGAGCAACATGAGGGTCAAAATGCATGACTTGTTCTCACATCTGGATCAGTTTCCTGTGAAACTGGATCAATGAGTGATGATCAGGAGGAGAACCTCCATCAGGACAGGAAAGAGATGGAGACGTAATGTTCACTTCCCATGTACTTACCTGAATTTCACATGAAATCCAGGTTTGTAACATTGAATTAATAATCTATGTTAGAAAACAAGGGTTTTTTTTTTCCTAAAGCCTTTTTTGGATGAGAAATATTAACAGAAATGAACTGATGTCACAAAAATGTAATCAGTTTAGTCAGAAAATCAGATTTCTCTAAATCAAATAAGAATCAAAATCTGACCTGACTGAGAAAAATGGATGTCATTTTTTGATTCAGCAGTGCAAAATAGTCCTAATAAAAAAACAAACAACGTAGACAACTTCCAAAAAAACATTGTTTTTGTAACTCAGTGTTATGCTTTAATATTACGGTTTTGCACGTGAATGTTTAGGTTATTCCTAGTTAGGGGACAAGCGATAGCAGCCTTGGCTGAGATAAACGCCTGAAACTTCAGCATCTGTTGAACCTCCTGCTGGATCCCGCTCTCATCTCCACAGCTGCACATGTCTGTGGGCAGGCTCAGAGACAGGAAAGGTTATAACATTTTACATGAATGGAGAAATATTATGAAATAATAATAATAAAAAAATAACCTAGACCTAAACCTCTGATGGCTAGGAGAAAAAGCTGAAAAAGATACTTCAGCTCCTGCAGCTAATATATTCAGCATAGGTTTTTAGTGTAATCTTTAGCTTCACAGCACATTGCTTATCGGTGAAGCTTGTCAGCTGTATCCTGACTTCTCTGTGGAGAGCAACACTTATACAACCTCAGTGGTTTAAGTTTCAAAACAGCCTACAGACAAGGGCTGAAGTGTAATAGCAAACCATATTAAAATATTTACAGATTACAAATGAATAACAAAAGCATGTAAAATCCAGCAAAACATTATTAGTCTTTGAGCTACCTCTAAAGTCATTGGCGATTCACCATACTGATGTAATGAGGTTAGTCCACAAATAAACATGTCTCTCTCATGCACCTTCCACTAATCATCCCTGATCAACTTAGAATCACTCCAATTCGTCAAGGGATCAGTCCTGCATTACCCTTTCCTCCTGCAGATGTTTAATGACATCCTCAGGGGCTCGGGTGTTAATGCAGGCAGTTTAGGACCATACAGCTAATGGACGGCTCTGTGTGGATGGAAATGCACAGATGGAACCAGTGAGCTGTGCTAAACGCCAGAAGTAGGTGGAGCATGTCTGGTTGAGCTCACAGGATCTTACAAGAGGCTCCTGTTGTTGGTTGAACTGCTGTCACTGCATCATTTCTGCATCATTTCTTAATGTTCATTTAAACCGCAGTATGTCACTTTTATGAAAAATATATATTTTTACATATTTGTTGAAAGTGTAAGCATGTCATGACAGTAATGGTATGAGACAGATAATCTGTGAAAAAAATCGAGCTCCTCTACCTTTTGGTAACTAGAAATAACCAATCAGAGCCAGGAGGCGGAGCTTAGTGCTGTCAATCACAGCCTCATGTGGCATTGCTGATCACCTTTTCTTCTTTGCTGCTCTTTAGCATAGCAGAGAGTTAGCAAATGCTAACTAATACTCAAGCTAGTTAGAATGGTCACCGATAACGTCGGATAAACGGCCTTCCTGTTGCTTCTCCGCCATTAGCACATTTAGCAGCGGGTACATGAGGATGATTGACAGCGCTAAGACCCGCCTCCTGGCTCTGATTGGTTGTCTTTGGTCGGGAGTGGTGCGTTTCTTCAGACAGCAATAGAAGCACTAGGAGGAGGTGGAAGACATCGATCTTTTCACAGATTTTCTGTCTCATATTAAACTGTCGCAACATAATGACAGTTTTAACAAATATGTAAAAACTAATTCTTTATAAAAGTTCCATATTACAGTTTGGGTGGAGTTTGGTGCCTGTGTCTCTCCCCGTCCCTCTTTGGCCTGCGGACTGCTGGGTGAACTGGCCTCTCTGTCGGGAGTGTGGCTAGTCTACAGGGTGCCCGGTGTTTACCTGCCTGGAGGTGAAGCTAACTGCCCTGAGCTGCTGTTCGCTGCTGATTGTTGGGAGCTTTCTACATCACCGTTCTAACTATTTCACACCCCCAGACGACACATTGGCACACACACACACACACACACACACACACACACACACACACCAGCCCACCTGCTCACGTACCCACTGAAATGATGCAAATGCATGAATGTCTGACAAAGTCAGATTCCTATTCCATCAACACGTCCGGTCTAATTTGATTCAAGATGATAATCATGCAATAACGATGTCCTCTTATGATATCCTCTTGGCAGAGTAAAATGACCACAGCACAAAAAAAGGTGTTAACTAAAGGCTTTGTAAATAATTCATTCTGATCAACCATGTCTTTTCTTTTTTTTAAAAAAAAGTCACATCCATTTATTTGTTAGAAAGGGTTTTTGCTTCCAATAAATTTGGGTTAATCAGTAAATAGATGGTTGCTTTCATCCAGTGATTCAGATGCAATCATATTCAAAAAACCTGATGGCCATTAAACCAGAAGCTTTGTTTATTAATAACGTCTTTATTTGGCAGAAAAGTAAGGATGAGGCATTTTGCTGAGCTCAGTGGAATTATGGGAAATTAAGGAATTTGTCACAAGAAATGTATTAGTTTAGCTCTGTGTGGTCAGTAAGATGAAAACCCAAAAGTGGAATCCATTATCGGGACGCTTTGCCGACTCCTATAACTTAAAGTAAACGGAGCTGACCACCTGTTGCCCGCAGCCATCGCCATGGATTGTCTTCTTCTTCACCTCACGAAGTCGGCTCTTAAAGCTGACCCATCCAGGATCAATCCAGCCAAGTAATCCTGGTCGCCCTCCAATTTATTAGTAGATTGCTAACAAGTGCTGCAATTAAATAAAAAAAAAAAGAAGAAAAAATCCAGGTCCTCACATGGTTCTTTATTTGCTTAACAAATTTCTGCTGACTCAGTAGATTGTTTTGCTCATTATGGAAAGCGGACGCCTGAGTTTAAAGCCGCTCTCATTTGCAGTTCTGAATCCCAGTTTCAGTGTAATTTGCTCTGCTCCTTATATCTGGTCCCAGCAGTTTCAGAGGAACATAAAATATAGCATAAAATATAGCACAGTCCTTTTTAATTGGGCTCTATAATGTTTTTTTTTTTTTCAGTTGGGTAAATAAATCACAGAGCGACCTTTGTGAGCAAAGTTCTTTTTTTAATCATATGTTCTACTTTTTAGTTGGAAATAAGGAAGCAAGATAACTTCAGTCTGTCCTGGGAGCTTAACTCCAGGGAAGTTTGAAATGCTTCCTAAAACATCGAACGTCTCGACGGAAAGCGGTTTTGCCTACGCAGCAGGTGGTTTCACATTCATAACCTGTCGCAGTGAAGTTCCCCCAGAGCGAGGAGCTGAAGTCGCCAGCTTCCTGCCAGTGGAAACATTCTCTGATGAGTGAGCTGTTTACCTCCCGGACCAGACTGAGAGTTCTAGGTCCCACATTTCAAGTTGTTAAATCGCCTGGTGAGGTTTGGACACCAGGCTGCATTAAGTGCTGGATGCAGGATATCTGCAGGCAACATCTCCTGCTCAGCATGCATGTCACAATTCATCATGTTGATTCCCTCTTTATTACTTCCTACTTCATGCAGAATGTGTGTGATGCACTACGTGGATAACATGTTGTCCTTGAGATGTAGGTGGACTGCTGAATTCAGACACTGAGAGCCGGTGAGTGTGATGCTGTGCGTTTGCAACGTACACATGCGCCTTGATGAACCTGAACCACGTTGCTGAGTTTGTTTAGACGTAACATGCTTGGAGTGAATTGCTTTCCAAGTGCTGAGTTTAAAGCTTCAGCCTTCGACTTTACCTTTAAACTTCACTTCAATCTTACCAACCTACACGACTGATGGTAAGTGTTAAAGATGCAAACAATTACATGGAGCAAACAAACTGGCTCAAATTAAAAGGAACTCAGCGTTAAAGCTGCAGTATGCAAGTTTTATAAGAAAAAAAAAAATATATTTTTTTACATATTTATTAAAACTGTCACCATGTTGTGACGGTTTAATATGAGACAGAGAATCTGTGAAAGGATCGATCTAATCCACATCCTTCCTGAGCTATTATTGCTGTCTGAAGAAATGCACCGCTCCCAACCAAAATCAGCCAATCAGAACCGGGCAGGAGGGGGGTTTCAGCGCTGTCAATCAATCTTGTCAATGCGCTGCTAAATGTGCTAATGACGGAGAAACAATTTACTGTTACAGCGAAACCATTTAACTGCCATCATTGGTGGCCATGCTAACTAGCCTTAGCATTCACGACAGGGAGAAAAGAGAGGGTGGAGGAGGGGCACGCCCACACACATGATTGACAGCGCTCCTTAAGACCTGCCTTCTGGGTCTTATTGGTTGTTTCTAGTTAGCAATGCGAGAGGGCAGAGACAGACTATCTGTCTCAAACTATGCTGTCATGACAGTGACAGTTTCAATAAATATGTAAAAGATTATTTTTTTTATAAAAGTTACACACTGCAGCTGAAATGACCAACATTTTGTTCTGCTCATCTTTTCTCCCTGCAGCAGCTGTGCTTCTTCTGCATATCGGATATTGAGAATCTAATTAGTAAAGGTTTACATGTTTTCCTGTGAGGGAGATGCTGTGTTTTCTAAGCATGAGTTGTGACCGGTCATCTGGAAGTTGCGTTACGCCACAGGCTGCAGGTGTGTAGAGATATTCTGTGATCTGTTTGCCCCAGTGAAGGCAGGATTTTGTAAAGGTTGCTGCAGCGGCCTGGCACCTGTCCCAGAGTGTCTGCGCTCCATCGACCCGTCACACCAGCACTGACTTCATACACAGACAAATCAACATTTCGAGAAGTCACAGCAAGCAGTTTTAGCATTGATTATGTGAGTAAGCTAACTAAATTTCTCACATTTAGCTGTAATATGAGAAATTACTTTTTATTCAGTTTCAGTTAGAAGCTTTTATTTTCTATTTCTGCTATGATGCTTTAAACAACAACAGTTGCTGTTTAAATGGCTCCAGGCCATTTAATGTCTCTAGAGCTGTGATGTTTTTTGTTATGGGTCATTTATAAGGTCAACAACATTTATTTACACAAGACAAACTGACATCTCAGCTTGTTTCGCTGCCCAGAAGGCATAAATACTCCCTCCAGTTAAAGAAGGAGTATTTATTTTAGTACTAAAAAACTCTTCAGTAGGGGTATTCTCACACATGGTGGTCCGGTAGACTCGGTTTGATTTGGAACCAAAACTACAACATTTATTACGTTTCCAGCTGGTGTGGTTCGCTTTCACACTGAGTTTTATCTAAACTCTTTGAAAAGCCTATTCCCCTCCTCGCCTGTGGTGGCGCTGCACCAAGAACCACTGAAGGAAACGACACACAAACCTCTGAACAAGACACAGACGCAACTCCTTTCTGCACAAAATGTGAACAAAAATAGAGCAGCGTAGGATTTCTTTTTGGTAAAAGACTGCAAGCCATTTCTCACGCTAGGGCTACCATCGTGTTTGTTTTGGTTGTATTTACCCAGAATGCTCCACTCAGAAACCACTTCCTACTTTTGGAGCGGGCTCTGGTTCTCTTAGCGTTCACATGTGCATTCAAACTTCAGTAGAGTTCACTTCAATCAAACAGAGACCTCAGTTTTTAGGCGAACCAAAATTTGCTTCTTTGGTCCGCATCAGAGTTCAATTACGTGTTCACACCTCCCCAAATGAACCAGACTTTCTAGACAAACAGACCAGAGTTGAATTAAACCAGACTAAACATGGCTGGTGTGAATGCAGCCTTACACAGGAACCATGAACATAACCCTGGACCTCCATATTTTTGTCAGCATGTCCCACAGCTTACCCACCTGAAGTGATAAACTTTATCCTGCCTCACAAACGTATTGATTAACAGCATTAAGACCCTCCCCCTGGCTCTGATTGGTTGCTTTTGACATGGAGGGTCCATTTATAAGGGAGTTCAGGTAGAAGGAGAAGAAGCTTCATAATATGCTGTCAGAACATGTGACAGCTTTAACTAATGTGCAAAAATCATAAACATTCATGCTGCAGCTTTAAACAGGCATTAAACATACTTATATAAATACATATGTTCTTTTTTTGATCTGGTATAATATTCTAATCATAAATGTGCCGTTTTCATTACCTCCCAGCAGATAATCATCA
>NW_006800106.1:726535-734183 GCF_000485575.1 Poecilia formosa
ATACTTATATAAATACATATGTTCTTTTTTTGATCTGGTATAATATTCTAATCATAAATGTGCCGTTTTCATTACCTCCCAGCAGATAATCATCATAACTAACAAAAATAAAGGTTCAGACACTTCCGTCAGTCAGTTCCTGAATTAAATGATAATTTACGATCTTTCTGATTTATTGAATATGTCTTTTCAATAAATTTTCATGTTTTCAGTGAAGCATGTGTGGGTTCTCTCCAGAGTCCCTCACTTCCTCCCACAGTCCAAACCATGACCGTTAGCCGGATTATTTTACTCTGAGTTACCCAAAGGTATAAATGTGTATGGATGGTGAACAGAGAGGTTGGATAGATAAATTATCTAAATCTAGATTTCTTGTAGTCAGGGTGAAATTGAACTCAACTGTCCAATAAATTAATTGCTACCACAATTAATTAGCAATCAATTGCTAATTGATTTTATGAGGAGAATTGCCTAAAATAGGTCCTGATTGGTTTGGGTAGCTTTCTATCCCCCCTTTTATGAAATTGTAACTTCATTTGAAAACTGATCTTTCTATTCACTCATGGTTCATATTGGATGAAATGTTCACAATCTGTATAGGCAAACCACATTTAGGAGTAACAGAAGCAAAAACTGAAGGGATCTTTAAGCAAGCATATATGTTTTCACTGCTGCCTATTTAAAAAAAAACTATACAACACAAATTCCTATTTTATTGATTGAAGTGGTTCATGTTTTAATTTTATAGAATACTTGACAAACATGTAAAAATGAAAATAGTGAAGTAAGGTTTTAATTCATTTTCACTTTGTGGGTAGAGTTAATAGGTGGCAGAAATTCTCATTTGAGAAGGTTTTTGTCTGGAAACCAGCATTTCTGGCCCAGCATTGTAATCAGTCAGAGGACAAAGGACAAAGAAATAAAACCTTAGAAATCTTGAATACAGAGCAGAGCTTCATCCTCATAGTTGATCCGCCCCCAAGTTCAGCAGGTGAAAATACGATGAGCTTCACTTCAACATAGCCACAGCCGCAAGACGTGAAGTAAATACTATTTCAGGTTAGGATAAGAAGCCATTTTCTAACGTTCCCCCAAACAGCTGCAGATTTCAAAACAACATGTGTACATTTTGCAATGTGGGAAATACCCCATGTGCTTTTTTTTCTCTTTTCTGCTGCCTTTCAAACCTGAAAACCTCCTGTGACAAATAGATCCTCTGGAGACTTGACAATAATGAAAGCACTTTTTTTTTCCTGTCGCGCTGCTGAAGCAGACTGAAACATCTTCCCTGTCATTTTGCCACAGTTCGTGCTGGTTTGACTCTCCACAGGCTGTCCGCCTAACAACAGTAACATGACATGAAAACAGCAAATTCTAGCGTGCTCAGTAGACGAGCACTTCTCAAATAAAACATGTTCCAGGAAAGTCTGAATTGACGGAGAAAACTCACAACATTTGGAATATAAAGCTCTTAAAAAAAAAAAAAAGGCTGACATCACAGCACTGTCCACCAAAGACAGCCGGCATCAAGTCTGCTCTCACCACGTCATTTTTATTGCCCTGAAAGCTGCGGTATGTAACTTTTATAAAAATATATATCTGTTTACATATTTGTCTGAAACTGTCACCATGTCAAAACAGAATAACATGAGACAGATAATCTGAAAATAAATAACTAAATCCAGCTCCTCTGCCTTCTCCCTAGAAACAACCAAAGTGAGGAGGCGGCTTGTAGTGCTGTCAATCATGCTCATGTACGCTCAGGTTAGCTAGCATGCCTAACAATAACAGTGGATTATAGGCTTGTCAACTCAACACCTCTGACAGGACAGTTCAACTGTTGACTGTCTGAGTTACAGCCACCTCACCAAGATTTAATGGTGTTTTTTTTTTATTTTTTTTTTTGGCTCTACTGGCCTTTATTTGATAGTTAATTGACAGGAAAGTGGTTAATGGGAGAAGGGGGAAGACATGCAGTAATTCCTGCAGTAGTTCAATTCCTGGTCACCAGGCCAGGAATTGAACCTGCAACAGTTGAATTGAGGACTAAGGCCTCCATGTGTGGGTTGTGCTTAACCCCTGCGCCACCACAGCACACCAGTGTTTATATTACTTTCATAAAACATGATGGATTCAAACGATGAATTTAATTTTTTTTCCTCCTCACATAGAATTCAAAACTAATGCATTACCATCCTGTATTGTTTTTTAAAGAGCATTTTTACCATTAGACTTGGCTTAAACAGCTGAGATAAATTTTTTTCTGCTGCTTATCCAACTGAAATCTACCAACGGCATGAACTCCAAAAAGCTTCAGTCGCGTCGTCACTGATTCTTCTGTAGATTGAAAAAAAAACTTCTTTTTTTTTTCAGATTTCTCCATATGTTTGAAAAACAAATTGTTGTTAGCTGTGACCTGACTGGAAGACTCCTTCAGAGAGCTGTGCCAGTCTTCCTACTTAGATGCGAATCCTTAATCTAGATCATATTAAGTAAGAAAAGGAGCGCCATCTTGTGCTTGTGAATACAAACTGCAGACTGCAGTCAAAAGCGAACGAGCGAACTGTACTGGACAACTTGATATCCTGGCTAATACAGGACAGTTAGTAAACCTAGAAGATAAATGGCTCTCCTGTAGTGGTGAGTTGTTTCTCCACACTTAGCAGAGAGTACATGAGGGTGATTGACAGCGCTAAGACCCGCCTCCTGGCTCTGATTGGATATCTCAGACAGCAGTAGCAGCTCAGAGAGGAAGTGGAGGAGATCGATCTTTTCACAGATTATCTGTCTCAGGTTAAATGTCTTGACATAGAGATAAGTTTAACAAATATGCAAAAAACATATTCTTTATAAAAGTTACACACTGCATCTTTAAGCTGACATTATCGACTAGGTTTCATGCCAATTTTTTTAAGAATAGAACTACTATCTTACTTCTCGAACTATGCACAATGTAAAGAATCATTCCAGTACAAAGAACTGCCTTTCTTTTTTAATGACAACATCTTTAGTTGTTTGAAATATGGCTTTTCATGTATGGTAGTGATCATCACAGGGTACAAAAGGTTTGCAGAGAATTAAAAAACCGTATTCCTGACAGTCATGGAGCTCACTTACGCAGGCCGAGGGTTCCTGTTTGCAGTTGGTCAAGTCTTAACCCTCACGTCTTTCATTCGTCATTCCGCCCACTACACCTGCTAGCATCATCGTCAGCGTGGTATGAACTTAGGCCGCGAAAGGCGAAAACAGATCAACATTTACTTCACGGCCAGGTCCCATCTTTCCCCTCTGAAGAAAATTTCATCCACGCCGACTTAGTTAAAGCAATCAAAGGTTCTGATCTTACAGTAAAATAAGGATAACCTCATCAGTCAGAATGAGATTTCTCCGTGTTGATAGCCGTTTGGAGGATGACTTTCAGTCAGGCATTGGTTTCTGGATATTGAAAGTGTTTTGCTCAACGTCTCATATATATATGGAACGTAGTCAGCGCATGTGGGGGTTCGGGGGGGAGAATGAAAATCGTGTGACTGACCAATCATGGTCCAAAAAACGAAGAAAATAAACAAAAAACTTATGCATACACCCCTCCCTATAGAGCACTTCCATGGTCAAATATGTTTTCACCTGTTCCTGGATGATTCATTTAATTTCCCTCCTATTCATAACATATTTCTGGCTGATGCAACAAGCAGTAATTAAGGGGAAAAAGCAAAACGTCCATTGGGCTGTTTGGCCAGGAGTCAGTCGACATGCAGACATCTCTCATAAGCCTGCATGTCACAATAATGTAATGATGGACTGGAGTCTTTCTTTTTATTGGGTGATCCGGCAACTAAAGTGCAACTTTAGTGATTTTTATTTAAAAATGTACTAATTGCACAAGTTTCAGTTTGTTTTGGATTTTCACTAACCCATTATTGGTTCAAATTAAACACATTCTCAAACATAAATGCAGATTTTCTCAAATATACACAGGTTTGCAGATGCAAATGGAGGTTCAATATCTGATCCAAAGTCCCTTTGCACGATCACAAGCTTACTTTTAACAGTCTTCTGACTTCCTCCCGGCTGAATCTTCATCAGCTCAGCTGGTCAGAAATGGTAGATTTCATTTAAATCATCTGGTCTCTTGTGACAGACTTATCTTTTAAGCAAAGACCTTTCAAAAAAAAAAATAAAAAAAAAATAACGTCCAGAAGCTTAACCTTAGCAACCTTAATTCATTCTGCTTCAGTTTCTCCTTTTTGGAAAAAAAAAAAAAAAAAAAAANAGAAGCTTAACCTTAGCAACCTTAATTCATTCTGTTTAAGCAAAGACCTTTCAAAAAAAAAAATAAAAAAAAAATAACGTCCAGAAGCTTAACCTTAGCGACATTAATTCATTCTGCTTCAGTTTCTCCTTTTTGGAAAGAAAAAAAAAAAAAGATTAGAAAGCACTAAGATTTATATCTGACTAGTTCAGAACTCACCATTTCCGTCTGACGCTGGGTGGCCTTCTTCTGCGTAATCATAAATTGGAATAATGTTCCAGTTTAGCTAATTTTCCTTTTCGTCTATTGTCTCGTTTAGTTCCTCACCAGGAGCTGTGGTTAGTGGTCAGCTATGTACGTCACACACAAAAGTGTTGGTGGTGAAAGAGGAAAGAGACAAGAGTCTTTTGCTGTGAGTTACAAAGTCTTCAAATAGATTACCAGCTTAGTAGATAATTTTAAAAGAATGAATAAAAATGACATGAGTACTGAATGCTGAAAGCTCTGGTGATGATGGTGCTTTGATATGGATTCTCAATGAACTTTTTCTTTGTTTTCTTTTATGTGTTTTGCTTCGACTTGTTGCTTTTCCAAGGTGGAACTGTTGAATTATTCTGCTGCCTCTCAGCGGGATTATTCCTGGTTAAATAAATGATAAATTCAATGAAATGAATAAACTGAAACCAGTCTTCATATGGGTTTAATATCCCAGTCTTTTTGGAACACCCAATTCTAAATTTCCACCACATACAAGTTGTTTGGAGTTACTTTTGAAACATAATAAATGAAACTATGACCAGTATACTGGACGTGTATTGGTGATTCTGATGATGGCACTCGTCAAAATGTAACGTTTGTCTACTGCATGTTGTCTTATGACTTTTTATTTTTGTGTTTTTTATGATGGAAAGCACTTTGAACCGCCTTGTTGCTGAAAAAGTGCTACATAAATAAGACTTATTCTCCTTCTTTTCTTCTAAGCATTTACCAGGTTTTACATTCATAATCCCATCCATTTTGTGTGACCCACTGTTACTGCTGGCAGCAAAATACCACTCTTTGTTTCCCTCCCCCATATATGGTCCAGTCCTCCATGGCTTTCTGCAGGATAATGATTACAAATGTGCATTATGTCTAGTTTGGGAATAGACAAGGCAGGCTAACGTTGTTATTCTGGAACAGCCTCTGGCTCAAGCCCACAGAAAACACATAAAAATAAGCTAAAAATTGATCTACGATAAGAAAAACAACCACAGATTTAGATCATTAATGATAAGAAGGGTCAAATCAGAGCATGGCCGTGTGCTTGATGTCAGGAAAATCCATACCAAATTTAAACCTGAACATTGAAAGCTAACACAATCCACCCAGGGAAAAGAACGATTCGACTCATTAAAAGAAGAAAATCCACATGAAATTCAAAGAGTCTGTGAACTCCTCTCTCTAGCACCACTTTATATAAACCTGCTGTTGACATACATGGAAAAAAAAACAACAGAAAGCTGGATCATTTCCATATAGTGACACAAATCAGAATGTAAACAAGAAATCCCTCCACTTCAGCGAGCGTTCCCCGGCAGCCCATCACTCCGGTGCTCCATTAGGGTCAGACAAAGCGTGAGGAGTGTTTTGCTGCCGCTGCTCCTGCTGAATGTGGCCGTCTCGCTGATGAATCGTGCAAACACGCCCGCTCTCTCCTGAGTCACGAACAACAATCTGGCTTCAAGGTTCGGGCCCCACTGCCGCACTGCAGGCAGCGCATCAGAGATTGAAACACATCGCTCTCAGCAACGTTCAGAACAGCCTCCTGAATGTCGAGGAGATGTTTTCTGACCGAGTCGTCTACCGACCTTATTTGACCATCTGGCGCGATAACTAGTGGAATGAATCCCCAAAAGCAAGCAAAGGCCATCGCATACATTTTTATGTATTTTGTTTTTTCTAAATGAAAAGCAGGAAGTAATTCACTACGACTTTTGGTTCAGTTCCACTCTAAAAAATGTATTTCTTGCATCTAAAAACTTAGTTTGTGTTGTTTGGATAGAAGTTCTGACCTGGTTTGTTTGGTTAGAAAACTACAGAGGCCTATAGGGGATATGGAGGATATATTTTTTCTTTTGCATTCTCTTGCAATAACATACTGATCATTTCATGCAGCATAATTGAATACTGAAAATCTTACCGTGGCCATTGTACTTTCTGCTGTAACGTGAGGTTTTCATAAGGTTTTTCCAAGTATGTTAATATTTTGCTTCTGAGATATCTGAAGTTTTATACATCTTTCTTTCAGATAGAAATCCGTACTTCTAAGGTATAAACAGAAACTTGCCGCAAGAAGGAACAAAGGAAAAAATACATCCAAACTATTTGGACTATTTCTGAGTTATTATCACGGGGTAATAAGTCATCTGACAGTTTTGATTTGTGACAATTTAAAATTGTCACAAATTTTAAACTGTATACAAAATAGGCCGAGGGATATTGCGAGGGAACGAAAAACCTATTGCAAGGGAAGGTAAAAGAACATTTTTTTCCCCATGTCCCCTAGGGGGCTCTAAGGAAAACAGATTAGGCTAAACCCAGGTAACAATTTTAACCAGGTGGTATTATGTAAAAATCTACTTTCTTCAGCGTTACATCATGTTATAACGTTATTCCCTCATCAAAAACATACCTGTTGCTCTGATTCTCTCATGTATGTTTGAGAAATCCTTTCATCTCCTGTGGCAACCAATGCGTGGGCACTGGCTCATACCGCCTATTTCCCCAAACCACATTTGACTTGATTGTGCTATAAAATGATAATATATGCCTGGGGAATATATATTACCCTATCCCCTCTCCCATTTTTTAAACATCACAACATAACCTGTAACACCAGTTGACTGAACCTCTGTGGAATTAGCTCAGTGAATTTAAACTGAAATATTGTCATTTTTCTTTTGTAGAAATCTGTTTTGTGCTTTGACATTAAAGAGTTTTTGTTGTTGTTGTTTTTTCATTATTTTGTGTCATTACTTTTTTTTGCCAAAATAAATTTTTTATGGATCATAGAAAAATATGAAAGGTGTACATACTTTTTATTGGAACTGTAGGATTGAGTTTGTGGGTGTAGGTTTTTTTAAGGTCTTGTTTGTCTTTCTAATGGAATGGTGGCATTCCCATGATGCAACCTGCTTCTTTCCAGCCCTTACCCATAGACATCAATAGACCCTTTTCACATGACGTCACACAACTTCCGTTTTGGCTCGAAGCTGTGTATCCTTAGTTCCGGTGTACATAGTAAGTAAAGATAAAGTTGTCTATTTCATATATATATATATATATATATATATATATGTGTGTAAAATGGACACATATATATCTATATATATCTATATAGAGACATATATATAG
>NW_006800106.1:734193-776237 GCF_000485575.1 Poecilia formosa
ACATAAAAATAACTTTAATCTGATTACTGGATTTGAACTATAACGTTTTAGGCTCTAATCTTGATCAGATTCTTAAATTATAGACTGGAGTTGCCACTCATCCCATAAAATAGGGGTTTGTTTGTTATAAGCAGAGATGTCCGGTGCCGCCGCTGCTTTGTAATGCCTTCCTCTAATCGGACCACTTTTTCGGTAACGAATAATCTAACGAGTTGTCGGGCCGATTGTCGGCCCATTTTCAAAACCTGAGAGTCCACACATCAGCCCCTAGGTATAACGGTTCGATCGGGTTCGTAGTGCCCTGTGGTGTCCATGGGTACAACATAATGGCTACAAGTCCAGTTAACTAATTTTAAAACCAGACATTAATCAATGTTTTACTAGAATCTACATGTGATGCATGTGGCTAGAGTCAGCGTAAAGTCCTGACTGAATGAAAATCATTATAACCTATTTATGTCACGTTAACGAAGAGCAGCTGAAAAGTTACCGGGTTTATCAACTGCGGTAGCAATTTGGCTCCAGCTCCTCTCCTTGTCATTTCTATATTCTTTGCATAAAATGTTGAATAAATATTAATGTTGTTTCCACAAATCTCCAACGTCCGCTGGACTTCGGGTCGTGTCAGCTGTTTGGGATTCCCTTTTGTAATTTCCCCTCAGAAAGCGCGGAGGAGAATCCGCGCTTTCTGATTGGCTACCTGTCACATTCAGCGTTAAGCTCCCAGTCGGGGAAAACCCCTGATTTAGATCGGAGCGGCCACGACGATCTACATCACACTATAGGATGATCGGTTACGAAATCACCAGCGACCAACGTTCTAAGATTATTTTAAGGGGAAAATAGGGGCAAAAATCGTGTAATGTGAATATTGCATTAGGTAGTCGGATGTGCCCATCTTTTTTTTTTCTCTAAATCTAGTGATTACTGAAGGGCAATATAGTATACAGACTTCATAATCTGCACTCTTTTGGTTGAATGCAATATTTATTTCCACTTTGGCTTTATGTTGTTTAGTTTTTATTCAAGTACGTTTTTTGTTAATGGAGACTGAGAATCCATTTTATTTTTGGTTGTTTTATTTATTTAGTTCATCTCTTCCAGTGTTATGTGTTCGTTTGAAAATAAAGTGTATCTATCTATGGCAGGAAATTGCATGTATTATTAGTCATTTCTATTAAATCAATGTCGAAAGGTCTTGAAACAGTATTATCGTTTATCGCAATAATTTTTTAGACAATTAATCGCTCAGCAAAATTTGTTATCGTGACAGACCTACTCTGGATTTCATATAACCGTCAGGGTAAATTCATGCTACGTCTGTTTGTAAACTGATAAAACAAACAAACAAAAAAAAAGAAGAATATTAATCTGAATAATGATTTTCCTGGTTAAAAAGATCAAATGAATAAAAAATAAAGCAAGAATCCTGTGGGATAGTTTCATCAGCATCTCCGTTTCTCTTCTCTGCTCTCTGTTCTCAAGCCGCACAGGCAAGGATTCAAGCTGGGGTTTTTTCTCTTTTTTTCCGAGCTACCCAGGAGAAATAATTTTCTCTTCAAGGCACTCCAAATATTAATTAACAGGTGAGGGTTTAATGTCAAGAGCATTAGAGCAAATTAAATGTCAGCTGTGGCATCTGTGCGATCCCTGTGGACAGTGGTCCTTCACTCTTCCTTTGTCAGCTTAAGAGACCATCACTATTACTTAACCTCCTTTCAAAAAATAGCTAGTCTCTGGGTGGAAGCATTGATTTTTTTTATGCTTTCCTTATTCCATAAAAAGAAAGAAATATAATAATTTTTATCATTCAGGAGCGAGATGATCTGAAGACTGAAGGGGATCAGAGCACCATAAAGTTTCTCTTATAAATCTACTATAAAACTGGACATTTTTCTTCATTGATCTCATCCAGTGCAGCATTTCCTCTCAATTCAAATAATAAAAAAAAATACTTTATTGGTCCCCAAAGCGAAATTGAATTGACTGAGTCAGTGTGGCTGTTCAGTGCACCTGTGTTCCCACTTGGGCGAAACTGGGGGGGTCATTGAATGAATAAAGTGGCATTGAGGTCGTTGAATGACCTCATTACCCAACTAATCAGTTTCCACTCAAAAGGTCGGTAAAGAGGTAAGACGGAGCCAACAGACCGAGCGATCCGAGCTCACGCAGACAGCTTGTTCAGGGTTGTTTCCACAAAGGAGTGAGAATGAATGGGGATGTACTGGATCGGTCACTTCACCAACATCCCCCCTGCCAGTTCACTCCGCTCTGATAGGTTGGCGTTAACGGAAGCCACAGTTCCATCTGCTGCTCCTAACGTCAGCCGTGTGACAGCTGGGAACGCGTCGCTCTACGACGAACAATCAAAGAACCTCGTCATGATGCTCCTACCTTGCCGTCGGTTGACGGTCGGCAAAGGCCATGAATAAACTCCCTGAAAAGAGGAGGACCAGAGTGGATGATGGATCAATGTGAACCGCACAATCAGGGGACAAAAAAAGGTTGAAATCTACAAACAGCTCGGCTTCCAGGTACTTTTCACACACCAGAAAAGGCTGAAATGAGAATTTCTTTGAAGAGATCCAGACTTAGACAGGAGTGAGATGATGCAGAGGTGTGAGCGGATTCTCCTGGTCGGGAAACAAGGCCGCAGATGGGTTTGAACCAGTGGCTCCTGTTTGTTGAATGACATAATAGCAAACACAAAGAGAAGGAGAAATGGAACAATGGCACTCCGTTGTGGCATTATCACTCTCTCCATGTGCTGATAAATGGTTGAAAATGAACTACCTGCATAGATTCAGTCACCTGAGAAATTATGTAAATTTCCCAGCTAAATTAACCTGCTTTTAAAGCAAGAACGATAACAGCTGCGGCAAAACGGAGAACCTTTTGATCAAGTAGAGACCAACTTTCAAGCACATTTCTCATGACCAACACAGTTAAGACTCATTGGCAGCGACTCCCTCAAACTTGACTTTAGCATTAGCATTTAGCTGGTCTGGGAGTGTTTTTGGCATGAGAAGGAGAAGTGGTGACCCCGCGGCAGGGTCACAGACATGGCAGTAATGGCCACAGCCCATTAGGAAACAATGCAGACCAATTAGTGTGACCCTGCTGACCCCTATCCAGTACCAACAGTGGCAAACATGAGCATCAGAACCGGATCACAGAGCAGAAGGTGTTTTTGTTTTTTGTTTTTTACATCCTGTGAATGACCAGGTGCTTTTGCGTCATGTGGCATTTTTAGGAAGAAGTCTAAATATTAGAGGCAATATTTCACTCAGTTCAATCTGTTTAGCACCAATTCACAACACATCAATGCACTTAATTAGTCAATTAAACACAATCAAACACACCTTGTGAATCATGATAGTAAGTTCCTCCAGTAGTGAAAATTTGTGCAACAGATTCCCCACACTTTTTTCCCACTAAAGTATAAATTGTAAACTTTCTGCAAAAATGATGAGAAACTTTGGGTTTAGGTGACTACTAACTCCCACCTGCAGGTGGCAGTGTTTCTCAAATCTACAGCTCTACCTCCGCAGCCTTACTCAAATATTAGACCACGATCGATACCGTGAGTAACAAAAATCAAGTTCCTTAAGTTATCTACAGAATAAAAATGCTTGTGTCAAATCTGTCTGCTATTTTTGTTCTCATGTTGACAAGGTGACAAATTCTCCTGAATCAGTGGACCCTGAGTTTGGATTCAGTCGCGCCTCCAGTGACTTTTCCTCTGTTTTTACTGTCACGATTCAGTTGTGCTGCCTCTTGTGTCCACACAAAACACAAACCAACCACTCACAAGAACCCAGATGACATCTTACACCACTTGCTACCTTGACTCTATTCCAGCTATTATTATTTTTCTAACAGTGTTGCGCGTTGTGTGGCTTCAGAGCTTGTCGACGTAAATACGTCACTGCTTTCAGGTATCTTCACTCAGTGTCTAACAGCAGCTGTGATTAAGGCACTTTTTTAAGACAAATAGTCTAGACAGGTCATTAATTAACAGTCTGGATCAAACTTAACCTTTCTTAGTAAAAATCATAGAATAAGCTGCTTTTCAACGACTGTATAATCTCCTGATATTAAATGACCGCTTTGGTTTCTTTCAGTTGTATGGGTGTTTTGTTCTGAGTTTTATTCTTCACAGTCTTGTTCTAGTGCATTGTGTTGTCTCTGCTTTATTAGTCGTACCTGTTAGGTTTGTATTCATAGTTCTGCTCTTCAGGTTTTCTGTTAATCTGGGATTTGTTTCCTGTCTGTTTTCTGGGATATTCTCCTGCTTGTTCTGATCGTGTTTCGTGTCTCTGTTCTTCTTCCAGGCCTTATTTTAAGGTTTGCTTTCTTGCCCTGGTTATTGCTGTACTCTTTTCATTTATTGAAGTTCACTTCTCTCCTGGTCATGTTCTTGTTTAAGTCCATTTACCCTCCATCTAGTCTACTTGTGTTTTGTCTCTACTTTCTTCCAAGCCTTGATTATTATTATTTTTCCTGCCATTATCTATGCCTTGTTTTTCTTTATCAAGTTTTAGTTATATTCAAGATCCAAATCAGCTTTTTGATGTGTTTTTAGTTGTGTTTCCAATGTCCTTATAAATGTACAATTTGACATCTCAAAAATAAATTAACTTAATAGAAACACCAATTTTGAAGAAACTCTTGTTTTTTCGATAAAACGTTTTGCAACTAGAATATGTTGTGTTTTTTTGACATACTGAAATTGGTTTATTTTGCAAAACTTCATTGGAAACACTTTTTTGACGTCACAAGAGTCACATGATCAACAACCAGATGTTACTGCTGGCAGAAAAGAAGAAGACAACAGGAAGTGGTAGGAGTACGAGTGGTATGTTGTGCATGGACAAACTGATCCTCGTGTGACTTTAATTGTGTTTCTTGTTTGACTGAAATACCACAATATGCAAAATCATGTTTTTTCAACATTAGCGGAATATGAACATAGTTTTGTAATGGGAACCCAGCCAGTTTGATAAAACAGGCTAAAAATTTGCTCTATTCAGAAGGCAAGATGGGACATTTTTGTGGTTTGGAAAAGGATGAATATGGAAATATAAACTGCAACATATAAGCAATGATCTTGTTCACTTGCTGAGCATCTACAATCTGTAGATTACTGCTTCAGGAGCTCTCATGGGGAATAGTTGATTGTTTGCTTCTTCGTCGAGGAAAACTAACCCTGGATTGACGGCAGTTAAGACGGGGGAACAGTTTCCATGTTTCTGCCTGTTTTATATTTCAGTTTTTCTTCCAGTGGTGCGAGGCCACATGAAGAAAACTAAGGGTGGATTGGTTGTTTTCGTTCAATCATTATGAGTCCGTGTGACTTCCCTCACTGTAACCAAAGTCGCCTAGTGGAACAAATAAAGTTGATTGATTGATTGATTGATTGATTGATTGATTGATTGATTGATTGATTGATTGATTGATTGATTGATTGATTGATACATAGGCCAGCGGTACATGTAGAAGGCGGGTGCAGCAGTATCACCATGTGGGGTTGACACTTTTGCATTTATCTTTTTCATTTGTTTTTTTCAGTTTCAGGCCTGTTGCAATTTTTTTTTCTCTCCAAATTTTGCCTGATTGCTCCTTTTCTTATTTTAATTTCTTATTACAATAATTAGACTCTCTGTGAGCTTTTGATTATTGAAATCAGAAATCCTGGCAACAAAGGAAATCAACAGGAATCTGGCGCCAGTATGCTGAAACTGGGAGTTCAGATAGACCAAAACCCTATTTTCAGTTTTCTGACAGCTCCCTTCAAAAGCTCCTTCAATGCAGCGAGGCTCCGACACGAGGGATGTTATCATGATGACAGCGCTGGTTCTCAAACCACACTGGAAAAAACACATGAACACATCATAAAATCACCTTAAGAATTTACCGCTCCAGACACATTTAGTTGCTTTCCAAAAGTACTTTAATTGTACAAATATGGAAGAATTGTAGTGATTCAGACTACAAATGTCAATGAGGTTTTATGTCATAAACCAAGACAAAAATGTGCTGAGCTGTTAAATTTGATGAATATTTTCAAAGGGCCTGTTAGTAACAGAGGTGGGCGATACTCCATATTCTGCTTTTCATCTGATACAAAGTAAGTACAGGGCCAGTATCACCAATACCAATACAGTACCAATACTGGTATTTTTCATTTAAGTCCCATATATCGAACTTTGAACCTCTAGGTGTTTTGTGGGGTTTCCCCAAGCATATTATGACCCTGGCGGGCCACCAGACTTTACTTGCCCCTCCTACCAGGCTAAGCATTGTTTGTTTATTTCAAAAAGGGGTTTTTATACAGCAGTAAAGACGGATTAAGCTAAGTTTAGAGTTGTCGCGTTGAACTGGGTATGACAGGGTGCGCTCAAATTACACTGTCCCTGCATCTGCCTCAAGCTACCACGTACAAATTATAATGACTGCTTGTGCACCTCTGAATTTTCGTAACTTTTAACATTTCTTAGCACAAAACACGCTGAAAGACTGACCTAGCGCCCCCTATCACTGGGTTTTAACAGGTTTTCTGGAGGAAACCCTGAACACAGCTGCTCATAAAATTGTACCAAGCTTCAATGACTGAGCTGAATTTACCAATGTGTCGTCATGCAAGCATGAGGCTCAGCAGCGGTGAAATATTTTTAAAAAAGACAACTTTCTGAAGTCTAAGTAAAAAACTTAATTACCATGTAAATCCTGAGTTTACACATGACTGTCATCGCTGCAGTTTTAGAGTCTAAATTTGGCCACAGAAGGAATAACTGTACAGTTTCTCTCAGTGAGCTCTCACAGGTGCACAACGGCAACAAAAAAAAGCACTTCACCAATCTTTTTTATCCTCAAAAACATTTCAATAAAAACACCAGGCTGTGGCGATAGAGATAATGAGGGTATTAAAGCTTGCCATTTTAAGTGGAAGAGAGAATTACGTCCTCCATTTTTGGTTCTTTTCAGGTTTATTCCGAGACCAAATGAGGTCCAGCTACCAAATTCATTAAGAACCAAAGGAAATGGGGTTTTTTCAGCTAGTACACAACTCACTTTCTCAACAGCAACAAAAACCTAAAGGTATGTACAGTGGTTAGACTTTCTTGTAGAGATAAACGACTCTTGCAGAGCTTGAAGTTTCTGAGAAAGGCATCAGAACCAAAGAAAGCCTTCGCTGTATTAACACGTCAATGCCACAGCTGATTTAATAAGAAACCGATTAGATTCATCTGTTAATTGTGTCCTTGGAGAAAACTCCATGTCTTGAATGTATAATTTACTTTGTTTTGAAGAAAGTGTGGAGAAAATTGATTCTGTTTGCTGCTGCCACTTCAACATGGCAGCAGTGCTAAGTAGTAACTTTTAACACGGAGACACATTCTTTGTCAAAAGCTCAGGTAAAAAAAGGCTGTCATCCCATTGTTGAAAAGTTTAAAGTTGTGTTTGGGTTGGTGCTATTTCACCCAAAACTTTTCAAACAGATCAATTTGACAGGGAAAGCAATGACTCGCAGGGCATTCTCAGAGTATCTCTGGTGAAAGCTTCCAATCATGATCTCTAAATCATTGAAGACGGGGCATTTCAGCAGACACCTGCCACAGATCCTGCTTAAGATTTTCATGAACACAATCTCCAGATGTACTTGTGAAGAGGAGAATGTCTTAGAAACTTAAAGGTTTGTTTTTGGCAACGATTTAGGTCACCAATCCTCTTACTCAAATTGAAGCCAGCAGCTTCTTTCCATTACAAAATAACATTGTCTGGAGACATGTTATGAATGAAAAGAGGAAAAAAAACATTGCCAAACCTTGCTGTATTTGTTTAGTAAATGAATTTTTAGACATTTTCTCTAATTTAAAGAGTGAAAAACAGATTTTAAGCTTTCTTATCATTAGATACACAGTTACTAATGATGGATGGTAAGATCTGAACAGTGTAGCACTTTTCTGACAACCCAACGTTGGATCCTTTCTCTACTTGGGATATCCCGATAAGTGTTGATGTTAAGATGGATCTCTGGACCTTTTGCTGTGTAACAAAATCTCAGACAAAGAAAGATGGATGGATGGATGGATGGATGGATGGATGGATGGATGGATGGATGGATGGATGGATGGATGGATGGATGGATGGATGGATGAAAATCTCAACCACATTAAGTCGATCAACAAGCTGAACTTATCACAATAATGACCGTTGTTGCAGAGAAGGCTCAGACTTTCAATAGAATATATTATTCCTACATTATACTATTAGGAAAGCAACTATAATAAAAAATATAAAAATAAAAAAAGCCTTGAGGCTGTTCTCCAGTTCTAGTCTAAGGTAACAGGGAACATAACTTTATTTATTATTTCACAATAACTCTAATCTTCTGTGAGGCCAGTCGCCTTTTGTAGGAAATCTAAATAATTTCTCAGCCAGCTTCATAAATTTGCTCAGAAGAGAAAGATCACATGTATGAGAGTGGGATGAATAGAATACATGGGGACATAATGACTCTGGCAACCGCTTTGACAAGCAGAGAGATGTACACATGTTAGAGCTCTCTATTTGAGTTAGATTAAAGGGGACACCTACTAAACACCCGAATCACAGCGGGTCTCATTATATACCCATGAGATGTTATTTACAATTGCGCTTACATGCCTACATGTAATTTCACACAAACGCAAAGATTCATTTGCATAAAGACGACCAAACCCTCTCAACCCAAACATTACTGTGATCTCACACAAACACAGGTAAACTCCACCATCAAACTCTGTTACATCTACCATTAAACTTGTTGATATACTATTAAACTCTAGCATATACCATCAAAACTTTCTGAATTTAATTTTACTTAATTGTTGTTGTAGGAATCATAGTTTAAAATTTAACAAACTTTGGCTCCTATAGGCTTTATGAAATATTTCTATTTGATGATTGCTCTGAATATCGTCACGTTCTACGAACAAATGATGCAATTCGTCCAGGGGAAAAATGTAGAAAAACGGGTGGTTATATTATTATTTTTCTCAGTCTGTCAGCTTAACGTAACGCGCAGAGTCGTTGCCATGGCAACCAATAAACAGCCTCGGGAGCGCAGAGCAAAGATTACGTTCAAGTGGATCAGGAATTAAAACAAACAACAATAAATAGACATAATAATAAAACACAAAAACATTTCCCAAGCAAAAACGTACGTAAAAAAACCCAAACAGAACATTCTTATGTTGCAGATTTATGCTTTTGAATTTTCATTTTGCGATCATTACGAAGGAACACTCACGGTGGTTGATTAGCTAACTTAAACACCTGCTCTCCTGATTATCTGTCAGAAAATGTAGGTCGCCTTATTTTTGTGTTAATTGAACCGAAATACTCCGAACTGTCAGCAAGAGTTCATGTTAAGGTGATAAAAGTTAAGCTAGCATAGCTAACCTACTCTCCACTTTCTTTATTTTTTAATTCACGTTTTTTACTGACCTGTGAAATGTGATCCCCTTGGACCTTGTTATCTTGCTGTCCTAGTGTTGACAATTAATATCAAAACTACTCGTCCCTTTTTCAGATTCGTTGCTTGATTGTGTCATTTCTCCACCACTGGTATTCCTGACTCAATGTAAAACAACAGCGCATCCGGCGCACTGCCTGCACTGCAAGTCTCGATGTCCAATCCACAAGGTCAATGAGCGGACTTGCCATTTACGTTTTACAAAGCATTGACTGGCTGTTAATACTTTGAATACAGCGCGCAGCTGCCGAGTTACTGTCCGCACCAGTGGTGGAGAAAGTCCTCAAAAAATGTACTGAAGTAAAAGTACAAATACACAGACAAAAATGTACTCAAGTAAAAGTAAAAGTACCACATTAACATTTGTACTTAAGTAAAAGTAAAAAAGTGCTGGCTTTTAAAAATACTTAAGTATTAAAAGTAAAAGTACTGGCTGAATGCATTACCTAGTCGCTAATACAATATCATTAAGTGTGACTATCGTATTTAATTTTAATATATCAGAAATGTGCCATTTTCATGAACAATGCCATAGATAAAGCATGTTTTATTGTGTTTACTGTAACATAGTTTAGACTTAGATATGCAATTCTATGCATCATAATTTCAGGGATGGAAACATCTCGTCTCCTGTCCTAACATAGCATGAACTTCACTTTTTTGCCACCAGTGGCTTTTATTTTGAAAGAGATCCAACTGAAAGGGGATGGAAAGAGAGTGAGCGGAGGAGGACATGCAACCAAGGAGCCACATAGCAGTGTTGTAGTCAAGACCACCTAACCCGAGACCGAGTTAAGACCAAGACCAAGGCAATAGTGCTACCAACTGCGCCACTGTGCATCATGCCTTCTTTTTTTTAATCTTTAAACTTATATCTTCTAGTTCTAGTGAAATTAAGTTAATATGTTAACTTAAGTTCAGAAGCAGGGCCACGTCCAGACCACACCTCTAATTATATGTATTTATCTAATTTCATCCCTTTGTCCATCCATCCTTACACCCTGATCCCATTGAGGTCTATGCTGGTGCCCATCTTCAGTGGTCAACAGGCGAGAGGCAGGGTGCACCCTGGACAGGTCACCAGTCCATCAAACAAAGACAAACAATCATATAAACACAAACCTAAGAAGAATTTAGAGATACTAATTAACTTGACCACACCTCATGGTTTTGGACTGTGGGAGGAAGCCAGAGTACCCAGAGAGAACCCACCATGCACAGGGAGAACATGCAAACTCCATGCAGACAAAAGGCCTGGAATCAAACCCAGGACCTTCTTCCTACAAGGCAACAGTTCTACCAACTGCTGCACTGTGCATCATGCCTCTTTTTTAAAAATCTTTAAATCTTCGTGGTGTGGTCTGTTCTAGTGAAATGAAGTCAATATGTTAACTTAAGTTTGGAAGCAGGACCACGTCCAGACCACACCTCTAATTTTCCAGTGAGTACTTGACTCACTCATTCTTCTCAGTCCATTAGGTTTCGTCAACCCTGTACCTCTTTACTCCTTTTGCTGCAGGTTTCGTCTGGGGGGTCCTCTGTGGGCTCAGGAAAAAAAAGAGGAGCAATTTTCCCAAAGACCACCCCCACACTGACTCCTCACCTCCTTTCATCCCTTCATCCCCTCATTCCCTTCATCCCTTCTTCAATACATCTTTAAACTTCTATCTTTATGATGTGGTCCTTGCTAGTGAATTACAAATCTTCATCCATCCATTATGATGAGAACATTCATGGTCTTGGCCCCAAGCATAAACAAGTCCTACACGTTTTCGTCTTCAGCCTCCCTTTTCTTCCATCTTTCAGGTTTCCTCAAACCCAGAGCATGTTGAAGCTTTTTCAGTCACGGCTTCTTTACCAGGAGGGCAGCCTTTGCTTCGGCATTCTCCTGATCCTTCTGTTTTAGCTCCTCAGAGAGCTTATAGTTGCGTTCAAGTTGGCGTTCAATTTCAGCTGTTGATGCATCCAGCTCTTCTTTATGTTTAACTTCATCTAAAAAGAGCTTGCGTTTCATGTCATCCAGTTCTTCTCAGCATGGAGGAATTTGGATCTCTTACCATTACATATTTCAACTTCCGCATGCCGATATCTCTCATCCCTGTGCTCCTGCTCCATTGTTTGTATTTCTTCTCTAAGGGCTAAAATATCGACTTCATACTTCTGGACCATTTCCAGATTCGCCTCTTTGGCTTGCTTAAGCTCTTTCTGGATGCATCTCTCTGCCTCTATGGAAGCATCTTACATTGAAGCAATTTTTTGACAAAGAGTTTCATTCTCAGCTTGAAGCTCTGCGTAAAGCATTTTGTTGATTTTCACCAACTCAGCATGAGACTGTCGTCTTTCAGCTCCTGCTCCAGTGTACTCATCCGTTTCTTCAGGGTTAAAACATCACATCAAATTTCTTGGTCATTTCCAGGTTTGCCTCTTTGACTTGGTCCAGCTCACTCTGAAGACATGTCTCCGTCTCTCTGGTGCCGTTTTGCAGGGATGATAGTTCGTGACGAAGAGCCTCATTCTCAGCTTCTAGAGCCGCATAAAGTGTCTGGTTCATCTTCAACACTTCTGCATGAGTTTCTTCATTGTTTCTGAGCTTCTTCTTTAACGACTCTGCTTGTTGTACCAGGACCTTGACAGAAGTTTGATAATTGCTGTTAAGTTCCTGGGAGGATTCTCTCATCTTCTTCAGCTCTTCCTGTAGATGCCTCTCCTTCTCTGCAGACATCTTTCTCATCAATGCCATTTCCTTCTTCAGCTCTGTACACTGAGCTGTGTTTTCACCTCTTATGATCTTAAAAAACGTCTTGTTTGTATTTGTTTGAGAGTTAGCTGATCTTTCTATTTCCAGCTCTTCCTGCAACGTTGCCACCTGTTCTAATAGATTGATAATATCATTTTGAAGCTTAGCCAGAACTTCTTTATATAAGGTCGTACTTTCCTGGATCTCTCTCTGTAAAAGTGCCTCTTTTTCTTGACAAGTTCTGAGTTGATTTTGGAGGGTTTTATTTTCCAAGGGGAGCTCAGAGGATAGGATGTTCTCACTGGCATTCAATCCTTTTTTTGCCTCACTGCAAAAAAAGGATTGAAAAAAAGGATTCTTTGCAGTGAACGAAAATGCTGGCGTTAAATGCCAGTGTTTTCATTAAACTTACGATTTTTTTAGCTTGATTTTCACGTTGTGCAGTTCTTCTTCCAAGTAATTTGCTCTTCGGTGTTCCTCGTTGAATCTGGCTTGTTCTGAGTCCAAAAGAGTCTTTAGCCTGTTAATTTCATCCTCAAAAGAATTACCGCTCTGGGTATCTTTGCCTTGAATCCAGGCATCTTGATTTTGCTCATTCTTCCGTCCATCTTCCTGGCAACGAGTCTCCTGTTTGAAGAATTCCCTCGTCTGAGTTTCCATTTTTCTCAAAAACAGTTTCAAAAATATGCCACAAATTATCCAGTGTTTTCTGTAGAAGCAGTCTCCACTCAACCTTGTGCTTTCTGACAAGCTAAAGAACTGACCGACTGAATATTCCACTGAAGTTCTGTGGTGACATCATAACATGTCTTGTGACATCATAGGATTGTCCATGCTATGGTAACCTTTGACAGCTGTTCTAAAACATCTCTGCTCACTTGTGCTTGAGTTTGGAACAAAAAAGCACCGTCTCCTGGCAACCTCTCAGCCAATAGAATGCAAGTGTTATAGTGAACGCATTAGTTTCTCCCGCCTGCCCAATTGCGTCAGAATTTTATGTATCAAGGGTTGCCATGGTGACTGGGAAGCACTGATCGACAGCGTTAAGCCCAGTTCACACTAAACAATTTTAGAATTGTCGGCCGATGGTCGGCCGATTTTCAAAACCTGAGAAACCACAAACTAGCCAACCAAAATCGTAGGTATAACGCGTTCGATTGGGCCAATCGTGCAGTCAGGGGTGCAGTCAGAAATCTTGGGCCCCCTGACAAAAAATGTCATTGCCCCCCTGTGCAGCTGCTGTTACAATTTTTTGACCCATAAAAATTTTAAAGGCTTGCAACTTGCTTTCTTTGGTTCAATACATTAGTATTGAACCAAAGCACACTAGCACAGTATTTACTGCTCATAAGTTTTGCATCCAACAGTCCGCATACAGTATGCAAGTATGTTGCTTACATTTTTTCTATTAGTTTTAGATTACTGAAATATCTCTCCCCACGAGCAACAGTCAAAAACAACATGCAAAATACACATAAATCAATCCAGACTTCTCAAAAAATGCTATGTTGTTGGATTTTATTCAAGCTGCATTATATAACTTTAATAAAAATATGTTTTCTCCACATTTGTTAAAGCTGGCATATGTCGTGACAGTTTGTTATGAGACAAATTATCTGTGAAAACAATCAATCTCCTCTAGCTCCTCCCTGAACTACTATTGCTAGCTAAAGTAATGCACCGTTCTGGCCTAAACAACCAATCAGAACCAGGAGGAGGGTCTTAGTGCTGTCAGTCAACTTCATTCATTCACTGCTAAATGTGCTAATGGTGGAGAAACAGCATATCATTA
Organism: Poecilia formosa; assembly: GCF_000485575.1. Classification (NCBI taxonomy): domain Eukaryota; kingdom Metazoa; phylum Chordata; class Actinopteri; order Cyprinodontiformes; family Poeciliidae; genus Poecilia; species Poecilia formosa. The sequence continues at coordinate 748,243 of NW_006800106.1, forward strand.
CAGGAAAATAGTTTATTTTCCTGTAATCATTTATTTTCCTGTAATGACTGAGCATTCACAACAGGCTATGCTAGTTGCAGCATAGCACAGAGCGAGGGGAGGAAGGATGAGCCACATGAGATTGTGATTGACAGCACTAAAACTCTCCTGCCACTGACTGGTTGCTTCTAGCACTGCAGGCAGAGGAAATAGATTTTTCACAGATTATGTCTCATACCATACTGTCACAACATAATGACAGTTTTAACAAATATGTGAATATATATATATATTTTATAAAAGTTACATACTGCAGCTTTAATTTCACATAGAAGAGAAAAGGTCAGGAGGGACATGTTTTAGAGCTGCTGCTGACTGACTCATCTGTTGTTAAGTGGTAAAAGATACAAGGGAAAGTTAAATATATGAATATGTTGGTAATTGTTTTTCCTTAATTCATTTAATGCAAGTGAAATGGAGGCAAGCAGTAGTCTGTAGCTAAGCTAATTATGATAAATGGTTGATAATCTCACACAGTCTACCCACCTCTCTCGGAGAAAAACTGGGGTTACAAATTGACACTCTTGCCTTTTTCTCTCTCTCCCTCTCTCTATTTTTTTATTATTTTTTTTAAACCTGATTTTATCATTTTTCTTAGCAGCATAGTAGCTGCCACAGTTGTTCTCGTCTTCTACTGACTGCTGCTGAACACCATCACCATCAAGCGCTCCAAGCAGGAACGAACCATTTCATGTAGATCCACGGGTGGTTCGGGGCAAATATGGATGAGTTTTTTGGTCTGGGAGGGGTAACATTAAATTTTTACTGTTAAAAACAATCTTCGAAAAAACAATATGATTAATTTTGTAATTGACAGGGTCCCCTTTTTTTTAATTTTATTTCTATTAACAAAAAATAAATAAATAAATTGTGGAGGGCCCCCTATCGGTCAGGAGCGCTTAGAATTGTCATAACTTTTCCCCCTAATGGCACCCCTGTTTGTGAATATCATATCATTATATTGCAGACTTTGGTCACAGCGTTGTCCCATATGCGACATGTCAGTCAACACCTCCACACAATAATTCAGCGCATATGTCTCTGTACAGCTTTGCTTGGATTTTCTCATTCGGATCGGTTTCTGAAATGTTGTAGATGTGTAAGGTATATCAATACAGAGACCAGACCATGTGGCACAAACATCCATCAAGATGGATGTTTGCGTTCAAGATGGAAAAAGAAAATAAAAATTCTTCTTAAAGCCATTTAACTGAAGGGTCAAATTCTCAAACCTCTAAAGTACTTTATGGAGTCTTAATCCTATAAGATATTCTTGTAAGCTTTTGTTTTGTACGTAGGTGATTTCCAAGATGATTCAATTGTCTGTAGTTTTTAATTATTTTGTTTGGTATGCTGTACACCATTGTGCTCAGGCTAGTTCTTCCTCCAAAATGACATTTTTTCCCAAGAGGGACTTACTGATAAAATAATGCAAACTTTTTATTTTTATTTTTTTTTTGAAGCCTCTCAAAGATCCTTTTTTCTCCATTCTCTGGCTGCTTTTGGACATCAGCAAGTTCTCTTCACCACATCTACATGCCTGAAAGCAACAAGTTGCACCCATGACTCAGTATTTGTGTTATCAAGCATCCAAACAGATGTGGTGGATGGTGCGTCTATGTCAAACATCAAGGTCTCAGTTATTGCTTACAAATAAAAACGTTTAGCTGTATATATCAAACATAAGTTAAAAGAAATTTGAATTGGGCCTCTGTCTCTTTAAGAAGCTCCTACTCGTTCTGACACTGCCTTCAGCACGTCATTACAGCAATGCTCCGCCTTTATGCAGTTTACAACTATTCTTAGGAGCGTTGGACTGAGAAGTAGTTTGTACGGTAAACTCAGCAGACGCACAGTTCCACCAGGTGTTTACTAAGTGCTGCTGCCGCTAGTCTGGAGGAGCTGAGTGGGGGCCGGCTGCTCTTTGTGGTGGAAGTTAGGCTGGAGACCGCAGCTCCAACCAGATGCTTTGGGTAAATAAGCAGCGCTGTGTTAGAGCAAGCAGTCTGGCACAATGGTTGCCACGGGAGATTCAAGGATTTCTTAAACATGGATGAAGAAATCAAATCAACGCTCCAGGTATGTTGTTGATGAGGGGATAACATTGTAACATGATATAAGACATAAAATAGTTGATCTTATGTAAAATCTCCCATTTAGATAGATACATGGCTAAATTTGTCCCTGTAGGAAAATTGGTTAAGTAGGATTGTCAGCAACCATTTATATGTTTAACTAACATTTAACACTTAACTAAAACATATTAGTTTAAGACTAAATGAAGAGCAAAAATTGGTATGTGTTCAAAACAACCAATTCACCATGCAGAGCATTAGTGACAGTAAGATAATTATTTTGAGAAAGTAATGTTTTTAAAACAATGTGTTGATTTAGGACTACTAATTCGTAATCTAATTTTAATATTTTTGTCTCACAAGACTAAAATGACTTAAAACGGACATACAGAAGCATTTTGCTCTCTTAAACGGTAAATGGCTTGGCCCTGTATAGCGCTTTATCAAGTCCAGAGGACTCCAAAGAGCTTCACACTACATTCAGTCATTCACTCAGTCACACACATTCACACACTCATGGTGGCAAGCTGCTGGATTGCAGCCTCAGCTGCCCTCTCTGACAGAGGCAGCTTCAAGAACCATAAATGATTTCATATATTTATGAGAGCCAGTGGTTTCCTAAGACTGACTGCAGCAGAAATAGACAAAATCTGTGTTTTGGAAAGTTGGAGGATTCCTGCAAAACACAGCAAGACAGTGAAACAGATGATCACAAACAATACTCAAGCTGTTTCTCCTAACCTGACTTATCTCTGCTCAGACACAACCTCTTCCTTTAGTCATCCTTAAGAACCAGAACATCTCTGATGACCTAAGAAAGCCAGTTACAAGCTTCAAGTTACAAAATAAAGGATGAATGGGAAGTAGTGCATTTTCATTATTGTGGTATTATAAAATAATAAGCATTGTGGGGAAAAACAGCATCCCTAAACCACTCCAACCTCAGTGTCAAAGATTCTCATTCCACAGGTTCTACATGAAAAATCCTCACAGCCGAAATCTCCCAGTATTGTTCCCCTCAACCGACCTGAAGGCTTGTACTACTTGGAAAGCTGCTTTGAAATGTGCACAGATATCCTCAGTGACCCCCCTAGCCTCCCTTTTGCTTTTCCCACTCTTACCTTTACTTTTGAGGTGTGGTCTGCATCAGCAAAACTGCATGAAACAATACAGGTGTCACACCAAAACTTTAGTTTCAGCCTCAGTCCTGATCGTTTTAAGTTCACTTTGCATTCAATTATTTACAAAGCAAAGATTCTGTCGTGCAGGTGGAGATATTACAAGTGGGGAAGAACACGACTGTAAAGAACGGTACATGGCAGGTTGGAGAGCAAGAAGCGCGCTGCACTTCTGCGTTCATCGATAAATAATGAGTAGACTTCTTCAGAGGAGGAAAAACAAGAGTCTGTTTAACTACATGGATCATTTTAATCACTATCTTTTCAGAAAGCTTGTCTGGTTATGAGGTGGAGTTTAATTTCTTCATTTTGTGGGTTTTTGGCTAATGGTGAAATATCTGAGGATTAAAGTTGTTTTCTGTGTTCCTTTGATGGTCCGCCGTCAGAACGTGAGGCTATAGGCGACTCCACAGGAGGAGGTCAATTAAAATCATATAACTTTCTGTTAAGTGTCTTCCCCTGGGCCACATCAAACAAGTGACAGAAGATATTGAAGTTTTCCCTTTGAGTTATTTTAACTGCTAAAGTCAGCTAAAACCGATGGAGCACATCTGACGAACTGTTAACTTACACCACTCCCAAAAATGTACTTTTATTTGGAACATCATAATGGTGACATGGCGTCTCGTAGTTTATGTTTTTTTTACACATCAGGGTTTTATAACTGATAACTGCAAAGAACCTCAGTTCAAACAAAAAGCACTGAACCTTTTCTGCCATGAAAGTGCAACACAATGTTTTTCGCATCGTTTAGCGTTGCTTTACATGTAGGTGGTAAACATACACCAACAGCCATTTTGGATGCAGAAAGACTGAAAGTTTGACGATTTAGAAAGACAGAAAGCCCTGAGCTTGAACTTGTCTCAATATGTCACTAATCCTGTTCTGGAGCAGATGACCTTAAAGCCACATCAGACAAAAAAAACTCACATAAACAAGATGTACAACTCAAAACTAACATCTGATTTCAGTCATGCAGCTCACAGGTTTAAGAACATTTTTTTCTAGCCAACATAGTGGAAGTTTGAGTTCGATATCTCAGGCTCTGATCGCAGCACTCCATGGTCATGCTGCTCAACACTTCACAGAGTAATGAGATCATCTTTAAACCCCCCAAAACATGTCCTCCACATTACCAGCAGATGAGGAAAAGATCTCTAACCTCGGAGCTCACCCTGGACTGGTGGACTGGCTGAAAAGAACCAGGCACAATCTGCCAGCAGCGGTGCATGAAGTGCAGAATGCAGTGGATGCTTTGCAGTTAACAATTATCAGAAAATCACAATGTTAAAATAGAGAAACAACTAATGCACTCTTAGAAAGCAAATCATATTCTCAGCCCTGTTCTTAGTCAATAGCAGTGCAGCTGACAAAGAAGCCAAATATGCTGGCATTAATCGCTGTTTCGGACTATCTTCTTAGTCTTTGATTAATGAAAGTGTAACTATAATTGTGTTACCCTATTTAAAGTATAAAAGTTGATATTAAGTGTATTTTTGTCTACATTTATTTAGCAAGTGACCGGAGTCAATAACCCAGTTCGTGCAAATCCTCATGGATTACACCATAGGTCTAATATATTAAAGATATGTTGTAACTGTTGTTCTTGTTGAGTCAACCTTCCAGACCTCTCAGGTCTTCTGGTTCTGGTTCTGCTGTGCATCCCCAGAACCAGAACCAAACATGTGCTGAAGCAGCATTCAGCTTTGCTCCACAAATCTGGAACAAACTTCCACAAAACTGCAAAACAGCCGAAACACTGAGTCCCTTTAAATCGAGGCTAAAACCAGAGCTGTTTTGAACCACAATGGACCAACATATTCAACATGTATTGATGGTTTTGATGATGGGACTGATCAACATGTAATGCTTGTTACTTCTTTTCTTAATGTTTGACTGTATAGAGTCTTTTATGACTTTTACTTATTTTTATGACGCAGAGCACTTTTAATGCATTGTTGCTGAAATGTACAAAATAAACTTGATTGAATGATTGAAAACTTTTGCCTCACAAAGGTAGAAATTCGGTTAATTGCTTAGCAGAATGTATAATTCTTGTTATAGATTCATAAAAATATTTGCGAAAAACTATATACACACCACCCAGGGAACCGTTCCCTGAAAAATGTTAAATCGATTCAAAATTTTCGATACGAACGATTCAAATAGAAAACAAAAGCTAAGATTTGTCTTTTATTAATCGATTAGAAAGGTTAAAAGTTAGTCCGCCCTTCGCAAGTGGTTCAAATAGCCTCTTTTTTGCGTTTGCTCTTTGATTCGGTGGATTTCGGTGGATGAATAGAACTGTTCATTAATCGCGGCTCTAGCGCCTCTCTCTCTCTCTCACTCCGCTCCGCTCCTCGTCAGGTCTCCTCAGCTCAGAGTCAGTCTGAGAGGAGTCTCTTCGAGGCAGCGCACCGCCAGACAGCAGCCCAGACTACTTCATGAATTACAACTAACAGCTTCTTAAAATGAACTAACAGCTTCATTAGTCAGGGTTTTCTTTCGGCAGATTATTCCCGCCACTCCTGACAGAGTGAAGCTCGGTACTTCTCACTGTATTTGTTCTTCTCTGGAGAGTCGCTGGAGCCCCTGACACCGCGGAGGTAAGCCATGCCCCCCTCACGTTCCGACTAATTTTCCTGCGATTAATTAAGATTAATGTCGTTTTTAGCCTCTGCTCTCACTCAGGTTTTGTTGTTGTTGTTGCTGTGACATGAGTCGAAACCCGTTTATATATATATGTGTGTATATATATATGTATACCAAAAACATTTTCCAATAAAATATGGAAATAGAAGTAAAAAAAAATGTTTTACTGTTCTAAATTTAAAAGTAACAATAAAAAAGAGGCAAATTAAACTTAAACAACAAAAACAGGAAACATTTTTTAACTTTTGGGAACACAACTTTCTTTATGTTTTTATTTTATAGTGGTTTGTTTTATGAGTTAGGAGTTGACAAAAATGACGCTGTTATACAATAATCACAATCCTATTTTCCCCTTTTAAAAAATTATTTATTTATTTTTTTAAAACTGCAATTTTCCCTCTCTGCATTTAACAAGCACTTTGCCGCCTGGCAAATAACGCTTTATGTCCCTTTATGAAACAGAAAATGGGGACAAACAAAGCAGGATTAACGCACAGCGTTGAGATATGGGATTTTTTTTTTTTTTTTTTTACAGATGTTTAGAAATCCATGTGACTTGGTTCATGATTTCCAACAGGTTGGACTTGACGACATTGTAGGTTCTTGCACTGCTGACTCTGAATCGTAATTTTTAATCAGTAAGCTGTTTTCACTAAGCAGCATTCAGCTGCCTGTCGGTGTGTGATTGCGTGTGTCATGAGTGGCACTGCCACTCATGACACGTGTGCGTGCCTGTGTATGTGTGTGTGTGTGTGTGTATCTGTGTGTTTGAGTAGTTTCGGTTCACCTGAGTATTTTCAATATTTTTAATGATCTTATTTTGAAAAGAATCAAGCACAGCACAAATGTTGTTTACTTGGTCATATTTTAAATTGGATCTGCACCTTTCTGTGAGAAAGGCAGGGATCAGCACCTCTGGTTATATTTACAGGCTTTGCGCAGTGATGTTTCCGTTTAAAGAGGTTTCTTCTTATATATCTGGACTGCTTGACTTGTTCAGAGTTTCTTGTTTGAGGAGAAAGAGAACTGTTTGTCATAAATTGCCTGAAAAGGGCCGTTGAGGATTTCTTAGGTAAGCTGATAAAGCTTCGCCTTCGGCTCCCAAAGTTAAGTGAATATTGAATACCTCGGTAAATTTGTGTCCACAGAGTGATTCCTGTTTCTGAAACAATCCCTGGTCAGAAACGCGGGTCGATAATTGTTTTCATGCTTACTTCGACTCTGACATGAGTGTAAAATCCTGACAGGTCCAACAGCAGCTCTCAGTGCATGCAGATTTATGCGAGTGTGTTGGTAGTCAGCCATGTCCAATATTTATTAGTCTGAATGTGTTTATGTGAAGCAGTACAAAACTTCTGGTTGCTACTTTATGATTGGTTAGTTATTTTTGCGTTGTCCTTTGTTAGAGAGGCTGACTCCATTGACTTGCTCTTGACTAAGGTTGGGCAAACCTGAGTCTTAACTTGACTTAAGTTAACAGTAAAGTTAAACTGACTCTTATTTGAATACAACTTTGGTGACTTCTTTGGGTGAGCAACAACACACACAGACACCAGTGGCGTGCAACTGTGGTGAAAAAGAAATTCTGAAAATGATAAGAAAAAAAAATTCTCCCCTTGACTGTTCTATATTGTTTTCTGTATGATTTCAACTTTTTTATGGTTAAAATTTTTGCATTACTTTTTCAAATACGTCAAAGAAGTCCAGGGCGAGGCAGTGCAGTGCTGTACCTCGCCTCTGGTGGCGCTGTTTCACATGCAGTGAATGAATTAGGCAGATGATACTTGACACGATTGAGTACACACGCGCTACATATGCTGACGTTCTAGTCTGTCTATATAATTGATGAAATTAGGTGATGTAATTTGTCATTCTGATCAGTCAAAACTGGCAGGTTGAGGCACAAAGTACCACACAGCACTGATAGGGGGCACCACTGAGCCCCATATTCTATGCATTCTGTTCTGCATTATGTTCTATGCATTAAAAAAGCAGAAAACAATTACAAAAGTACAACAAAATATAATAAAGATCCAGGTTTGACTTTCCTTATGGCGATCAACTCCTTTAAAGCTGCCGAGTTTTTAAAAATGAAGGCAAAGAAGGACAATTTTACAACAAAGTGACAGAGGTGTTTGTGTCGGCGCATAGACAAATACAGGTAAGATCATGACTTTAAAGTTTAAATAAAAACTTTAAAATAATGTTTTTAAAGTTGATTTATAAACATTAACTTAAAAACATCAACCAGTCTAGAAAAAACTAGAATTGCAAGCAGTTATCACAGGTTCCTCTCCCGACCCAGCAAGCCCCGCCTCCTCTGCCCCTCCCCTCCTAACTGTGTCCTCTCTGGTGACCCGCCAGGCTTATAATACACCTGGGGAAACCCTGAGTACTGACTTGATTAAAATAACAAACTATGTCTTCATTTAGGTCAAAAACATGGGCTGCTACTTTGGATTTCATATATTTGTAGATCCGACTCCAGAGAAGTGAAAGCTTCACGATTCATTAACCTCACCACATGTTACTGAGACAGTCTAAGGAAAAGGAAGACGCTTTGAATTGACACAAGCTGCCTTCTTCTAATGTTGGTTTCTGTCCGCTGAGCCCGCTCTGGCATTTGGAGGACAGGCTATCGGTATTGCCTGTAGCGTTAATATCAGGGGTGACTTCATCGGAAAAAGAATGGATTTTAAGCTTGTCTGCTTTGTGACAGGATGCAGGACACCGTGAAAAACACTTAGAGCTTCTGAATCACTAAATATTTTTAAGCAGCTGTAGCTGATCCCACTGTTTCCTTAGATGAGCGTTGCATCTTAAATGATTTCTGTCTAATGAACGTGGGCTGCATGCGATGAACTGCTGATAATTGAAGTGGAACATTAAACATTAACATTAACATTAAACATCGCAAGATCACGAGGAAGTTTGAATTGCCTGCGTCTGTGCGGCTCACATGCAGATGCAGGGAGGAGGCGAGAAGTGTCTGCATCGCACTTTTCTTCCTGATCATTGGTTATAAGATTCAAGCATTTAACGAGGTTGTCTCGCCTGGCTCTTTCATGTCAGTTCATTGTTTCCTCATGAACAACAGTGAATGACTCGCTCTGATGTTGTGTGTTTATTATGGAGGAAACAGTAGAGTGGAGAAAAGTGAAGTGGTTTTCACCATCCCATAATTCCCTGCCTAACCGAAATGTACCTGCTGTGTTGCATCAGTTTTGCAGAGAAGCTATCAAATGCACCGCAGTTTGTCCTAACAAGTATTCAGTTGTTTTGTTGTCTGTTTTCTTTTCTGTTGGCACTGGCTACAATTTTAGGTACTCTTTTATTACAAACAGCACAGAAACCAGTCGCTACCTTTCAATATTCATCTCTTCAAAAATTTGGATCAAATGACAAGATGCTAAATGCAATGATAGGTCTGATTAAGATATTAGCGATTATCTTTCTTCGGTAAGAACTGTTGGCTTCTTCAATATCAACATGGACTTTTAAGGTTTCGGAAATAAAAACACACAAAAGATCAATTTAGAAATAGAATTCCCAATAGCAAAACATCTATTTGGAAAAAATACCTTTTGTATGTCTCTTGTTAATAAAATTTCAGGCATTAACATTTGAAAGAGAGGCTAGAGATTTGTTTTTTTTAAGAATGGGGAAAATGTTCTTAACATTTAAATAAAGAGTACTAAGTAACATTAACATTTTTGAGCTTTACATCATGTTATAATGTTATTCCCTCTTTAAAAAGCACACCTGGATTGTTACCCTTTGTTACCCTGAGTCTTTCATGCATGTTTGAGAAATCCTATAGTCTCCCACGGCAACCTTTCAGCTGTGAAAAACACCTCGATGGACCTAGCCCCGCCTTCAGGACGCAGTTCCACCTCAGAGCTGCGTTTTCCAAGCTTTGCATCTGCCAGTATTACAGGAGCTACTTCTGTACAACAATGGTGAAAATGTGTTTAAGGGGTTAATAGAGCAGGCATGTTGTGACGACTTCCTGAAGTCGGAGTTTCAGAAAGAGCCGGAGGTTTTAAGAGACACAGACCCAATTTCAAGGCGTTCAGTTATGAAGTCACATTTCTTATAAGTCATTAAGTAACATTTTTATAACAGCTGAAGGAAACATTTTTATTTGATTGTGTTATTTGAACATATAATGCTGCCCCTTTAGGCATGTTGGTGGTAGTTTGATAGTCTATGCTTGCTTTGCTGCCATATACCTGAAAAATGGCTGAATTCAAGCAATCCTACCACAAACTGTGGGACTAAATTCGTCCAACACTTCATGGTTGTTGTCACTGCCAAGACAGGCGCAACCAGATAGTAGTTTTAGCAGGCAATTATTTTTTTATATAGTGTCAGCTTGGTTTGGAAACATTTTGATCCGAAGAAATGGAAACATCATTTAACAACTGTTTCTTTTTTTTTTTTTAGTTACTTACAGTAAGCTATAGTCTGAATTTTAATGACCAGAGAGACTAAAGCTTGTCCAAAATAAATAAATAAATAAATAAATAAATAAAACATTCAGACCATTATATGTTTAGGTTTAGTCTCCTCTGTTTCGCTCATTTATAAATCTCAATCTCTGTCTAGTTTCTCTACACAACCAGAACTTTTCTCCCCTTTCATCTGAAAAAAAAAGATTACACAGGAAACACAGGAAAAAAAGTTTTCCTGCACATTTTTAAAAGCGCTTCTCATCTAAATTGTTCTTCGCTCAATAACTCGTTTAACAAAAACAAGGAGCTGTTTGGCTCCCTCCTGACTTAAGGTCAGATTTCAGCACCATGGACAGAGTCAGTCCTTTATCTGACTACATTATGAGGGAAATAAAGTATTATACATACTTTCCTTGAAATCTAAGAATAAAAAGTTTGAATATTGGACAAAAATATGTGTACTAACACGATTCAACCAAAAGAGAAATGCTGCCAGTTGAAACTTTTAGGTATTTCCACCATTTGCTGGATGCTATGATGCTTTTCCATGTTTGTTTTTCCCTTGAGATGCCAACATCAGTCTTAAAAAAGAAAAAAAAAAAACATAAACCTGTGGCCATGTTTAAGGGATATCCAGCTGTTCCGGCGCTCTAATGAAGTCTGTAAGAAAGGTTTTATAGCTGCACTGCCAGAAATCTGAATACCTGTGATGCCTCGGCTTAATAAGTACAACGCTCCCTTTGGAGAGAAAGCAAAGAGTCGCAGAATGTGACGACCCATTCAGGAATCCTGCATCAAGCTGAGCTCACAGCAGCAGCCGTTTAGCTTTCCTAATCGTTCTGAAGCCCCCTCTCCCACCCCTCAATCTGAGGGGTCCAACCTCACTGAATTTCTCTGGATAATGCCAAAGTATTATCTACTTTGCCATTTCGGAGCGTTCCTGCCATGTTCACTGTTACCTGCAGTGTGCATGCTGCGACTGCGGTGGGTGTCTGCCATTCCTTTTGTCTTTGATCACTGTAACAAAGTCTCTCCCCTCAACCCCTCAATCCCCCCCAGCACCTCCAACCCCCTGTTTTCCTGGCTGGCATCCCAAAACTGGAACGTGTTTAGAAATATTTTCCTGATGTTCCCAGGATGTGAGCCAGGTGCGGCGTTGACATTTCCAGGGGCAGCGAGTCTTATCTTGCACTCTTTGTTTACAAAATGACAAGTCTGACACGTCGGTGACTCGGTTACGCCCAGACAGGCAGTCTGTGACGAGAACCAACAGCAGACACAACCTTTGCTTTGACTTTTCCTCCTTCTCCGCTTTCTATAGGTTCTCGTCTCACCCGGGCCTTCGCCCGAAGTCTGCTCGGCTGCATCGCCCCAAAGCTTCTTTCAGGTCGATTTGCTTTGCCACCTTCTTACTTTTCACGTTCCAGGTTTGCCAGATGGCAGCAGCTCTTCCTTGATTGTGTCTAAATAAAACACAGCGGTTGGAATTAGATTCAGGTTTTTGTTTTGCTACTAAAACAGAAATGGAAATTATCATTTCATGATAATTGATATTCATGAATATCACTTTATTCCTTACTGAGACTCAACTTCTCACCACTTTCCTAAAATAATGGCCTGAGCCTTTTTTTTTTTTTTTTGCCAAAAATGATTTAGGTAAAAAACAACAACAAACCCCACTTCCCCCCAAAAAAACAAAAAGCAAAAACAAAACAAACAAATCACTTTTGGCAAAAAATGACATAATATTTTAGGAAGGTGGCAATATTTGTTGTGAATTTGCTCTAAATAAATAAACCAAATTGAATTATAATTGAAATCAATAATAAGAAACTGTTTCAGTTATTTCAATGCATGAATAAATGTTTGAGCAGGTCAACCGAGGTCTTCCAGCATAAAAAAATATTCTCTCTATGATATTGACAACATTCTGACAAATTCCACTTTTCTTAAAATCTTCCTTATGATTTATTAGATTTAGGTTGACTTTGATCAGCTTTACTCTGAGAGTTTTAAAACAGAAAAAAAAAACAGAAAAGGTAAAAAAAAAAAATCCTAATACCTTTGATCAGAACCATTATGTGTCTGATAGTTTTTATTTTTACCGACTGGTTCTCTCATTTTATTCCATTGAACGGTTTCAATGTGCATTGACATTAGTTCATTCGCTCATTCAAAATGTGAAGCACATATTACATGTTACTGGAAGAGCAGTCTGCCGGTGGACATTACATATCAACCAAACGTCTGTTTGTACTCCAGGGGACAGAGCTGTGATGTGGCTATCAGCAAAAATGCTAATATTCAAACAGATAGTGCTAACCTGTGCTGAAGTCCATGTTTAATTTTCTGCTGTTGTAGAGGTGGGGAGGCTTCACTGACCTTTTTTTAAATTCCTCACAAAAATCAGTCTGTGCGCATGCATTCACACCAACCCTGCTCAGTTTGTTTCAACCCGACTCCAGTTCGTTTGTCTCGAAAGTTTGTTTCGTTTAGGGGGTGTGAATGTGTAATCAAACTCTGATGAGGACCAGAACAGTGAACCCTGATCAACTAAAAACAAAAAAAACCCAAAAGAAAACTTGGTCCTGGTTCGATTGATCTGTGGATCAGAGGCCGCTCCAAAACAGGAAGCAGACGACAGCACAGCGCATTCTGGGTAAACAGTCTATAGCTGGAAACGGCTCGTGGTCTAGAGAGGAGACAGAGGAGAAATCTTACAGCCGCTAACATCTGACATCACTCCATTTCTGTTCACATTTTGTGAAGAAAGAAGTTGCTCTTTGTGTCTTCTTCAGAAGTTTTCATCTTAACGATGTTTCTCGAATGGTTATAACCATTCTGAACATGATTAATTGAAACCTCAAGAAAAAAACCCAAACAGTCACTAAGTCAAATTTTAAAGGAGCCATATTGTTGCCTCACTGCGCTAAGATCATCAACAGAAACAAGACACAGAAGATCTTTAAAGGCCATTTGTGTCTCACGTGAGACACAAATGGCCTTGGGAGTAAATTGTAATCAATAATTGATAAAAATGGATCTGTTTCGGTCAGGTGTTGTCAGAACATTGTGGCAGTTCTCTGAAACGCTGCTGATCCTGTGTGGAGACAGAGAAGGCTGTGGGAACAACATATCAATTGTTAAAGAGAAAAAAAGAGCATCATAATGTCCCGATCAACTGAGAAAATTAGTCACAATGATGTATTATACATTTTAAGGGACTATGTAGAGAGCATTTACATTTACATTTATTTTTCTCCCTAAATCCTCCCCAAACTCTTTGGACTCTCCTGTTTTTCTGAGCTTTCAAATACGACTTCAAACAAATCACTTTTATTCTGGCAAACAGAAACGAACAGCCTGTCACGATTACTGACAAGAAAATAATAGGATTTGGGATTCCCAAGTTGAACCACTCTCTCAAACCTTTCACACCACTTATTAAATGATTCATACGATCGCGAGGATATTTTAGCTTAAACATACATACAGCTTTGATCCTGTGTGTACAGCTGTAAGAAAAGGCAGGAAGTTAAAACTGGTGCAACTAATTATTACTAATCATATCATATCATTTGACATCCATACCAATGATTTCTATGTAAACAAAAGACAACAACTGTAGAAAATCCCAACAGATGTGTGTTTTTCTTCTTTTTTTTAAACTTACCCAGCTCTTTGTCCGTCTTCACATGACATGTTGGATGTGGAAGCATACATGCTGAGAAGTGCTTCTGACTGACAAAACAAAGAAATAAAAAAGAACAGTGCATTTTTAGACTTTCTGCTTGTCCCAGACAATTCACTCTGTTGACAGCTCCAACCAAAGACTTATCACCGCTCTGAGCTAAAGCCTTACTCAGCCACATTGCACGCCTTCATAAACCTTTTATGAACTCCATGTACCCATTTAGGGATGTAGACAATAAACTTATTTTTGATCGGTAGTTTATTAGATTAATATCAGTCCCATTCGATTCATAACGTCTGCTTAGACTTTCTTCCAGTGTTGCAGTGTCCCTTCCATCCAGAAGAGGGAGCTGCTGGTCATCCTTATGTGTGGCCAGATGGAAGAGAAGCAATAATGGCAGGAAACTGTCCAAACAGATTGCATTGTGGGATGCAAAACGCACTTTATGCACTCGAAAGGTTCATGTCAGTCGATATCTATAATTATTAGGGGAGGGGGTTGTTTTAAATACCTGAAATGCTGCCAAGCTGCTGGTGAGACGGTTCCCATTTGATTCAGTTTTCACTCCTCCGTTTATTTTGTTGAGGCATGATGGCAAAACCTGAAACTGCTGCTGCACAAGTTACGCATTGTTGCTAGGTAACCACACAGTGAGTGAGTGAGTTAGTTGATGCCACCATCCTTGCTTAGCTCACCATGAGAGGTTGAGCAGTTATGAAGCTCTGCCTACATCTCCCAGAATGCTGTGCTGTTCTGGATGGGAGTTCAGTGAATATTGGATCAGATGTGTTATGTATTGATATTGACCACGTGTCTATTATGATATATATTACGGATTTATTTTCCAGCCTTAATTTAATGTATATGCCACAGTTTAATGATGCAGAAAAGCCACAATTTTCTGCTTATTCAGTAGGTATTTAATACACAAAAATATTATTAAAATGTAACGATGAGCTTATTGTTTAAAATTTAGCATCTTGTGAAAAATTTAGCCTGTCGTGTTACGAAAAGACAGTCGACCCTCTTGATACATCGGAAAAACTCAGGTGTTTAAGGTAATGTTTGTTCATCAATTAATTGTCAATTGATTAAATCGGTCAACTTTAGATGAATTCATAAATCGATAACTTGCATCCCTAACCTGTTTGCCTTATTATTTTACATTTTGACCAAGATCTTCAGGTTTAATAAAAGAGGCACGAGTGAAACAAACGGATTCTGATCTTCTTTTTTATTTTAATTTCCAAAGAACTGATACCAAACACTCTCTAACCTCCCAACGACACCTCAAGTGTCCTTCATTTTTACCGGATCTGCTTCCGAGTATTTACACCTGGCAATCATGTGCATCAGAATGAAAAGAGATGCTGTGTTTGCTCACTATAGAGGCAGCCAAGAAAAGCAAATGCAGAGCCAAGAACTGAGCACCATGGAGGAAAGAAAACATCAAACCTGCAGCACCAAGACTTCCCACCTTGGGCCAGGTCAGGACAAAGGCTTTCATGCCAAGACAATCATCCAGCTGAGATAACGGGATTTTATTTTCAGCCGTGTCGGAAGCTAAAGTCAAATATATAAACATCAGAAAAACAGAGTTTGTGGCAGGCAGGATGTCACAAAGAAACGCTGCTGATTCCAGGCAGTGATGGTCTTTAAAGCCAGGCTGAAATAACTGAACATTATTTCAGTCTCAAAATGCCTTCAGACTGGTAAAAACCTGCTTTTTTTTGTTTTTTTTTTTTCTAAATGAGTGGTTTTGTCATGTCGGTTTTTAGCCATAACTCCGGAGCACAAGCTGCTGTTTATAAGGTAGAGAACATAAAGGCCAGTCACGTTTTTAAAAGAGCGGCGGCAGCACAGCATTCAATTATGTCCAATTATGTCATCTGAGCATCCGGAAGGAAACATTAAAACATATAATAATGCAGAAACGCAGAAACGAGATGCTTCCAAATCAACATGTTGGGTAAAGTTATGGAAAAAGAACATGGAATTCTGTCGATTTTCCTAGATGATGTAAAATAGTTTTATTTTTTAAATTATTTTAATCATTTTCACAGTCCTATTATACACCAGGAGTACATAAGAGCCACCTGTAGCTTTTCTGGGCAAAAAGTTTTAAGACAGAACAACAGTGTTTCCCCATAACGAAAATAAAAAATAAACAAACAAACAAACAAACAAAAATAGACAGACACAGAGGCCCAGTTTCAAGGCATTAAACATCAAAGACATACTTCTTTTAAGTCATATTTAGTATCTATAGCAACTTTATAACAAATGAAGGTAAGACATTTGACTGTGGTATAAAATGACACTTTGTGTCTGGAAAACACATAATACTGCCCCTTTAGTATTTCCTGTAAAAAGCAACGTAAGCACAGATTTTCCAAGTTATTTTGAAATCCCCTTTCTTTTTGCTGGCAGTTTCAACAAACAAAAACACCTTTTAAAAGAATTGTAAAATATCAATAATGTTACTTTGATCGGGGCGTCGTGTGTTTAGAGCGGGCTCTCCAGAAATAGAGCCGGAGTGAATGTGTTTAAGAGGGAAAAAAAAGAGAAAGGTTTAAGACTGCGACCTGCATGAGTCAGCTGCAGACTTGACCTGGGACTCTCATGCTCTTTATTTGGGCCGGATGCAGTTCAGCCACAAAGGCTTCTGTAGCTACACAGAGGTGAATCAGGAAGAGTCTAAAGAAAAGTGTGTGTCTGTCAACACTGAGCAGGTTAAACTGAGTGGCAGAACGAAGGAACGGTCAAGGGGGCAGGCTGGTTCCCATGGTGACAGTGTGTATGAATCTGATTTTGATTTTCCCCAAGAGGGAAATGTGTATTCTGTCACATCAAATTGTCTTTTTTTTTTTTTTTTGGATGATGGCTATGGAAAATTTGTTTTTGTAAATTTGACAGGTTTATTCAGTCTGTGAAGGAAACACAGAGAGTGGTTAGTGAGGATCTCCTGTCGAAAAAAAAACAGTGTTTTTTTTTTTCAACATGAGTACCATGTTTTGTTTGGAAAACAAAACATGGTACTAAGAAGGTACTATCCTTCTTAGTACATAGTACTAAGAAGGATAAAAAGAGTTTTTAAAACAAATGAATTCTTTACATTATTAGTGTAGAGTGCAGGTGTCAAACTCGAGGCCCGTGGGCCGAATTAAGCCTGCCACAGCTTTTTATCTGGCCCTCTAGATTCCAGACTAAACATTAATGTGCTTAAATATTATGTTATCAATCAAATCAATGCAGTTTTTATCTGTTTACAGCCAAATTATATCAATCAGTCCCTCCAGTTTCTTAAGGATTATTGTGGAAATCCACAAAACATCAACAAATTGAACTAAAAACTGGGAGTTTAGTGCAGATTTTTTCTCAAAAATTGTCAAAAACATTCTGCTAACCAGCTGCCTCAGCTTTAACTGATGTCACATTATACTCCACGATTTATTCAGCTAGTAATAAAAAGTCACATTTGATAAGCGCCAATATTTCCAAAGTACCACAAACACTTTGATTTTTATTGGGAAAAAAATCACAAAAAGTATCTCATAATCCTGGAAGGACTGAAAAGATGTCCAGTAATATTTAGTTTTAAGGATTTATTGACATTTTTCGCCTCGCAATCTGTAAGTGTATGAATGACTGCTGGAAAACATCGGTCTGCTTAGCACTATAACGATGTTCTACACAATCAAATTATTTTGATTAGGTCAACTTAAATGAAGATTTTTATGATAAAATTCATAAGAATTACACTCATTTTGTCATTGTTAGATTACCTTTTTGTCATTGTAGTAAGACTGATGCAAGAGAATCGAGTGGAGAGACTGTAGATGGGGATGAATTTACCAAACTGATACTGTATGATGAAAAATTTATTGGACGGCATGCTGCCTTGTAATTAATTGAATTTCACAGGATTTGTTGTTTGTTGCTTTAATTAGAATTCATATTGCTTTTGATAGACGGGTCTTAAAGATGAACGTCTGCCTCGTCTCTTCCTCTGACTCCAGAAAACTCAGTCAGAGATGATGACCGCATTGCCTGAGCCACTGGGTTTTACAAAACAAAAAAAAGGCACTGAAAAAAATCGGCACAGCGGGAGCACAACCTCTCAGAGCAGTCGCTCATCACAGAATGCCCAACCAGGTGGAGCTCCAAGCAAAAGATGATTCAGAGAGTCCTGACCTTATTCCTCTGAGCAGGCAGGAAGTCAAGCCGTCTGATTCCCACCCGGAGGGATCCTGACGTCCTACAGTCTGTAAACCAGGTGTTGAAACCAGTCCTTCCTCTGATGAAGACGTCAGTGCTGACTTAAGGTCAGTTAAGAAGAAAATCCTCGACTACCCAAACACTAAATATCAAAAATCCAGCAACATAAAAACTTGTGGAAGTGGCGTTCTTCATGGATCCCGGATTAAAGCCAGCTACATTAGCTGTGATAAGGTTTCTGTATCATTTCCTCTGTTTTAGGAAGGATACTCATCTGACCTGGAGACCCAGACCAATGATTCACCCAGTGCCACCATGAAGAAGGCAAATAAATCACTGGGCAATTCCTTCAAGACAAACTTTCACTTCCTGCCTTGTCTTTTGTCCAGCTGTCATAAGCTGGAGGAGTCCAGTTTAATTTGCTGTCCACTGCTTTAAACAGTGAGGATCGTCTTTGGTAAAGTGGAGGTTCCACCAAATGACCTGATGACCTTCCCACGGCTGGGCGAGAATCACTCAGGAAATACAGCAACATGTCAACCCACATGTTTAAAACCTTGCAAATAAACATGCTGCACAATACATTATGCCAGTAACATGGCTCGCCGTAAGTCCATGAAAAAGGATTTCTTGAGATCTGCTACGTTGTTGTTAATTGTTGCTCAGAAAGGCAGACAGTTGTTTCCCCACAATTTTTACCTTTCTCCTAGTTTGACCTAGTAATGTTCCTACTCTGTTATTATAGCAGCTTGGTATCGTTACCACTGGGTGACGGGAGAAAATGTCTGATAACTGCAATGAGAGAATTTGCAGGTGGATTTATGTTATGCTGACATTTATTTAAAGTTCTTTAGCTTATTTCCCGACTCTTTTGTCATTAATTTAAAAAAAAGAGTGTATTCCTGTATTTAGAGCAGAAATGTTTTATAGTGCTTTAATGCCATAAGGAAACTTTATTACATGCAGTTTTTGTTGGACTTCTAATACAGTACTTTTCCCTGTTGCTTTTTGTTAATAATAAAACTGTCATGTTGGAAAGGAAATGACATGTGATTTTATTTTATCTTATTATGAACCCAAAGCAGAAAGACATTAATGCTGCATACTGACTTGTTCATATCTTGCCAGACATACATCATCATCATCATCATCATCATCATCATCATCATCATCACAATATTAAGAACTGTTATCGCACATCGTAGGTTTTCCTAATATTGTGCAGCCGGACTGAAAAGAAAGGGCAGAAATTCATTAATGCACATTCATAAAACTTTGGTCCAGAATGAGGACGTTTATTTAAAGCACAGGAAGTAAAACTAGACGTCCTGCATACATTTTCAGTCTTTCATTTTTGTGCCTCATTTTTGGCAAAGATGGACCTAATTGATGCGTCGAGAAGAAATAATGTCTTAATACTTTTTACTTCTTTGTTAACATTTTAAAATGTTTTGAGGATCTCAGGAGATCAAAGAAAAATAAGTTTCCATCTCTCAGCACTGGAAAGTAGGGCAACCTGAAATCAATAATCCGTCGTCATGAGTTATTACAGGTCCACTAATTACATTTGGAGTGTAGTTTAGACATTGGATCAGAAAAAAAAACACATCTGAAGAGGTTTTCTCAGAACAATCAGCTCGACTTCTTGTATCTTAAAAGATCAGAGTTAATTTAATTTCTTCAGTAAAGTGCTAAAGGAACTTTTGTTGGAGCTCGCTTTTCCAAGATCAAGGAAATGGAAACACCAAACGCATTCCTCTTTAACTTGGAGACATCAGTGGCATGAAAAAAAGCAGATGACCTGCTGCCGCCTACCAAACTGAAGCTACAACACGTCCAGCACACATAAGAAAGTTTGAAATGGTTTGTACAAATTTCATCTTGAAAGATCCATCCGATGAAGCGGCGACAGCAGAACTTCTCGAAGGGGATTCTTTATCTCTTGCTGCTGCAAGGAGGATACACCTGGAATCGTCTCTGGGTGGACGTGGCCTCAGTGCCTTGTCTGGAGGTGTGGGGGCTAAAGGGTTTGGGTTGTTCGACACACTGCAGTGTGAAAGTGAGCCACACCTGCTGAAAATGCTCAACATATTCAGTTGACCCAGGGCTTCTCAAGTCCAGTCCTCAGGCCCCCCTGCTCTGCATGTTTTAGATGTGCCTCTATTCCAGAACAGCTGATTCAAATGATTGCATGCAGAAGCCTGTTAATCACCCAGGTTGAGATTTTGACTCAGGACCTTTTGGTCCTGCTACTAACTTTGTTACTGTGCAGCCCTGTACTAACATCTAATTAGTATTAAACTTTTAATGACATTAACATTTAAAATCATAATCAGTGGAGACAATTAAAATTTAATTGTGTTAGACGGCAGCAGAAGGCAGTGCAAGTACAGAGGGGATATTTCAACAACCAAAGAGCATAAATGCAGCGAGCAAAGATTCATTTGGATGGTTGATCCGTCAGAAGGGTCTGGTTTGTTTGCTCAACTTGTTGCCGCCGTTGTACCAGAGAATCTTTTTGTTGCTTTCCCTTCACAATAAGAGCTCTGATGTAAGATGCAGTCTGGACTTTTCTTGGCGTATTTGGGTGCACTGCATGTTCAGGTCGAAATGCAATACAGAAAACACAAAGTGTTGGTGAGAGAAGGATGAACTCATCTTTAAATCACTAGAATAATGCAGGCACACAATGTTAATATTATCAGATCTCTATTATGTAGAGTGCACTTAACCTGAGTAGTGTTGGTGTTTATTTTTGAATTAAAATCAATTTCTTTGAGTTAGGTTCATTAGTTGGTGTTTTGCTCGTCCTGAATATGCCAGTGTTTAGATAGTCTTGGCCTGTGCTTGACACAAGTTTAGAAAATGATGCAAGTTGATTAGAAAAGGTTTCAGAAAATCCACTGTGGCCTAAGTGCTTCAATGTGTTTGTTTGTTGAAGAGTTTTTATGTTAACAATGTTTTATGTTATTGCAAAACTGACATAAAATACAAAGTACTGTGGGGGGAAAAAAGTCAGATTTAATATGTGGCCTACACTGCTGTTTACTTTACATAAATTTTCATATATTTTAAACTACTGCTGAAATGAATAGATGACTAAAATGAAGCATAACATTTTACTCTGTGGAGGATGGCTTCCTGCTCGGTTCGTACTTGCTGCAGGCGAAGAAAAGTCCGACCTCGCACACACAGACGTGACACATTACTCTTGTAATGCAGCAGTTGACAGGGATTCATCTGACTCGGCCGTGAAATGGGACTAAGCTGCTTGTAATGTAGCCATGTGTAACGCCATTACAGCAAGCACCGCTCGCCGCAGCTGGGGAGTTCAGGCCGCCTACTCAGAGCCTCCGAACAGAAACGCCTTCATGTAGTTCATCCTGTTTCATGGATTGTTTGACAACGTTCAAGGAGAAATTGGACATTTATTCCAATATCGTCCATGTTAAAGCTAATGCTAATGCTAAACCTAAACTAAATTCAGACCCAAATTCTGGGCAATCTCAACAGATCACCATAGACCGTCTCATGTTTGAATGACATTTGCCTTTTGGCCTACAAGCATCTTTTAGAACAGTCAACATTTTAGTCATTCATTTTTAGAAGCAATAAGCCATGTATTGTGTTGCGTGAGAGTAAAGTTACTCTCCAAGCTGACAGGGATGTTAGTTAATGTGATCAAAGTGTGGTCTAAAATCCAAATATAGTTTATATAAAAAATTCTAAAAAAAGAAAAAAAAACAGTTATGTTGAAGCTTCTGGTGTTCAAGAAAATGGTTGTTTAACATCAAAAGTCACTGTAAATTAAGCTTATTTGCAAATCTGATCCCAGTTTTATGAGCTTCACAGGTTGCGTCTCTAGCCTTGATTTAAAAGATTTCAGTGTTTTGGCTGTTTTGCTGTTTTCTGGAAGTTTGTTCCAGATTCATGGTGCCTAGAAGCTGAACGCTGCTTCTCCATGTTTGGTTCTGAAAGGCTGACGCAACAACATCAGATCTTTTATGTATTTTGATATCAGGCCGTTTAGAGACTTATAAACTAACAGCAGTATTTTAAAGTCAATTTTCTCCGAGCTCCAGGGAAGGAAGGAAGAAACTTTGTATCGATCAGCCTCAAAACATTTGGGAGCTTGGAAAATGACAAACTTAGAAACCATAAAGACCACCTGGACGTTTGGCAAGACATCCAGATTGAAAGATATTTTCAAAGCAAAATATGTCCTTTTGAAACTAGCAATACTCTCAGACAGAGACGAGTTCACCCCCGATGACAAACACAACGCGTCTTACGCAGTCCGATGCTGTTCAGATCTCTGAACTAGAGATAAAAACAGCAGCTTCTCAAAAGGACAATCCAACATGGGAGGCCAAACTCATTAGCTCTGGACTCAGCAATTCATCTGCGTACGTCACAAGGACAAGGGGACACTCTGTTGGAGATGTCAGTATGCACATTTAAAACAGAACAGACTCGAGATTTAATAGAGGAAGCAATGTTGGTTAAGCATCGGAGACCCACACTAAACAGACGAGGTTCTGGTTCCGTCTTCCTCACAGCAACAGGGCACCTTTGGCTCGATGTTATAGCCATTCACGCCTTGACATGTGGCAAAAACAACCCACCTGTTGCATCACTTCAGGTGAAGTGTTTGGATTGTTAAGTGAAAGGCCACCAGGATTCCCCCAACACGTTCGATGAGAGACGGGTTGAAAGAAAATCAAAACAATTCCTGTTGCTGTTTCTTAACCTCCTGCTGTCCTGAGCTCCCTGCTCACTCACCATTAGCCAAAGAGTGCAGCAGAATTTCCACTGCTGTACGAATTCACACAAAACATAAAAAGAAACGTTCCCCCCCCCCGTCTGTGTACTGAAATATCTCCAAAGAATGCCATGCTGTGCAGCAGACTGTCGGAGCAGCCAGGCTCTCCACTATCTCCAGGCCATGGCAACAAGCTCTGCTTCATTAAAGTGAATCAAATCTGAGTTTGTGTAGCAAAAAAGTACACTACATCAAAAATACATAAGAACGACATAAAACCTAATAGCAAACATTATTTTTAAATTAATCAAAATCTTTACCTAAAACAACAGGTAAAGACTACAAGAACAGATTTGATCTTTTCTTTGGTTAGCGTGGATATTTTTTAAAATGATTTATTACAATACCAGTAAAAAAAACAACAAACAAACAAAAAAAAAAACCTCAAGCTACAAGCGAATCAATTGTACAACTCCTGGAACTTTGGTGTCAGGCAGTAAATGAACGGACCAGCAGGGATTTAGAGCTGGTATTTCTCACTTTCCTCCTGCCTGGTGGAGGAGGAGGTGACTGTCCCTGTGCGGTGCCTTCCTCCCCGTCCTAAAGGTGAAGTGTCAGTGTTCCCTTTTTACCGCCACGGCATCGTCTGTTGTGAACTTGTTTTTTTCCCCCCCATCGTGTGACAGAACAGACGCGAGACATCGAGCCTGGAACGAGACATTCCCTGTAAAGGGAGCGAGAAGGTTTCAGGCTGAATGCTCAGCTTCATCGTTTTCCATATCAGAGGCTCCTCAGAGATGGTGGCCTGACCTGAGATGTTATTTAACTCTAAGGCATTTCAGGAGGAAGGCACTGAATTAAATACACAACGTAATATGACTGCAGCTGACGACAAAGGAATTGTAGAGGAGAAGGGTGCGCAACACTTGATCAGTATTCCACTAATGTCAAAAATAAAGTTTCTAATAAATAAGAAATGCAAATGAAATATGAATAAGTTTGCTCATGTGATAAATCATAAAAAAACCTGCCACGCCATGATCCTAAAACTACTTCCTGTCATCGTCTTCTTCGTGGTTTGCACCATGTGGGAACATCTGGTTGTTGATCACGTGACTTGTGTGACGCGGAAAAAAAAAAAGAGCTTCCATTGCAGTTTTGCAAAATTAACCAATTTCAATATGGCCAAAAAAAAAAACCTACCTCCTCCTAGCGCTAAAACGTTTTATTAAAGAAACTGCAGATTTTTTTGAAATTGATATTTGTCTTTGTGAAATGTCAAGTTGCACCATTCTGTGGTCAATGAGAACACAGCTGTAGAGGCAGAAAGAAAGACGGGAGTCTGAGTAAAATGAGGGACTTTGACT
Organism: Poecilia formosa; assembly: GCF_000485575.1. NCBI lineage: Eukaryota > Metazoa > Chordata > Actinopteri > Cyprinodontiformes > Poeciliidae > Poecilia > Poecilia formosa. The sequence continues at coordinate 772,682 of NW_006800106.1, forward strand.
TCAGATAAAGGAGAGAACTGTTTGAAATGACTGATTAAAGAAAACACAGTGGATGATCAGTGTGTGCGGGTAGAAAAGCAGGTGACCGATAAAAGCAGGGCTGCCTCAAAACACCTACTGCAACTTTTCTGCATCCCTTCTCCAAGACGCCTGAATCAAATGATTGAATTCCCTCATCAGCGTGTAATTTAGCTCGCTAGCGGCCTGGTAATGAGCCATTCGTTTTAGTCAGACTTGTTGGAGATGGGATGGATTGAAAAGTTTTCTGGAAGTTTGTTCCAGAAAACTACCTGTTGTTGTTCATAAAACAAACAACAACAACAACAACAACAACAACAACAGGTCTTTAATGTATTTTGGGAGAATTTATGAAGTCATCTGGGATAGAAAGTTATGGCTTTGACAGAGAAATTGCATGAAATTTTAACAACAAAAAAATGACCCAATGGACAATATAGTTTGGCTAAGAAGCAACATAGAAACAGCAGAAAAGTTGGTTAACGAGACTGAGATTCAGCAACGGTGATGAAAACAACAGAAAAGTGGATGAGGCGAGGAAGCAATGCCCAGAGCTGTCACAGCCGTAATGGAAATAACAAGAAGCTTTCAGAAGCGGGTGAGGTTAGATAACCAGTCTATTAAATCAGGATGTTACAGTAGCAGTGGAATAACTGAACCTATTTCTAAAAACAAAATTGGGACAAGCCAAGGACTTGCCATGTGTTATGTAGAATATTAGGTTTAATCTGAAATGACCTGCAGAAGAAATGCTGAATCAGAACCTGTAGAGGAATAAAGACATGGAAGGAAAACGAGGCAGGTTACTGGAACACAGCATGTCGTACTGGTAGCATCAGGATGTGGGGATACGACTCTCCAGAGAGGAGGAGGGAAAACTCTGTTAGGAGCTGGAACAGACCGGGTGATGGTTCACCTCAAACATAAAGCCAAAGCTACGATGGGACGATTTAGAGCGAATTATCTTCATGTTAGAAAGACTCAGACCTGAATCTGAGTCAGAACTTTGACTCAAAAATGTATCTTTACAGATTTTGTCCTTCCTATCAGAGTGAGCCGGTGTTATTGATGCAAAGACGATTGGACAAAAATGTATGTCTCCAAATCAGAAAAAATGGTAGGAAGCAACTGTTTTGGAGTTTTACTCCACGAATCCAGAGCAAACTTCCAGAAAACCACAAATCAACACGAAACACTGACGTCCTTTAAATCACGGCTGGAGTCCCAGCTGCTTTCATCACTAGTGGAGCATCAATCAGAATATTTGAAGAGTAAAGATGATTTTGATGTTCACACTCGACAAACTGTATGGTGTGTTTATGATGTGAAGCACTTTGANTCGTCTGTTGTGAACTTGTTTTTTTCCCCCCCATCGTGTGACAGAACAGACGCGAGACATCGAGCCTGGAACGAGACATTCCCTGTAAAGGGAGCGAGAAGGTTTCAGGCTGAATGCTCAGCTTCATCGTTTTCCATATCAGAGGCTCCTCAGAGATGGTGGCCTGACCTGAGATGTTATTTAACTCTAAGGCGTTTCAGGAATTAAATACACGCTGAATTAAATACACAACGCAATATGACTGCAGCTGACGACAAAGGAATTGTAGAGGAGAAGGGAGCGCAACACTTGATCAGTATTCCACTAATGTCAAAAATAAAGTTTCCAATAAATAAGAAATGCAAATGAAATATGAATAAGTTTGCTCATGTGATAAATCACTAAAAAACCTGCCACGCCATGATCCTAAAACTACTTCCTGTCGTCGTCTTCTTCGTGGTTTGCACCATGTGGGAACATCTGGTTGTTGATCACGTGACTTGTGTGACGCGGGGAAAAAAAAGAGCTTCCATTGCAGTTTTGCAAAATTAACCAATTTCAATATGGCCAAAAAAAAACTACCTCCTCCTAGCGCTAAAATGTTTTATTAAAGGAACTGCTGATTTTTTTTAATTGATATTTGTCTTTGTGAAATGTCAAGTTGCACCATTCTGTGGTCAATGAGAACACAGCTGTAGATGCAGAAAGAAAGACGGGAGTCTGAGTAAAATGAGGGACTTTGACTTCAGATAAAGGAGAGAACTGTTTGAAATGACTGATTAAAGAAAACACAGTGGATGATCAGTGTGTGCAGGTAAAAAGGCAGGTGACCGATAAAAGCAGGGCTGCCTCAAAACACCTACTGCAACTTTTCTGCATCCCTTCTCCAAGACGCCTGAATCAAATTATTGAATCCCTCATCAGCGTGTAATTTAGCTCGCTAGCGGCCTGGTAATGAGCCATTCGTTTCAGTCAGACTTGTTGGAGATGGGATGGATTGAAAAGTTTTCTGGAAGTTTGTTCCAGAAAACTACCTGTTGTTGTTCATAAAACAAACAACAACAACAACAACAACAACAACAACAGGTCTTTAATGTATTTTGGGAGAATTTATGAAGTCATCTGGGATAGAAAGTTATGGCTTTGACAGAGAAATTGCATGAAATTTTAACAACAAAAAAATGACCCAATGGACAATATAGTTTGGCTAAGAAGCAACATAGAAACAGCAGAAAAGTTGGTTAACGAGACTGAGATTCAGCAACGGTGATGAAAACAACAGAAAAGTGGATGAGGCGAGGAAGCAATGCCCAGAGCTGTCACAGCCGTAATGGAAATAACAAGAAGCTTTCAGAAGCGGGTGAGGTTAGATAACCAGTCTATTAAATCAGGATGTTACAGTAGCAGTGGAATAACTGAACCTATTTCTAAAAACAAAATTGGGACAAGCCAAGGACTTGCCATGTGTTATGTAGAATATTAGGTTTAATCTGAAATGACCTGCAGAAGAAATGCTGAATCAGAACCTGTAGAGGAATAAAGACATGGAAGGAAAACGAGGCAGGTTACTGGAACACAGCATGTCGTACTGGCAGCATCAGGATGTGGGGATACGACTCTCCAGAGAGGAGGAGGGAAAACTCTGTTAGGGGCTGGAACAGACCGGGTGATGGTTCACCTCAAACATAAAGCCAAAGCTACGATGGGACGATTTAGAGCGAATTATCTTCATGTTAGAAAGACTCAGACCTGAATCTGAGTCAGAACTTTGACTCAAAAATGTATCTTTACAGATTTTGTCCTTCCTATCAGAGTGAGCCGGTGTTATTGATGCAAAGACGATTGGACAAAAATGTATGTCTCCAAATCAGAAAAAATGGTAGGAAGCAACTGTTTTGGAGTTTTACTCCACGAATCCAGAGCAAACTTCCAGAAAACCACAAATCAACACGAAACACTGACGTCCTTTAAATCACGGCTGGAGTCCCAGCTGCTTTCATCACTAGTGGAGCATCAATCAGAATATTTGAAGAGTAAAGATGATTTTGATGTTCACACTCGACAAACTGTATGGTGTGTTTATGATGTGAAGCACTTTGAACTGCCTGTAATAAATTTACAGATAAATTTAATTGACTGTTAGGCTCAAAATGTCTGTAATCCGGCTAGATGTAGATTCAAAGTTAATTTTGGTTTAACCAATAAATTTCTTTGTGATTT
>NW_006800106.1:776247-818609 GCF_000485575.1 Poecilia formosa
TTTAGGTTGACTTTGATCAGCTTTACTCTGAGAGTTTTAAAACAGAAAAAAAAAACAGAAAAGGTAAAAAAAAAAAATCTCTCTATGATAGAGACAAATTCCACTTTTCTTAAAATCTTCCTTATGATTTATTAGATTTAGGTTGACTTTGATCAGCTTTACTCTGAGAGTTTTAAAACAGAAAAAAAAAACAGAAAAGGTAAAAAAAAAAAATCCTAATACCTTTGATCAGAACCATTATGTGTCAGATAGTTTTTATTTGTACCGACTGGTTCTCTCATTTTATTCCATTGAACGGTTTCAATGTGCATTGACATTAGTTCATTCGCTCATTCAAAATGTGAAGCACATATTACATGTTACTGGAAGAGCAGTCTGCCGGTGGACATTACATATCAACCAAACGTCTGTTTGTACTCCAGGGGACAGAGCTGTGATGTGGCTATCAGCAAAAATGCTAATATTCAAACAGATAGTGCTAACCTGTGCTGAAGTCCATGTTTAATTTTCTGCTGTTGTAGAGGTGGGGAGGCTTCACTGACCTTTTTTTAAATTCCTCACAAAAATCAGTCTGTGCGCATGCATTCACACCAACCCTGCTCAGTTTGTTTCAACCCGACTCCAGTTCGTTTGTCTCGAAAGTTTGTTTCGTTTAGGGGGTGTGAATGTGTAATCAAACTCTGATGAGGACCAGAACAGTGAACCCTGATCAACTAAAAACAAAAAAAACCCAAAAGAAAACTTGGTCCTGGTTCGATTGATCTGTGGATCAGAGGCCGCTCCAAAACAGGAAGCAGACGACAGCACAGGGCATTCTGGGTAAACAGTCTATAGCTGGAAACGGCTCGTGGTCTAGAGAGGAGACAGAGGAGAAATCTTACAGCCGCTAACATCTGACATCACTCCATTTCTGTTCACATTTTGTGAAGAAAGAAGTTGCTCTTTGTGTCTTCTTCAGAAGTTTTCATCTTAACGATGTTTCTCGAATGGTTATAACCATTCTGAACATGATTAATTGAAACCTCAAGAAAAAAACCCAAACAGTCACTAAGTCAAATTTTAAAGGAGCCATATTGTTGCCTCACTGCGCTAAGATCATCAACAGAAACAAGACACAGAAGATCTTTAAAGGCCATTTGTGTCTCACGTGAGACACAAATGGCCTTGGGAGTAAATTGTAATCAATAATTGATAAAAATGGATCTGTTTCGGTCAGGTGTTGTCAGAACATTGTGGCAGTTCTCTGAAACGCTGCTGATCCTGTGTGGAGACAGAGAAGGCTGTGGGAACAACATATCAATTGTTAAAGAGAAAAAAAGAGCATCATAATGTCCCGATCAACTGAGAAAATTAGTCACAATGATGTATTATACATTTTAAGGGACTATGTAGAGAGCATTTACATTTACATTTATTTTTCTCCCTAAATCCTCCCCAAACTCTTTGGACTCTCCTGTTTTTCTGAGCTTTCAAATACGACTTCAAACAAATCACTTTTATTCTGGCAAACAGAAACGAACAGCCTGTCACGATTACTGACAAGAAAATAATAGGATTTGGGATTCCCAAGTTGAACCACTCTCTCAAACCTTTCACACCACTTATTAAATGATTCATACGATCGCGAGGATATTTTAGCTTAAACATACATACAGCTTTGATCCTGTGTGTACAGCTGTAAGAAAAGGCAGGAAGTTAAAACTGGTGCAACTAATTATTACTAATCATATCATATCATTTGACATCCATACCAATGATTTCTATGTAAACAAAAGACAACAACTGTAGAAAATCCCAACAGATGTGTGTTTTTCTTCTTTTTTTTAAACTTACCCAGCTCTTTGTCCGTCTTCACATGACATGTTGGATGTGGAAGCATACATGCTGAGAAGTGCTTCTGACTGACAAAACAAAGAAATAAAAAAGAACAGTGCATTTTTAGACTTTCTGCTTGTCCCAGACAATTCACTCTGTTGACAGCTCCAACCAAAGACTTATCACCGCTCTGAGCTAAAGCCTTACTCAGCCACATTGCACGCCTTCATAAACCTTTTATGAACTCCATGTACCCATTTAGGGATGTAGACAATAAACTTATTTTTGATCGGTAGTTTATTAGATTAATATCAGTCCCATTCGATTCATAACGTCTGCTTAGACTTTCTTCCAGTGTTGCAGTGTCCCTTCCATCCAGAAGAGGGAGCTGCTGGTCATCCTTATGTGTGGCCAGATGGAAGAGAAGCAATAATGGCGGGAAACTGTCCAAACAGATTGCATTGTGGGATGCAAAACGCACTTTATGCACTCAAAAGGTTCCTAATAGGTTCAATTATTGTTATGTTTTATAAAGGGCTTGGCGATGTGGCTGGGAAACTAATCGCGATGTAAGCGTTTCATGTCAGTCGATATCTATAATTATTAGGGGAGGGGGTTGTTTTAAATACCTGAAATGCTGCCAAGCTGCTGGTGAGACGGTTCCCATTTGATTCAGTTTTCACTCCTCCGTTTATTTTGTTGAGGCATGATGGCAAAACCTGAAACTGCTGCTGCACAAGTTACGCATTGTTGCTAGGTAACCACACAGTGAGTGAGTGAGTTAGTTGATGCCACCATCCTTGCTTAGCTCACCATGAGAGGTTGAGCAGTTATGAAGCTCTGCCTACATCTCCCAGAATGCTGTGCTGTTCTGGATGGGAGTTCAGTGAATATTGGATCAGATGTGTTATGTATTGATATTGACCACGTGTCTATTATGATATATATTACGGATTTATTTTCCAGCCTTAATTTAATGTATATGCCACAGTTTAATGATGCAGAAAAGCCACAATTTTCTGCTTATTCAGTAGGTATTTAATACACAAAAATATTATTAAAATGTAACGATGAGCTTATTGTTTAAAATTTAGCATCTTGTGAAAAATTTAGCCTGTCGTGTTACGAAAAGACAGTCGACCCTCTTGATACATCGGAAAAACTCAGGTGTTTAAGGTAATGTTTGTTCATCAATTAATTGTCAATTGATTAAATCGGTCAACTTTAGATGAATTCATAAATCGATAACTTGCATCCCTAACCTGTTTGCCTTATTATTTTACATTTTGACCAAGATCTTCAGGTTTAATAAAAGAGGCACGAGTGAAACAAACGGATTCTGATCTTCTTTTTTATTTTAATTTCCAAAGAACTGATACCAAACACTCTCTAACCTCCCAACGACACCTCAAGTGTCCTTCATTTTTACCGGATCTGCTTCCGAGTATTTACACCTGGCAATCATGTGCATCAGAATGAAAAGAGATGCTGTGTTTGCTCACTATAGAGGCAGCCAAGAAAAGCAAATGCAGAGCCAAGAACTGAGCACCATGGAGGAAAGAAAACATCAAACCTGCAGCACCAAGACTTCCCACCTTGGGCCAGGTCAGGACAAAGGCTTTCATGCCAAGACAATCATCCAGCTGAGATAACGGGATTTTATTTTCAGCCGTGTCGGAAGCTAAAGTCAAATATATAAACATCAGAAAAACAGAGTTTGTGGCAGGCAGGATGTCACAAAGAAACGCTGCTGATTCCAGGCAGTGATGGTCTTTAAAGCCAGGCTGAAATAACTGAACATTATTTCAGTCTCAAAATGCCTTCAGACTGGTAAAAACCTGCTTTTTTTTGTTTTTTTTTTTTCTAAATGAGTGGTTTTGTCATGTCGGTTTTTAGCCATAACTCCGGAGCACAAGCTGCTGTTTATAAGGTAGAGAACATAAAGGCCAGTCATGTTTTTAAAAGAGCGGCGGCAGCACAGCATTCAATTATGTCCAATTATGTCATCTGAGCATCCGGAAGGAAACATTAAAACATATAATAATGCAGAAACGCAGAAACGAGATGCTTCCAAATCAACATGTTGGGTAAAGTTATGGAAAAAGAACATGGAATTCTGTCGATTTTCCTAGATGATGTAAAATAGTTTTATTTTTTAAATTATTTTAATCATTTTCACAGTCCTATTATACACCAGGAGTACATAAGAGCCACCTGTAGCTTTTCTGGGCAAAAAGTTTTAAGACAGAACAACAGTGTTTCCCCATAACGAAAATAAAAAATAAACAAACAAACAAACAAACAAAAATAGACAGACACAGAGGCCCAGTTTCAAGGCATTAAACATCAAAGACATACTTCTTTTAAGTCATATTTAGTATCTATAGCAACTTTATAACAAATGAAGGTAAGACATTTGACTGTGGTATAAAATGGCACTTTGTGTCTGGAAAACACATAATACTGCCCCTTTAGTATTTCCTGTAAAAAGCAACGTAAGCACATATTTTCCAAGTTATTTTGAAATCCCCTTTCTTTTTGCTGGCAGTTTCAACAAACAAAAACACCTTTTAAAAGAATTGTAAAATATCAATAATGTTACTTTGATCGGGGCGTCGTGTGTTTAGAGCGGGCTCTCCAGAAATAGAGCCGGAGTGAATGTGTTTAAGAGGGAAAAAAAAGAGAAAGGTTTAAGACTGCGACCTGCATGAGTCAGCTGCAGACTTGACCTGGGACTCTCATGCTCTTTATTTGGGCCGGATGCAGTTCAGCCACAAAGGCTTCTGTAGCTACACAGAGGTGAATCAGGAAGAGTCTAAAGAAAAGTGTGTGTCTGTCAACACTGAGCAGGTTAAACTGAGTGGCAGAACGAAGGGATGGTCAAGGGGGCAGGCTGGTTCCCATGGTGACAGTGTGTATGAATCTGATTTTGATTTTCCCCAAGAGGGAAATGTGTATTCTGTCACATCAAATTGTCTTTTTTTTTTTTTTTTGGATGATGGCTATGGAAAATTTGTTTTTGTAAATTTGACAAGTTTATTCAGTCTGTGAAGGAAACACAGAGAGTGGTTAGTGAGGATCTCCTGTCGAAAAAAAAACAGTGTTTTTTTTTTTCAACATGAGTACCATGTTTTGTTTGGAAAACAAAACATGGTACTAAGAAGGTACTATCCTTCTTAGTACATAGTACTAAGAAGGATAAAAAGAGTTTTTAAAACAAATGAATTCTTTACATTATTAGTGTAGAGTGCAGGTGTCAAACTCGAGGCCCGTGGGCCGAATTAAGCCTGCCACAGCTTTTTATCTGGCCCTCTAGATTCCAGACTAAACATTAATGTGCTTAAATATTATGTTATCAATCAAATCAATGCAGTTTTTATCTGTTTACAGCCAAATTATATCAATCAGTCCCTCCAGTTTCTTAAGGATTATTGTGGAAATCCACAAAACATCAACAAATTGAACTAAAAACTGGGAGTTTAGTGCAGATTTTTTCTCAAAAATTGTCAAAAACATTCTGCTAACCAGCTGCCTCAGCTTTAACTGATGTCACATTATACTCCACGATTTATTCAGCTAGTAATAAAAAGTCACATTTGATAAGCGCCAATATTTCCAAAGTACCACAAACACTTTGATTTTTATTGGGAAAAAAATCACAAAAAGTATCTCATAATCCTGGAAGGACTGAAAAGATGTCCAGTAATATTTAGTTTTAAGGATTTATTGACATTTTTCGCCTCGCAATCTGTAAGTGTATGAATGACTGCTGGAAAACATCGGTCTGCTTAGCACTATAACGATGTTCTACACAATCAAATTATTTTGATTAGGTCAACTTAAATGAAGATTTTTATGATAAAATTCATAAGAATTACACTCATTTTGTCAGATTACCTTTTTGTCATTGTAGTAAGACTGATGCAAGAGAATCGAGTGGAGAGACTGTAGATGGGGATGAATTTACCAAACTGATACTGTATGACAGAGCGTTAAATTGATGAAAAATGTATTGGACGGCATGCTGCCTTGTAATTAATTGAATTTCACAGGATTTGTTGTTTGTTGCTTTAATTAGAATTCATATTGCTTTTGATAGACGGGTCTTAAAGATGAACGTCTGCCTCGTCTCTTCCTCTGACTCCAGAAAACTCAGTCAGAGATGATGACCGCATTGCCTGAGCCACTGGGTTTTACAAAACAAAAAAAAGGCACTGAAAAAAATCGGCACAGCGGGAGCACAACCTCTCAGAGCAGTCGCTCATCACAGAATGCCCAACCAGGTGGAGCTCCAAGCAAAAGATGATTCAGAGAGTCCTGACCTTATTCCTCTGAGCAGGCAGGAAGTCAAGCCGTCTGATTCCCACCCGGAGGGATCCTGACGTCCTACAGTCTGTAAACCAGGTGTTGAAACCAGTCCTTCCTCTGATGAAGACGTCAGTGCTGACTTAAGGTCAGTTAAGAAGAAAATCCTCGACTACCCAAACACTAAATATCAAAAATCCAGCAACATAAAAACTTGTGGAAGTGGCGTTCTTCATGGATCCCGGATTAAAGCCAGCTACATTAGCTGTGATAAGGTTTCTGTATCATTTCCTCTGTTTTAGGAAGGATACTCATCTGACCTGGAGACCCAGACCAATGATTCACCCAGTGCCACCATGAAGAAGGCAAATAAATCACTGGGCAATTCCTTCAAGACAAACTTTCACTTCCTGCCTTGTCTTTTGTCCAGCTGTCATAAGCTGGAGGAGTCCAGTTTAATTTGCTGTCCACTGCTTTAAACAGTGAGGATCGTCTTTGGTAAAGTGGAGGTTCCACCAAATGACCTGATGACCTTCCCACGGCTGGGCGAGAATCACTCAGGAAATACAGCAACATGTCAACCCACATGTTTAAAACCTTGCAAATAAACATGCTGCACAATACATTATGCCAGTAACATGGCTCGCCGTAAGTCCATGAAAAAGGATTTCTTGAGATCTGCTACGTTGTTGTTAATTGTTGCTCAGAAAGGCAGACAGTTGTTTCCCCACAATTTTTACCTTTCTCCTAGTTTGACCTAGTAATGTTCCTACTCTGTTATTATAGCAGCTTGGTATCGTTACCACTGGGTGACGGGAGAAAATGTCTGATAACTGCAATGAGAGAATTTGCAGGTGGATTTATGTTATGCTGACATTTATTTAAAGTTCTTTAGCTTATTTCCCGACTCTTTTGTCATTAATTTAAAAAAAAGAGTGTATTCCTGTATTTAGAGCAGAAATGTTTTATAGTGCTTTAATGCCATAAGGAAACTTTATTACATGCAGTTTTTGTTGGACTTCTAATACAGTACTTTTCCCTGTTGCTTTTTGTTAATAATAAAACTGTCATGTTGGAAAGGAAATGACATGTGATTTTATTTTATCTTATTATGAACCCAAAGCAGAAAGACATTAATGCTGCATACTGACTTGTTCATATCTTGCCAGACATACATCATCATCATCATCATCATCATCATCATCATCATCATCACAATATTAAGAACTGTTATCGCACATCGTAGGTTTTCCTAATATTGTGCAGCCGGACTGAAAAGAAAGGGCAGAAATTCATTAATGCACATTCATAAAACTTTGGTCCAGAATGAGGACGTTTATTTAAAGCACAGGAAGTAAAACTAGACGTCCTGCATACATTTTCAGTCTTTCATTTTTGTGCCTCATTTTTGGCAAAGATGGACCTAATTGATGCGTCGAGAAGAAATAATGTCTTAATACTTTTTACTTCTTTGTTAACATTTTAAAATGTTTTGAGGATCTCAGGAGATCAAAGAAAAATAAGTTTCCATCTCTCAGCACTGGAAAGTAGGGCAACCTGAAATCAATAATCCGTCGTCATGAGTTATTACAGGTCCACTAATTACATTTGGAGTGTAGTTTAGACATTGGATCAGAAAAAAAAACACATCTGAAGAGGTTTTCTCAGAACAATCAGCTCGACTTCTTGTATCTTAAAAGATCAGAGTTAATTTAATTTCTTCAGTAAAGTGCTAAAGGAACTTTTGTTGGAGCTCGCTTTTCCAAGATCAAGGAAATGGAAACACCAAACGCATTCCTCTTTAACTTGGAGACATCAGTGGCATGAAAAAAAGCAGATGACCTGCTGCCGCCTACCAAACTGAAGCTACAACACGTCCAGCACACATAAGAAAGTTTGAAATGGTTTGTACAAATTTCATCTTGAAAGATCCATCCGATGAAGCGGCGACAGCAGAACTTCTCGAAGGGGATTCTTTATCTCTTGCTGCTGCAAGGAGGATACACCTGGAATCGTCTCTGGGTGGACGTGGCCTCAGTGCCTTGTCTGGAGGTGTGGGGGCTAAAGGGTTTGGGTTGTTCGACACACTGCAGTGTGAAAGTGAGCCACACCTGCTGAAAATGCTCAACATATTCAGTTGACCCAGGGCTTCTCAAGTCCAGTCCTCAGGCCCCCCTGCTCTGCATGTTTTAGATGTGCCTCTATTCCAGAACAGCTGATTCAAATGATTGCATGCAGAAGCCTGTTAATCACCCAGGTTGAGATTTTGACTCAGGACCTTTTGGTCCTGCTACTAACTTTGTTACTGTGCAGCCCTGTACTAACATCTAATTAGTATAAAACTTTTAATGACATTAACATTTAAAATCATAATCAGTGGAGACAATTAAAATTTAATTGTGTTAGACGGCAGCAGAAGGCAGTGCAAGTGCAGAGGGGATATTTCAACAACCAAAGAGCATAAATGCAGCGAGCAAAGATTCATTTGGATGGTTGATCCGTCAGAAGGGTCTGGTTTGTTTGCTCAACTTGTTGCCGCCGTTGTACCAGAGAATCTTTTTGTTGCTTTCCCTTCACAATAAGAGCTCTGATGTAAGATGCAGTCTGGACTTTTCTTGGCGTATTTGGGTGCACTGCATGTTCAGGTCGAAATGCAATACAGAAAACACAAAGTGTTGGTGAGAGAAGGATGAACTCATCTTTAAATCACTAGAATAATGCAGGCACACAATGTTAATATTATCAGATCTCTATTATGTAGAGTGCACTTAACCTGAGTAGTGTTGGTGTTTATTTTTGAATTAAAATCAATTTCTTTGAGTTAGGTTCATTAGTTGGTGTTTTGCTCGTCCTGAATATGCCAGTGTTTAGATAGTCTTGGCCTGTGCTTGACACAAGTTTAGAAAATGATGCAAGTTGATTAGAAAAGGTTTCAGAAAATCCACTGTGGCCTAAGTGCTTCAATGTGTTTGTTTGTTGAAGAGTTTTTATGTTAACAATGTTGTTTTATGTTATCATTGCAAAACTGACATAAAATACAAAGTACTGTGGGGGGAAAAAAGTCAGATTTAATATGTGGCCTACACTGCTGTTTACTTTACATAAATTTTCATATATTTTAAACTACTGCTGAAATGAATAGATGACTAAAATGAAGCATAACATTTTACTCTGTGGAGGATGGCTTCCTGCTCGGTTCGTACTTGCTGCAGGCGAAGAAAAGTCCGACCTCGCACACACAGACGTGACACATTACTCTTGTAATGCAGCAGTTGACAGGGATTCATCTGACTCGGCCGTGAAATGGGACTAAGCTGCTTGTAATGTAGCCATGTGTAACGCCATTACAGCAAGCACCGCTCGCCGCAGCTGGGGAGTTCAGGCCGCCTACTCAGAGCCTCCGAACAGAAACGCCTTCATGTAGTTCATCCTGTTTCATGGATTGTTTGACAACGTTCAAGGAGAAATGGGGCATTTATTCCGATATCGTCCATGTTAAAGCTAATGCTAAACCTAAACTAAATTCAGACCCAAATTCTGGGCAATCTCAACAGATCACCATAGACAATCTCATGTTTGAATGACATTTGCCTTTTGGCCTACAAGCATCTTTTAGAACAGTCAACATTTTAGTCATTCATTTTTAGAAGCAATAAGCCATGTATTGTGTTGCGTGAGAGTAAAGTTACTCTCCAAGCTGACAGGGATGTTAGTTAATGTGATCAAAGTGTGGTCTAAAATCCAAATATAGTTTATATAAAAAATTCTAAAAAAAGAAAAAAAAACAGTTATGTTGAAGCTTCTGGTGTTCAAGAAAATGGTTGTTTAACATCAAAAGTCACTGTAAATTAAGCTTATTTGCAAATCTGATCCCAGTTTTATGAGCTTCACAGGTTGCGTCTCTAGCCTTGATTTAAAAGATTTCAGTGTTTTGGCTGTTTTGCTGTTTTCTGGAAGTTTGTTCCAGATTCATGGTGCCTAGAAGCTGAACGCTGCTTCTCCATGTTTGGTTCTGAAAGGCTGACGCAACAACATCAGATCTTTTATGTATTTTGATATCAGGCCGTTTAGAGACTTATAAACTAACAGCAGTATTTTAAAGTCAATTTTCTCCGAGCTCCAGGGAAGGAAGGAAGAAACTTTGTATCGATCAGCCTCAAAACATTTGGGAGCTTGGAAAATGACAAACTTAGAAACCATAAAGACCACCTGGACGTTTGGCAAGACATCCAGATTGAAAGATATTTTCAAAGCAAAATATGTCCTTTTGAAACTAGCATTACTCTCAGACAGAGATGAGTTCACCCCCGATGACAAACACAATGCGTCTTACGCAGTCTGATGCTGTTCAGATCTCTGAACTAGAGATAAAAACAGCAGCTTCTCAAAAGGACAATCCAACATGGGAGGCCAAACTCATTAGCTCTGGACTCAGCAATTCATCTGCGTACGTCACAAGGACAAGGGGACACTCTGTTGGAGATGTCAGTATGCACATTTAAAACAGAACAGACTCGAGATTTAATAGAGGAAGCAATGTTGGTTAAGCATCAGAGACCCACACTAAACAGACGAGGTTCTGGTTCCGTCTTCCTCACAGCAACAGGGCACCTTTGGCTCGATGTTATAGCCATTCACGCCTTGACATGTGGCAAAAACAACCCACCTGTTGCATCACTTCAGGTGACGTGTTTGGATTGTTAAGTGAAAGGCCACCAGGATTCCCCCAACACGTTCGATGAGAGACGGGTTGAAAGAAAATCAAAACAATTCCTGTTGCTGTTTCTTAACCTCCTGCTGTCCTGAGCTCCCTGCTCACTCACCATTAGCCAAAGAGTGCAGCAGAATTTCCACTGCTGTACGAATTCACACAAAACATAAAAAGAAACGTTTCCCCCCCCCGTCTGTGTGCTGAAATATCTCCAAAGAATGCCATGCTGTGCAGCAGACTGTCGGAGCAGCCAGGCTCTCCACTATCTCCAGGCCATGGCAACAAGCTCTGCTTCATTAAAGTGAATCAAATCTGAGTTTGTGTAGCAAAAAAGTACACTACATCAAAAATACATAAGAACGACATAAAAACTAATAGCAAACATTATTTTTAAATTAATCAAAATCTTTACCTAAAACAACAGGTAAAGACTACAAGAACAGATTTGATCTTTTCTTTGGTTAGCGTGGATATTTTTTAAAATGATTTATTACAATACCAGTAAAAAAAACAACAAACAAACAAAAAAAAAAACCTCAAGCTACAAGCGAATCAATTGTACAACTCCTGGAACTTTGGTGTCAGGCAGTAAATGAACGGACCAGCAGGGATTTAGAGCTGGTATTTCTCACTTTCCTCCTGCCTGGTGGAGGAGGAGGTGACTGTCCCTGTGCGGTGCCTTCCTCCCCGTCCTAAAGGTGAAGTGTCAGTGTTCCCTTTTTACCGCCACGGCATCGTCTGTTGTGAACTTGTTTTTTTCCCCCCCATCGTGTGACAGAACAGACGCGAGACATCGAGCCTGGAACGAGACATTCCCTGTAAAGGGAGCGAGAAGGTTTCAGGCTGAATCAGCTTCATCGTTTTCCATATCAGAGGCTCCTCAGAGATGGTGGCCTGACCTGAGATGTTATTTAACTCTAAGGCGTTTCAGGAATTAAATACACGCTGAATTAAATACACAACGCAATATGACTGCAGCTGACGACAAAGGAATTGTAGAGGAGAAGGGAGCGCAACACTTGATCAGTATTCCACTAATGTCAAAAATAAAGTTTCCAATAAATAAGAAATGCAAATGAAATATGAATAAGTTTGCTCATGTGATAAATCACTAAAAAACCTGCCACGCCATGATCCTAAAACTACTTCCTGTCATCGTCTTCTTCGTGGTTTGCACCATGTGGGAACATCTGGTTGTTGATCACGTGACTTGTGTGACGCGGGGAAAAAAAAGAGCTTCCATTGCAGTTTTGCAAAATTAACCAATTTCAATATGGCCAAAAAAAAACTACCTCCTCCTAGCGCTAAAACGTTTTATTAAAGAAACTGCAGATTTTTTTGAAATTGATATTTGTCTTTGTGAAATGTCAAGTTGCACCATTCTGTGGTCAATGAGAACACAGCTGTAGAGGCAGAAAGAAAGACGGGAGTCTGAGTAAAATGAGGGACTTTGACTTCAGATAAAGGAGAGAACTGTTTGAAATGACTGATTAAAGAAAACACAGTGGATGATCAGTGTGTGCAGGTAAAAAGGCAGGTGACCGATAAAAGCAGGGCTGCCTCAAAACACCTACTGCAACTTTTCTGCATCCCTTCTCCAAGACGCCTGAATCAAATGATTGAATTCCCTCATCAGCGTGTAATTTAGCTCGCTAGCGGCCTGGTAATGAGCCATTCGTTTTAGTCAGACTTGTTGGAGATGGGATGGATTTAAAAGTTTTCTGGAAGTTTGTTCCAGAAAACTACCTGTTGTTGTTCATAAAACAAACAACAACAACAACAACAACAACAACAACAGGTCTTTAATGTATTTTGGGAGAATTTATGAAGTCATCTGGGATAGAAAGTTATAGCTTTGACAGAGAAATTGCATGAAATTCTAACAACAACAAAAAATGACCCAATGGACAATGTAGTTTGGCTAAGAAGCAACATAGAAACAGCAGAAAAGTTGGTTAACGAGACTGAGATTCAGCAACGGTGATGAAAACGACAGAAAAGTGGATGAGGCGAGGAAGCAATGCCCAGAGCTGTCACAGCCGTAATGGAAATAACAAGAAGCTTTCAGAAGCGGGTGAGGTTAGATAACCAGTCTATTAAATCTGGATGCTACAGTAGCAGTGGAATAACTGAACCTATTTCTAAAAACAAAATTGGGACAAGCCAAGGACTTGCCATGTGTTATGTAGAATATTAGGTTTAATCTGAAATGACCTGTAGAAGAAATGCTGAATCAGAACCTGTAGAGGAATAAAGACATGGAAGGAAAACGAGGCAGGTTACTGGAACACAGCATGTCGTACTGGTAGCATCAGGATGTGGGGATACGACTCTCCAGAGAGGAGGAGGGAAAACTCTGTTAGGAGCTGGAACAGACCGGGTGATGGTTCACCTCAAACATAAAGCCAAAGCTACGATGGGACGATTTAGAGCGAATTATCTTCATGTTAGAAAGACTCAGACCTGAATCTGAGTCAGAACTTTGACTCAAAAATGTATCTTTACAGATTTTGTCCTTCCTATCAGAGTGAGCTGGAGTTATTGATGCAAAGACGATTGGACAAAAATGTACGTCTCCAAATCAGAAAATATGGTAGGAAGCAACTGTTTCGGAGTTTTACTCCACGAATCCAGAGCAAACTTCCAGAAAACCACAAATCAACACGAAACACTGACGTCCTTTAAATCACGGCTGGAGTCCCAGCTGCTTTCATCACTAGTGGAGCATCAATCAGAATATTTGAAGAGTAAAGATGATTTTGATGTTCACACTCGAACATCAAAATCAAACTGTATGGTGTGTTTATGATGTGAAGCACTTTGAGCTGCCTGTAATAAATTTACATATAAATTTAATTGACTGTTTTTGAGGAATTTAAAAGGTGCTAAACTCATGAAATAAGAAACGGTACACAAAACTCCATTCTCTCCGGCTCACAGACAACCAAAAAGACATTTAATGCACATCCGCGGATTCACACATTACATTCTCATCATCTCATTTTCATCGTCTCAGAATCCAAAATGTCTTGTCTCTTACTTCTGACATCAAGTTTTTATACAGTTCCAGCTCTACTGTTGTGTATTGGGAATCTTTGACCAATGGCGTTACCGAACCTCGCTTGCGTAGCACTTCTGGCTCCGTCTTACACTGGATGTGTGTTGGAAGTTCCGCGAATTAAAGGTTGACCTCCTGGAAATTAAATCTGCTCCATCAGAAGAACTATTAGTCAAATTGTTGGTTCTTATCTGTCCAAACAAAGATTCTTTCCCAGTCCTGGCCGACTTCTTCGCACGCAAGCAGGAAAGGACGTTTGCCAGAAGTTTCTTGCACAACAACGTAACCTTTCCCCCTTTAGCAATAGCTTATTCCACATCTCTCCAATCTGAATTCTTTTCTGACTTCTAGGTCAGATTGACCCAGTACATTTGACACAGTACATTTCTTTTTCAGTCAAAACATATCTTAATGTGAATCAACCAACAACATTACTTTTAACTGTTCATATAATTATATTCCTCTACACTGTTAGGCTCAAAATGTCTGTAACCCGGCTAGATGTAGATTCAAAGTTATTTTTGGTTAAACCAATAAATTTCTTTGTGATTTGAAAAATAAATTGGCAATCAATACTTCACAATCAGACACTTCTTATGAACACTGACCATATTTTTGCACCATATTTTCCATGCTACATGACGGCTAAATCGTGTTGTCTTAGGAGCCGGAAGGACCTTCTTGCCAACACTCTAATCTTTATCTCCTTGGTGCAAAACATAAATATTAACTTTGTGTTGGTAAATGTACTAAGTTGACTCTAAGCCTGTACCTGCCAGGGAGTACGACTGATTCTAGCCAAAGGGAATTATGAAAGAGCTGCAAATGAAGGAAGGTGGTTCAAGGAAAACTAAATACAAATGCATGCCACACTTTTCAGATTTTTACTGTTTAAAACTGTGAAAGCCAACTTCATGGTTCTTTTTGTTGCTTGAATACTAATGTAAGAAGCAGAAGTTTGTAGTTGTATCGTGACAAAATGCAAACAGCTCCATGGGTGTGAATACTTTATCGGGGTGCGTTGTGTGTGTACCGAGTCCAAGCGCGTGAATCAGACACACGGCCAGTTTCTGCGCTTCATCCGGTGCCGATTAGGATAAGTATTTGTCGAGAGGCGATGACAGCCCATCATGAATATGAAATGAAACCGAACAGTGATTACTCAGACAGACACTCCTCGTCCTGACGTCTGGCCTCTTGGCACAGCAGAATTACTTTGAGAAACTCTTTTTTGTTTATAAAAAAAATCCAACATCTATTTGATTCACTTCATTATTTAAAGTGAAAATTAGACAGTTCGGTTCCTGGCGGTTCGGTGGTGTCATGCTTGACTTTTTTCCTCCTGAGTTTGACATTTCTGATTCCTTGAGGCAGAGCCGGTATTTGTCTGTCTGCTCTCGAGTGCCTTCAGGCAGACGCTTACTTCAACTCTGCTTCTCTGAATACCAACCAGCCCGGAGACGGCAGACGACGCGACCGCAGACGATGCCGTCGATTTGGACGTCGCGTTGGAAGAATGGTTTTTTTTTGCAGTAAACACACAGATTTCTTCTTCATGTAAATACAACTTTGAATCATCTGCTGGTCTTTGTGAATATTTCATCAGAGAAAATTTGATCGGCGGATAATTAAATTCTGAATCCAAGGTGCCGCTCCTCCTGGTTAGGAATGAAACAATTAAGAGCTTTTCATGATTGCCGTGATAAAATCCCCCACGGCCAGTTTTAATCTAAAACACAATTAAAATCCCATGTGATAACCACAACATTAAAGTCTGTAAGTTTTATGATTGTCTGTCTAACTCTGTGACAGACACTCTGTCATCTACCGAATGGACCCAGTGTGATATGAGGTTGTATTCTGAACTTTAAAACAGTAAGTTAACTTTTTCTGTGCCTATAAAAAGTAGCCACCCTCTTGGATGTTTTACACTTTGCATTGCTTTTTCAAATCTGTTACAAGCAACAAAATTGACTTTTTTGATCAAGAATACAAAAAACAAAAAACAAAAAAAAAACGATGTAATGTCAAAGTGAAAATGGGTTTCTACAAAATAATGACAAAAAAATTACATAAATAAAACAAGTGAATTAACTTACTTAATAAAACAGAGGTCTGGCCAACTGATGGTCGAAGTCTCACACTAGCTGTGCTCACATTACAAATGTGCGTAAAACTTGGTCGCTATTCCGCTAATGTAAAAAAAACAACACAATTTCACAATTGCAGTGTTTCAATTGAACAAGAAATTCAGTTAAAATTACATGTGAATAAGTTTCTTCACATGATAAGTCGTTAAAATCACGACTCACCATCTTCCGCCTGCCACTTCCTGCTGTCTTCTTTGTCGTTTTTGCCAGTGGTAACCTCCGGTTGCTGGTCATATGACTCCTGTGATGCAAAAAAAGTGTTTCCATTGAAACACGCACACAGAAAACCACTTGATCGGAGCGCAAGATGATTTTCTCAAACAACTTTTTCGGGATTTCCTTGTTTTCAACACGTCATGTAGTTGTTGTAGCGTCTCTCATCGACCTACAATCAAAAGAAAATGTGCTCTGTTGTCTGAGACGTACTTCAATGTTTGACCATGAAGCCTTTGAGAAATTTAAGCTTAAAATATTAGAACTTAATAACTTTTTATGTCTTGATAAATGAAGTGCTTTTCTTTTAAAGACAAGAATAAATGAATGAAATAAAACGAACGTCTGGTGCCAGAAGATGCAACACAACTTCATCAGTTGACGAGACCTGAACCGTTCAGTGAAATATATAATTCTGCCAATTCTCTTGTGTTTTATCGATCACTTCATTTCCTGTTTCGTCTTTACAAGTTTTATATTTTTCAAAGTAATCAAACCAAAAAGCCCAGCAAAAAAAAACAACAGAAAAAAAAAACTTACACCCACCAGGTCGGCTTTCTTCGTTGATGGTGGAGGACGGACGTGAGCAGCCCCTGCCTGGGCCCTGTCTCCATGACAACACAAAATACAAAATACAGCCTGATTGAAAACGGAGCATGAAATCTTTCAACATTGATGACCAATTTAATACTTTTTTAATGAACTAACTGAATTACTTTAAATAATGTTTTACGAAAAATGTATTTCTTTATGCGTTATGCTCTAAAATGGCAGTGAAACATTAACAGTGTACACTTGTAAAAGCAGTGTTTTATAGATCTACAGTGTTTGGCCCTCGTGCTGATATGCATTTGTTTTCCTTTCAAACTGACCTGTGGCCTCCTTTTAAACGTACGATGCAGCGGAAGATCAGCGTTGATGTTGCGTTCGGAGACATGCAAAGTTTCCCTCACGTGTCAGAACTGCAGCATGATGCTTAACAGGACGAGGTAGGAGTGGATCCTTTGTATAATTCAAAGAATGAACTTCCTGCATGGCCTCGTCATGCTCTGAAGATTTCCTCCTGTCACGCCGCCGTTTAATGGCTGGTCTCCACGGCGATGTGGACCTTGCTGACAGGCTGAATAGGTCATTAAGGGACAGAAAGTCTCCGGTTCTCAGTTCTTTTCCGACAGCCTGCACTCATTCCTGTGAGAAAATGACAATGTTAGGCTCTCTAGTGTGTTACATGCAGCGGAAGAGATCAGCAGAGTCTTTTCAGCTGAAGTGACGATCAGGAAAATGGGCCTCAGGTATTTTTCTCTCCAGGTTTTGTGGTGTGAGTGTTTGCCTCGTTCATTTTTCTCTCTTTTAAATTGTTTTGTACCAGTAAGCATACTTTACCCTTCAGTTCATTGCCTTCCTGTAGTGTCATTTAGTTATTTAGGGATTGAGACTTTGACTATGCTTTTGTTCTAGAAAAAGATGTGCATGTTCTCCCTCATATATATATATCTCGTATTCTAGCTTTCTTCCACAAAATATTTCAGGTTACTTGGACTGTCTAATTTACTCTTAGCAGTAGTTTGTCATGTCTCTGTGTTTTTCCTGTGTTGGGCGGGGAAACGTTTCCAACTTTCACCCACTAACCATTAGTCTTAAAACAGTTTAAATCTGTGCCTGTATGGGGGCTTTTCATTTTATTTTCTGCCTACAGACATTCGTTTTGTCCTGACCCCCTTATGGCAAAAGCAGAGTCTGTTGACAATCTTTTATGTGTTCCTGGACTTTGTTGAAGGAATTGGAGTCTATTTTCCCAAAAGCAGGATCGGTGGGATTTTCAGTTGCTATGAAATAAAATCTTTGTGTTCCAGGTTGAATCAATAGCTTCTGTGATGAGTTGCAGCTCGTGTATTCATACAAAACCAAGAATCGTAAATATCAGTCTGAATGTTGCCCTCCCTGTGCATTTATTTTTTATTTACAGAGGGGAAAATAAATGCTCACCTCATGCATCCAATCACAATCAATGTTTAACTCCACACTTTCTCCCCACTTCGCTTTCAGCTGAGATTATTATTACATGTTCCCCGGCATAATTATAGAAACACTCTCTTCTGAAATGTTGTTGAAGGCAAAGTCCTGCTGTGAAATCTCATAAGACGGAGCTGCAGCACAAAGAGAACCGTGCACACCGGTCTACACGGAGAGGAGAGCGCAGCAGGCTCAGGGAGAGAGTGAGATTATAGATTTGGAGAATAGAAGGCCTTTTCAAATGTAAAAAAAACAAAAAAAAACAATAGTGCCAACTTCAGGTGTTTCAAACTGAAGCAACAAAAGGACGAGCCGCATTTGTCATGTGGACGGTAACAGACTGCTGGAACAAGAACGTCCAGCTTTACCAGAGGAAAGAAGGATTTCTCTTCTGGAGGTGGAGACAAAGTAAACCTGCTTCTATTAGGTATTTCAGAGTCTATGAAAAATATAATGGGACATGGAAAAATTCACTGACTAAAACACTGCATGCATTCTGCTATTCGTTGGGTCTGGCAGAAAAAATTAACTCAGAATAAAACAATTAAAATATTTTTTATTTCAACTTGTGTTGCTTCGCTTAACGGCTTCAGTGCCAACAGCCTGATGTAAAATTCTGTTAAATCACTAACTCATATAAAAGATGTTCTCACTTTTCTTGTAAACATGCTAAATGTGTCCCTGTTATCTGAGCTGCTAATGCTAACGCTAACGCTAAAAGCTGTGCTAACACTCTGACAGCAACTACAACTAGCGCTCCTGTGATTCCAACATAATTTCCTTTGTTAGTGCAGTGACTGACCCTACACCAGTGCTCATAAATACATTAATAATCATATAAATTGTGATTAAAGGTACATGTGGGACTTAAAGGGATCGCTGAATAGCCACTGTAGAGCTAATTCCTGATGTGACAATATGACGCCTCCCATTTGGCCCCGTTGTGAGTCTGTGTCTGTTTTAGGCCGCCATCTTGGTAGTCTGTCACTCTATATAACCAGTCACTGTGACGGCTAATCAAAAGAACATTAAGAACCAATCGTCCAAAAGGTTTTCACATTTCTGATTCAGCAGCTGATTTTTCAAATATTTCATCAAAACATTTTATTTTTGCTCCTCTGCATTGTGAAGTCCACCATGTGAATTCACTCCATCTATTGGTTTATCATATCAAACCTAACCAGGAAGATGTTCATAAAACAATAATTCACAGAAACCATCCATCCATTTTCTGTACACCTTTGTCCCTTAATGGGGTCAGTAGGATTGCTGGTGCCTCTCCAGCTAATGTTCCAGGCGAGAGGCAGGTACCATGCACATGGAGAACATGCAAACTCCATGCAGAAAGACCCCAGGCAAGGAATCAAATCAGGACCTTCTTGCTGCAAGGCAGCAGCTCTACCCACTGCGCCACTGATTCACAGAAACAAACAAACAAAAAACTGTTTGGCTTTTATTTTTCTGATAATCAGCTGGTATTTTTGATCTCAGTTCCTCGTTTCATTAAAAATGGCATTTGAGACTTATTAGTTATTCATGATCAAACCTATTGTTGCACAACAGCAGCACACCCATATGAAAACATAGGATGGTTCTGGGAGTCGCATCATTTGCTGCTGTCAATAATAATAACCAGATATTTGCTGTCAACTGCATAAAACTACATTACTTATTTAAATAACAGCAGTAAGTGTGAGAGGAAAAGCACAGACAGTGATTTAAATAGCTCATAAGCATTGGATAGATAAGTTCTATAAATCTCGCTTGTCTTCCTGTCCAACACGTCGCAGCGTAAACAAACAAGTGGTCGTCACGTATTAATCACACGGCGTGAACCCGGTTAAATTAAAATGACTCAGAGATTACTGAATAATTTGCCAACATGAATAAATCTAACTCAGTTTGAATGAATGAGGGTTTTAAATCAGGACGGTTTATTTACTGTACAATCATAAATAGAGCCAAGGGGCAGAAATGTATTTGGAGGAACTGCTGCTCTCTGTGGAGCAGCAGTTTGTTAAGAGCTACAGGATGCTGCAAGGATAACTGGGATTTCTTATGCAGCTCCAGTTAATGGGGATTAAATTGGATACAATCAGATTTATATTGTTGCAATATTAAGTCCTAAAGGCATCAGAAGAAATGATGTCCCTGTTAGACAGCTACAGGCATGCTGTCTTTTTACACTTAAAAAATATACATACTGTACGTGCACAAAAAGAAAAAGAATTATAGGACATATTAATGTTTTTCTCAGTGAATATGTTCTGTTTACAAAAAAATCACACTGCCTGCAGCAACTGATTACTGGATTGGAAATAGCACCTCGTCAGAATACACATCTCTGAAAAAATGTTGTTAAATTAGACTAACATTTTCCCAACATTTTACTGTCATCACTGATCAAAAATCAAATAAAAATAACTCATTAGAAAACCCTAATCCTCATCCAAAGAGTAAATACTTTTGACAGCAGTGCTGCTACATGCATACTAGGAGCAGACCTGTCATAATATGTAATAAAGCATGTGAGAAATTAAAACAAATCCGATAAATCCTTCATTTTCTCTTTCTACCAGAAACTGAATGACAGACGTCTTCAGTTTGGTGTGTTGGTCTCAATTAGACCCTTTTTTTTTTTTTGAAGGACAATTTTGTTTCCAAAGAATTTATAATTAATTTTGCTTGTTTGTGTTGTTTTGATTTTGAAAATTTAAAATGTCTTCCAGTTCCAGGGTTAAATATTCATTAAAACTTAAAATTTGTTGATCTTTGAGAATCTTTCCTTGCATCATTATGCCACCACCGTTATATTACTAGATGAGTAATGGTCTCAAAGCAACAATATTTATGGCAATGACTTCTATGACAATTTATCATCCAGGAAAAATGTGTTATTGCGACAGACTAGGACTGTAACAGTGTCTCTTGGAACTATGAACAAAAAAAATCACAATATTTCTTATTGACAGGAAGCCTTTTCTGTTACTAGTTGGTCGTGAGCAACAAGAACATCAGCAGAAACTGCTGATCAGAAATACAAACACATCCAGTGTTGGAGGGACTTTTTTTTTTAAATAATCTTCTAACTTGTCTGAACCTGTTCCACTTCTCTGCCCTCCAGTAATGACAACGTGTTAATCCCCAACTAACAAGTCAGACTTTACCGATAAGTACTAGACTTGTCTGGACAGGAAAAGCTCAATAAAAGAACGAGGAAACACAGCAGGCAAACAGAATCGCTTAAAGATTAACTTTTTATTTAGAAAAAAAAATCACTTTATATCATTTACTGGATTTGTGTTTACATCATTCTTCTTTCACCCAGCTTTACTTATTTCCCTTTGGTGAAATAAGTGGAGCTCATATAAACGAGTGTCAAACAAACCAAAGCATAGAAAATAAATGAATACATTAGAAAAATATATTTCACTATGCAGTTATGTCAAAAAGCTTTAGCCCCTTCAGATTTCTTCTTTCTTGCTTTTAAACTGAGTGAATTATTCCAGTGACGATTTTAGTTTACAAGGGGAAAAAAAAGCTATTCAAGCCAAACCGACTGCATGTGAAAAAGTAAGTGCCCCCTGGATCTGTCTGCAATCTGCAGCAAACAATGGCATCAAACATGTGGAATCACTGCTTCCTGTCAGTGGGGAGACAGAAATGTAACTGTTCATTGTATAATTAACAATTGTTTGGAGTTAAATGTGAACTGAAGGTTTTTGCCAGGTTGTTTTTCAGATTGCCTGGCAGGCAGGGCAGCTAGCTGTGCTTGTGACAGGAATGGTGAAAACAGGCTTTCTGCTGGACCTTCAGAGAGCTTTGGAAACAGGAAGAGAAAGCATCAGAGAAACAGTGCGATGTGTGATGCTGCACGCTTCCATCCGTTGTCTTTTGCTCATCAGAAATCAGGAAGCAGCATGAGGGTTTGTTCCAGATCTACCGGCTTATTCTGGTGGATCCCTGGGTGTCATCAGGCTGGATGGACATCGTCCCTCCTGCGAGTTCTGGGTCTTGAGAAATTACCTAATAATTTTGGTAAAAAAAACAACATGTATTTTGGTTAAAAAAAGATGATGTAGATGTAGTTTGCAAACTGGAATGGAAACACTTTTCTTTTTTACATCCCAAGGATGAAAAAGACGACAGGAAGTAGTAGGAGGATGAGGGTTTGTTGGTTTTTTCAGACTGAGCAGCTCACAGAATCGCACATTTCATAAAAGCGTCGAGTCGTTGGAAAGTGTTCTGTAAAATGGCCGACTACAGTTTCCCCAAAACGCCGCTTAGGCAGCCACCCCAAAGAATAAGGGCTCGTCTCTCCAACGCCTGAATAAGACGCCGACGTCTCCTCTGATTGGCTGATACATGATGAGCGCTAACGTCATGGCTACATTACGAATATTTCTCATGCAACTGTTTTCATCTGCCATGACTTTTAATGACATTTTGAGTGAAGAGGCTTATTTTAAAGTAACTTCATATTTCACCAAAACACCGCAACTAGTGATATTTTGCTGTTTCGACATCAGCAAGGACATAGACAGATTTGAGCACATCTGTACTGGAAATCATAACTGCACCCATCAAAATAAACTCCATAACCTTAAAACTTCTCATCACTTTTCTTTCCTCGTAACCAAACGCAGAGGGTTTCTCTGGTGAAACTGTAGGAAAGTCAGTAACCATCCCAATACGTTTTATATGCACACAAATAACTAACGCTTCATATGCACTAACAAGCGACACTGTGCAGGTATGGAGACCAGACTTTCTTTTGATTCCTTTCTAGATTTCAGGCATGTAAATTCTGCCTTCCTCAAGAAGCTGCTAACACAAAGTTAATTGGACAGCATGTTTTTGCATAATTGCAACAAAAAAAAACAAAAAAAATAGGGCATATGCTGCTGGCAAGTTTTGGAAAGGGATCAGTGGTACCAGCATCATTAATTCACTGTTCTGAGACAGCTGTTTATTTGGCCATAAATAAACAAGTAATTTAGAAACATCAATATCTTTGTGCAGATAATTTGAAGTCTGTCCAGCAACTATTTAAGGGTTATATTTGTTTAAAAAAATTAAATAATCAGTAGTTGGGAAGGAAATGTAGATATATTTACATATAAATTCTATCAATCTGAGCCAAAAGAAAGATTTGAAAAAACGTGCGAAAAGAAAAAGACGTGTTGATATAATCACAAAAATTGCTCACAAATGTAGTCAAACCCATATAAGCAAGATACTCAGTAAAATACAAAATAAGTTCTTTTTTCCCCCATAGGGGTTTATTCTGGTTTTGATTTGGTAAAACAAAGATAAAGATTACTTTGGTTAACATAAAAAGCATAAATCATGGCTCATACATTTTTATCAAAGTTGTTCAGGTCCTGAAGCAGCATCACAAGAACTACCACCATGTTCAAAGGGGCGATATTATTTTAAATCGACCTTGTTGAGATTTACAGTAATGATATGCTCTCATCAAAAACACACCTGGAGTGTTGCTTTGATTCTTTCATGCATGTTTGAGAAATCTTTTAATCTCCCATAGCAACCATTCAGCTGTGCAAAACGCCTGGGTGGACCTAGCTCCACCTTCGAGGACAGAGCTCCTCCTCAGCTCCTTCAGACTAGCCAGCAGCAATTAGCAAACACCTGGTAAAACTGAGCATCAGGTGAGTTCATTATAGGAACTACTTCTCAATGCAACACTGGTGAAAGCATTATTAAAGGGTTAATAGAGGAGCCATGCTGTGATGACTTCATGAAGGCGCAGATTTAGGAAAAACAGGAGTTCTTAAAGGCCCAATTTAAAGGTTTTAAATATCAAAGTCAATTTTAATTTAAGTCATGTTTGATGTATGTAGGATTTCTACAACAACTGAAGGTAAAATAGTTACTTGATTGTTCCACAAAATATATGCCTGGAAATACATAACACTGCCCCTTCACATCTAGACTTGTATTGAAACTGAGATTTCTTTTTCTAAAGTCCTGTGTTAGCTTTACATCAGATGTGACAGGACACACACCTTCCCAATAGGACACACACCTTCCCAATAGGACACACACCTTCCCAATAGGACACACACCTTCGCAATAGGACACACACCTTCGCAATAGGACACACACCTTCGCAATAGGACACACACATTCCCAATAGGACACACACATTCCCAATAAGACACACACCTTCCCAATAGGACACACACCTTCGCAATAGGACACACACCTTCCCAATAAGACACACACATTCCCAATAGGACACACACCTTCCCAATGTCTTACTTCTGCAGGTCAATCAAGCAATCAGGTTGTAATGTAAACATGTGGTTTATCATGGCTGATTCTGGTGTTACTCTGTTTCCTGTTTCAATTCCCAAAACATCTTTGGCCAGAAAATGTATTTGTTGCTTTGTTTAATTCATAGAAAAAAACTTTTTGTTTGTATATATTTTTTTTCATGCAATGTTTCACAGGAAAAAGATATTCCAATTTCTTCTGTTCATAATAGGGGACATGGCAAAAGACCGCATGACTCCAAATGTTCTGAGAAAGCGAACAGTAACATAGCGTTAGCTTAGCTTAATGCTGCTGCTATGTTAGAAAAATATTTACCTTTTGGATTCATCAAACAGCTTCATCTGTGGACGTTATCTGTGCAACAAGCAGATACATCATCTCAAATTATAGTTAGAAACTGCAGAGCAGATTTGAGTTGGGAAATAATCAAATGAGTTCATGTAATT
Organism: Poecilia formosa; assembly: GCF_000485575.1. NCBI lineage: Eukaryota > Metazoa > Chordata > Actinopteri > Cyprinodontiformes > Poeciliidae > Poecilia > Poecilia formosa. The sequence goes on from NW_006800106.1 coordinate 801,259, forward strand.
TAGCACCTCAAAGATCAAACACTTCAATGTCTTTACACAACCTCTGGAAGTCAGGTTGTGTAATTTGCAGCCTCTCAATAGATTTAGTATCGAATGCAACAGAAAGGTTTGTGTCTGATTAGAGCTGACAAAGGCGCCTCCCAAAATATAATAAGACAATGTAGGAGAGACGATACCTTTGAACAAAAATGTATTTATCCCCTTCTGAGCAATCAGTGAAAGAGCTTTTGTTCTGGCGTTACAGCAATTACTTCAATAAAAGCTCTTGGCAACGGTTCCAGAGTCTTTGAGGGTGAGAGGCCTCCTCGTCATTACCCTAACCTTTAGCTGCAAAGTTGTTTCTTTCCACTAATACGAAGTGTGATGGTAAACTGAGAAAAAATAAAAAATAAAAAAAATAACGTCACGCCTAAAAGCTGAACATGTTCAAAATGCTTTGGATCAACACTGTTGTACTCAGAAATAACTATTGCTGAATTTTATGTTATTCTCTCTCTGCGTATGTTTGAGACGTTTTGAGAATAAACAGAAGTCACAGCTTTGGTGCAGAGTAGGGAACAGTGGAAATTCTTGTGATGGCGATAACGTTTGTGAATATGACAATGATGATTTTTAAGGGCTATAAACAATTACCTTCTTCTTTCTTCTTTTAATCATCTAAGTTTCCATCCCAGCCTTTAGCCTTTTGACCAGTAACATTTATGTCAGATGTGAGTAGCTGGTGTCATAACGCTTGAACTGGCTAAGCATTACATTAACATTTTAGTCAGCAACTCAAAACAGTCATTTGTGGTATGACAGTCGCTGCATCTCCAACACAAACGAGCACAAAACATTGTTGATATTCCGCTAATGCCAAAAAAACTAAATTTCACAATATCTGTGTTTCAGTTAAATAGCAAATTAAATTAAAATCACATGTGAATGAGTTTGTTCACGTGATAAGTCATTAAAAAAACATGTCGAGCCGTCATCCTCCAACCACTTCCTGTCGTCTTCTTCTTCATGGTTTTCTCCAGTGGTAACGTCCTGTTGTTGATTATGTGACTCATGTGATGCGGAAAAAAGCATTTCCATTGCAGTTTTGCAAAATAGACCAATTTTGACGTGATGAAGAAAAACCTAGACCCAAAACGTTTTATCAAAAAACGAGATCTTCCTCTGCACACTCTGCCAACTGAGCCACCGAATGCCCAGTGTGAACTTTTTACCGAAAGAAAACGTCTTGATGAGAATTTCTCACATATGAATAATAAATGGCTCAGAGGACTCTGGATGGTTGGTTGAGTTTGGATGCAGAAAAGTTGCACAGGATGCAGCTGGTGTAGAGCAGGGGGGCTCAGGAAGAAAAAAGGTTTGGAACGCCTTGTTTACCCCATTCCTTGGATAACGGGCTCATTTGATTAAGATTACTAAGATTACTAAAATATGAATCAGCAGCTGCCCTGCGGGGTTCCCTCACTGGTCCAGGTTTTATGGATGGGGTTTCATTTCCCTTAATAAATAAAATAATAATTTAAAAACCACTGTTGATATTTTTTGAGGTTAACTTTGTCTAATTTGTCTGAAAATCTGAAACGTGGCAACGCCAGAAAGGCAGAAGAAACACTTTTTCCAGGCGCTCATCGTGTTTTGTTCGCATGAGGATAATGAATTGTGGCTGTTAAATGGATTCTAAGACATAAAATGGTTTCGACTGATTGGTTTTGATCACATGGCGCTCAGGAGGCTTTTGTGGGGGGGGGGGATTGTGGAAAATTGATATTTTTAGAATGTTTCCTTTCCATTTATTTATTTATTCATTCTGCATTGATTTGACAAAACGAAGAATTTCTCAAATGACTCGGAGAGTGATCCCAGCTAATTATCCAAGAGATTACATAAGGATACAGCGTTTGTCCCTTTTGAAGATGCCATGGGCATGAAGGAGGGCTGATTGTGAGACAACACAGTGAACTGATTTGTAGATTAGAGCATTGTTTGAACAGCCATTCCCCCCCTGATGGAGGATTGTTCTTTTCCTTTCCTGTCAAGCTCAGGAGGAGATGCGTCATATGCAGGGATCACAAACAGAATAAAGCTCAACCAGGAACCTCCACTCATCTTTCTAATCTAGGCTTCCCTTATTGTTTTTCTGTACATTTTTATTTTGTTTGTCTAAGGCGATTAAAGTGTTTCAGAATAAAGCGCAGCGTTAAGATTCTGAGGGTCAAATTGAGGCTTATCTCGTTTGGCCTCACAGGTTCCAACAGCTTCTCTATAATTATGTTTATGATTATAACAGTAGTTTGTGACATGGACACATGCTGTTTATGGCAGTCAGCAAGAAAACACTGTATTTTCCAGAAGTAATTTTGCAGCAGTGAAACTAGCTGAGGAAAGGTGAGAGGGTTGCTGGGGGACTGAGGTGATTTAAAGGGGCAGCGACATGTAAAATCAACCTGTATCAAGATAAAAAGTTATTTCCTCATCAAAAACATTCCTGGAGTGTTACCTTGATTATTTCATGCATGTTTGATGCATCAAACATGCATCAGTGAAATGCTGGTAAAACGTCGTTAAAGGGTTAATAGGGAAGCCATGTTGTGACGACTTCCTGAAGGTGGAGTTTCAGAAAGAGCTGTTGATTTTAAAGACACAAAGGCCCAATTTCAAGGCATTAAATTATAAAATAAAAATCATGTTTGATACATATGGTATTTTTTAACAACTAAAGGTAACATAGTAATTGTGCTATAAAATGGCACTATGTGCCTGAAAAGCACATAATACTGCCCCTTTAATAATTGGGAGGTTTTTGAAATGGCTTGGTTTCCAGACCAACAACAACATATTGGGAAAAAGCAGCTTGGTGTGTGATCCAGTCAAAGCTTGGTGGCTCTGACTGGATCTAAAGACTGAAATCAAAGTACAAATTGTGCAAAAAGACACATTGTTCTCTTTAACTCCACGCAAAAATCTTCAGTCGTCATCATTTTTGGTTCAGAATGGACTGAAGGGAAATGCTAAGGAAGTTGCTACTGAACAATCTGTATGACAGACTCAGAAGAACCTTGAAGCACGAGGTTTAGTCCCAGTGCTAAAAAAAAGTTCAAGCTGAAAAGTGACTATCCAGCTCTAAACCCTCTGCTTTAGAGCGTCCTGCTGCTGCCAGGATGCAGACGACATTGGCAGCAGCATGATTGTGAGCACCATCTGCATGCAGAGATGTGAAATCTTCTGGACAACGGTTTTGTGAGTAGAAACACACTTTGTCTGGGGGAAAAAAAAACATCGAGGACTGACTGAAAAATCCTGGTGAAAAAAAAAAAAAAAAAAGTAAAATTATTCAGCGAAACTAGCAGGGTAAAAAAAAAAAGGAAAAAAAAGAAAATTTCAGAGAAGTGTGCCTTTTAGCAACATGCAGGAGGAAGGTGTAAATCTCTTGATGTTTACAATAATCTTCCACTGCTGTGTCCAGAATCCAGCTGTTGTAATCTCACTGTGTTTTGTCAGTTGCTATAACCTCTTTTCTTCTTGTTATTGCAAAGCTTGATGATTGATGTGAATGTATTATTACAAAGCCTCAATTATAATAATCAACACTCAGGGCTCCTTTCCTATTACGACCCTGGTTGGTGCAGGAATACAGGCGCAGTGAGAAACCAGCTGCAGGCCTTCTGTTAGCAACCAAAGCCCCCCGCCCTCCTTTGTGTTTTGACTGGAAATGTCAACTAAATGGCTCTAGATCGATAATTTTGACCTGCGCATTGCTTTATATTCACTCATCAATCTGCAGCTAGTGATCAGGGAGTGATCACTAGCAACAGTGATCAGGGAGTACGGTCTGTCAGTTCAGACAAACTATGGCCGAGTGGAAAGCAGCAGAGCTTCAGGGAAGTGGCAGCGGCGAATGTTCAGAGGGAAACGCGGGGCAACAGACTTTACCCTCTGCGTTTGGCTGTGAGCCTCCATCTCCAGCAGAAATTCTCCTGCTGTGAAGCGTTTGTGTGAGAAGCTGCTGTAGAAAAGTTGCACAAGGAGCAAGTTTTCCCCCGTGTCTTCACTGTTCAGTGGAAGTTTAACTTAAAAACAAGCGAGTATAAAAATGCCACATTAAAGACGTGTGTGTATCTCTGTTGCTGGGGCAACGTGGAGGAATAGTTTGCCTGAAGGTTTTAGATTAAAGGGGGTAGCATTATGTGTTTTCCAGGCACGTGGTGCCATTTTATAGCACAGTCAAGAAACCATATTAACTTCAGTCGTTGTAAAAGTGCTACATATATCAAATATGAATTATAAGACATTTTATTTATAATTTAACACCTTGAGAATGGGCCTGCATCCTTTTTCTGAAAACTCGGCTTTCACGAAGTCGTCACAACGTGGCTCCTCTACAACGTTTCTACCACTGAGCAGTAGCGCCTATAATGAGCTCAGCGGTTCCACCAGGTGTTTGCTAATTGCTGCTGGCTAGTCTGAAGGAGCCGCGTGGTGGAATCATGGAGGAGGGCTGCTCTGTGAAACAGAAAGTGTCTCAGTGCAGCCAGGCGTTTCGCACAGCTGAATGGTTGCCAAGGGAGACAAAAGGATTTTTCACCACAGGCATATTTGTGATGAGGTAACAACACTATAACATGATGTAAAGCTCAAAAAAGTTGATTTCACATAACAGTGTCCTGTCTATATGAATGTATAAAACTAGGCTCTAACATTTTTTTATTCAAACTCGTGCTGTTTATTCGTTTCCTACTCGAGTGTCTGCATCCCAGCCTGCAGCCTGTAAGCATCTACCTGAGGAGAGACGTCCTGAGGTTATGCTTCATATATTTATTTTACTGTACACATGCTGAGGTGATGCTTGTCAAACATAATCATTCCGTCACTCACAATGCCAACATCTGCTCAGAGGAGTTTCCTTCGCCTCCACCAAACTGGAGCCATGCTGTGGGGTTGAAGTCCTGCTCTACCAGCTGCTTTATATTCATGATGAGAGTTTTTAAACAAGTTGCAAAAGCTTTCAAAAAAACTTTTACGCTTTATTTATGGCATGCAGTGCAGGTTCAACAAGCGCCAGTTTTCCCCCACATCAACCATCTGGTTGCAGGTCAAAGAGGCATTCTCATATAAGACTCGACCCTATTTGCACAGTTGAACTATGTGAGTATTATTTACACTATGTATTTCCATAGAGTGGTAATATAAAGTAAATTATTTCATGAATAGGACTGCACATCACCCAGTTTTCCTTTTGAACGATATCAGGAAGATAAGAGGAGATTGTTTTAAGAGGATTCTGACTGACGACGTCTTTGGTGACTTTCGTGACCGTGTGACTTGTGACGTGTTGCGCTATACCGACCCTCTGTCTGCACACCGGAAGCATGAAGCTGCTCCAGCTGACAGCAGTCGGGGCTGTTTTCCAACTAACTGGACCGGCCGTTAATGGAGGCAGGCATGTTTAAAAGATGGAAGTTTCATTTCCAGATCCATTATTTTTTGACAAAGACGACGGCATTTGACCAAAGCTGACGCAGCTGAGCACTGTGAACTTCATCTCCTTCACCACACTTTGAACGTAACGGAGTCTTCAAAGTCATGACTGGACTCGGTGTTTTACAACATGTGCTTCATTATTTTGTGTGTGCACCTGTGTGAGTTGCATTTTTAGATGTATTAAAATTCATGGCAGAGCAGGAAACGGTGTGACTTTTCTGTCTTCTTCACAGAATCTAGAGGGAAGGAAAGAATGTTGACATGGACACGTGAGTAATTATGTTGCAGCCATTTTCTGACGGGTAAAGATCGATGCACGAATCGCCTCTTCTCGTCTTTGTCGTTCATAAGGGTCACTGTGAGAAACTGACCTGTGTGTCACATCATTTATGTACCCCACTGAAACAAACATGGATTACAATTTTAAACACAATCTAAAAAAAAAAAACTTAAATTTTTTTCTTCTATTTGATAATCTCAAAATTCAAAACCTAAGAATATTTAACTTATTATTATTATGATTATTAGAAATTAAGTGTGTTACAATTGATTTCCTTTAAAAGTAAATCTATTATTTACTCTCAGTAAATAAATGAATTGAAATTAAAGGCACAGTTTTTCTTTTTCTTTTTTTAAACGTAAGATTGTGGCTGTACTACAAAATGTATTTACCCAAAGGCTTTTTTTTTTTTTTTTTTACATCTTTACAATGGGTGTAAATAAGAGTGGAGAGTCCTACAATAAGGTGACATTTTGAACACAGCAGGGCCTAATTATAACCACAAGTAGGTCTGGAAAATGTGCAACAATGAATAATATAAAACAACCCGAGTCGTGTTTAAAGCAAAGCGTGTGTGTTATGTCAAGGGCTGCCTCCTCTGAGATGCTTTTAAATTAGTGTTTGCTTCTCCTCTGGGAAGGTTTTATCTAATACCTGTGCTGGTAACTTCATCAGGCGGTCATTAATCGTGGATGTCAGCTGTTTTGGTGCAATGCAGGTCATGAATAATGGGCTTTTAAACCCGACAGAAACTAGTACTGCTAAGAAAAAAAAGGTAGCATTGAAGACAATTTGTCAAACACTCAGACACAGACAGGCTTTCTAATGTTGTGCCCATACGGTGTGAAAAACAAAGCAACTTGTTTGTGGTTATTTTGTTGTTTAGATGCTAATCGTTTACTCAGCCAGGTTGTGGTGAGTCGTAAAACGTACATTTTTGTTACTCGGCGGAGATAAACTTGTTTAAATGTCTTCTCTAGAGCGCCGTTGTGATGGATATTCAGATGCACCGTCTGATGTGTCTAATAACGAACATTAATGCGCCTCTGAGGTGAAGGTTCTCCAACTTCTTTCTAATAGAGCTCATGATGGTGTTATGGTGTCATCTTCACTGACTAATTTTTGTTGTTTTAACACAATTGATTATTTCGAGCGACACATTATTGACATGAGAAAATCAAATGTATGTAACTGATCTATGATCTAATAAAAGGAGCGATATCGGTGAGATTTCTGTGGAAGCTACATCCCATAGATCTTTATTGTCAACATTTCCAGAGAAGATGTCGGCATTAAAATGACAGAAGACCAGCTGCAAGGCGGTTCTTGGACTGCTGATCTAAAATGTTCATAAAGACGAGATAACATTTACTAAAGTCGTTTTGTTTTGGGTTTTTGGCAATATAGTATATATTTCAGGGTAGCTCACCTACACCCATCTGATGTAGGAGAGTAACGGGACACTGGCACTTCAAGTTCTTTCCACCCAGTAACACGGCTCTGAATGAGAATAATAAACCATGTATGTACTGTTTTTAAACCACATATTTGTGCATTCTTTAAAAATTTAATGCCAGACTTATATGTACATATTTGCACAGATTTTTCAAACAGGTTTATTATAATTTAAGAGAACATTTCTAACAATATTACATTTTATATGAACTTAACTCGATACAAAGTTCTCTGATGTTGGACTGTGTTCCCTAAAAATGGTGTAGGAAAAAAGAATCAACAACCAAGATGACAACATGGCTGGTCATAAGAAAACACTGATTGGATAATATCTTTGAACGACTTCCTGATACTTAGGTATAACATTCAACACTTTTGTAAGACCACAAAACATGAGAGTCTGAGGCCTTTGTCAGAAATAGACAATTAATTCTGCAGTTGTTTGCAGATTACTGCAGAATAGGCCGTTGCATTGCCACAAGGATTAGGGAACCTGTGAGAAATCCACCCGACAAAGAAATTAGATCAAAACAGCACTGGCCTTTGGAGACGGAGCGTTTCTGACAGCTCTTTGTATTTGCATTGCCTGGGTCTTTAGAGCCGCAGTAGGGGGTGTTTTGCACAGGAGGTTTCTCTCTGTGTGAAGGAGGCTTTGCCATGAGAACAGACAATCCGCGTGCTAACACATGCTTGTGAATATTTCTGGCTGGATATTTCGTTCCACATGGGCCGCATTTTCTTTGACTCTGCCCATGTAAACTGTCTCAGTTGCAAACCTCGAGAAATCCTTTTAATTCAGCGCGTCAGCAGCCGTCACAGCAGTACCACACGACTCTAGAATAACAGCAAACTGGACAAGATAATTCAACTCTTAACTTATCTAAGTGAAAATGAGAGGAATGTCTATGTTTAAAAGAAAATGGGAAATACTACGAACAGATGACACTTTTGTGTTTGATTTTCCTTTTGTACTGCGTGAGTGTTGTCGAGCAACTTAAAGGCTCAACAACACTCACTATCAGCTGGTGGTGGTAATGCACCAACCCGTTATTTGCTGATCTTCAAAAAAAAAAAAAAAAAAAAAAACAGAAGAAGAAGAAAAGAGAAACTAGATAGCAGGAGAGTGAAAATGTCTGTAGTTTGGAGATAATTCAAGGTAATAAACTTCCTCTGTTTTGGTGCTGTGAAGAAGAGGGATGAACAAACAAACCTTTAAACACTTGAGAACTGATGAAGAATTTGACAACCTAATACAACACAGGATTCAAAGAATTTGCTGCTGCCAGCAGCACAACCAACGTTGCAGCAAATAATCCAGGAACAAGAAGAGCAGAGTGAACAACCGCATGAAAATCTGCCATCATAGCGATGAGCTACAGCTTACACTTCAATAGAAATGCTTGCAAGCTGCATGACTAGGAAAACTATACTTGTAAAAAAAAACAAAAAACTTGTATTATATTTAATTTATTTTCATACTTACTTATACTCAGTCTACAAAAAACTGATACTCTGACATTCCTATTGGTAACAATCACAAAGACCCAGAACAAATGACTAATATGTATGATAAATAAAAAAGAAAAACTGAAACAACCTTAGCATAGTGCTTTCATTCACAACTCTCAGGATGCGTCATCTCTTCACAGGACCAAAGTATACTCTTCTTGATTCCGTCGTTCCCTCTTGGGACTCACTCCTGCCCAAACTGTTGTATTGACCCGTGATTATCAGTTGATTGTGGAGCAATCGTCACCCGAGTGTCGCTACTATAATTGCGTTAGCAGGAGTGAACGCTAAAATATGTGATCAGCAGGAAACCTTGTGCCTATTCAATGCCTCTGCTGTTCTATGAATCTATTAAAAACATTAAAAAAATAACCACAATAATAACAGTCACACTGGGAATAGGCTGACCTTTGATGACCTCACGGCACATGCTAGTCACGTGGAGAAAGATGGAAAGAAAAAAGCACAATAACTGAGAATAACAGTGGGGACGATTGAACTGGAAGAGACAAAATAAAGTGAGACCAAAGGTCTTGGTGAAAATGTAGGGCGGTGGGGGTTGAAAAGTCTTGATTAAGGCCGTGTCATTAAGAGTCTGAAAGATTGGATCTGAAGTCTGGAGTCTGGTGAACGTCAGTGTTTGAGTCTACAAACCGAGCACGGGGTTTTTCAGAAACTGGGAAATGTAGCGATGGTAACTACACCAATACTATGCCATTTTGGTAAAGTATCAATGAAGCTGAACCCAGTAGAACATTATGGTTGTTTAGCCATGAGACATTAGCATGCTAAAGCTTGGTTGGAAAAACTGGGAATTTCCCACCAATATGCTAAAACTGAGAAGAGATGAAGAAGGAACCTTTGTTCAGCATTGATTTGAGGGATAAGCAGTGGAGCTTTATTAAGACTGGTTTAGTGAAAATCTAGATGAACAAATCCTTGTAATTCTTAAAACCTTGACATGAGCTTCGGTGTTGGTGCGTACGAACAGCCTGGACCTTTCACCCCGGTTCACGCTGCTTAACTCACCTGAACTCGCACAAATTGAGTTTTCCCTGCAGCCTTTTATGATGGAGCAGTTCACACGCCTAGAGCAGGAGAACAACGGGACAAATGAATGGATTTCTCACTAAAATAATAATAATAATAATAATGCTGTTTTTTCTTTTCTTGTTCTACAGAGATGAGCTATCCACACTGGGGGAAGTAACAGATTTTGATGCGTTTCTTTTTATTCTTCTTCTCCATTCAGATCTCTATATGCTGTGTTTGGCACCAACCTCTGATTGGGGCTTTTATCGTTTCAGTTTCCTCACAGAGTCATTCCAGACATAAAAACCTGGGCTTGACTCTCCCGTACTTTGCCAGGTTACATTTATAAGGACCAATGTTTTGAAGTGGGAGAAAAATAACAGATGGCTATAAAAATCAACATCAAGAAAAAACTGTGCTACGTATTTGTACTTCAGTCTTGCATGTCAGAGGACAAACATCTGCCTTTGGAAGACACGGATTTAGTCAATTAACTGCCTATAAACATGATTTGATCTCAGTGTAAATCCACAGGTTTGTGAAGGCATCAGTTTTAATTTAGAAAACAATATTGCAAGCTTCAAATATCTCATAGCTGAATTCATCCTCCAAACCACAAATATATTTATTAAATTTTTTTATCCGTTATTTAGCCATACCTGTAACAGCAGTTCGGGTTCGTGGTGTTTCAGGAAACCTGATCATTCATGGAGAGTTTTCTTTAGATATGTGAATTATTGACGCAGATATCATAAAGCGTTGAGGACATCTGTGCTGCTGCTACATATTTAGCATTGAATGGTAGGCTAACCACTTTTAGCACAACTTCAACACATTAACAGCCTTTTCCAGTATCCCACCAGATTGTCTTGAAGTATGTGGAAACAAAATGTGATTATCTGCATTAATGTTATTGATGATTAATCGATTTAGAATCGTGTGTGTGTTTGTGTGTGTGTCACCTGAAGACGTTTTTAAAAGGACCTGTCAGGAGATGAGTGTGTTTCACTCCAGTGGACAAGGAACACGGAAAAAATGTGTTCAGTTTGCAAAAATGATGGCAGCATTTGCATAAATGTTTTGTCTTTAGTTCTGATCAACACTGTAACACTGATAGGTACAGGCGTGGTTTTTTTTTTTTCTGTCACCACGTCGTTCAGGAAGCCATGCAGCGATTGTGCAAGTGTCACTTCTGTTCACTCCTCAGAGTAGAATAAAATAAACTTAATCTTCCCCTATGGCAATAAAGTGTTTGCTCCTTGTTTTACCCTTGAGTGTTTAAGCACACCTCAATAACATAAATGTTTGAAAAGTTTCTCTGAGGACGTCGCTGTTCACACTCTGCAACTCGGTCTATTTAGTTCAACCAAAAGACATGTTTGGTCCTGAAAACTCATTTGGAGCTGCTGCTGCTGCACATATGGAGGCTGGAGGAGGAACTAAAATACTGCTGTGTAATCGGACTACAGCTGCAGCCAGAAACAAACTCGTTCGTTTTGCACAAACATAGACCCTTTTTGCTGACAATGAAGTAAAAACTGCAGTTAAACAAAATAATTTTCATACCTGATAAATTCAAAACCCATAAACAGCTCTGTGTCCTTCCTCAGGTTTTTCTTCTTCCTTCCCCTAAATCCAAGATTTGAGTTCCTTTGTAGTTCGTAAATGTAAAGGTCAGGGAATGTTCTTGTTTCTTTTTTTAACTGAGAGGAAATTCATCATTCTATCTCTTTACATCCACTGGGCTTAGCCACATGTCCTGAATAGATAGTTGCTGTAACAAGTTGTTTTTCTATGCCCCAGTGTGGAAGCTTCTACACATCTCTTAAACTTTAAAGGGGCAGTATCATATAAAACCAATGCTTTTGAGCTTTACGTCATGCTATAATGTTATCCCCTCATCAAAAACATACTTGGTGTGTTGCTTTGATTCTTTTATGCATGTTTGAGAAATTCTGCTGCTCCCCCCAATCAGCACCTTCAGACTAGCCAGCAGCAATTAGCAAACATCTGGTGGAACAGCTGAGCTCATTCTAGGATCTACTTCTTAGTACAACACTGGTAAAGACATTGCAAAAAGGTTAATAGAGGAGCCATGTTTGATGGCTTCCTGAAGGAGGAGTTTCAGAAAGAGCAGAAGTTTTTAAAGAGACAAGAGGCCCATTTTCATGGCATTAAGCTACAAAGTAAAATTTCTTTTAAGTTGTATTATATATATCATTTTTATAAGAATCTGAAGGTAACATTTTTACTTACTTGTGCTGTAAAGTGGCACTATGTGTCTGGAAAACACATAATACTGCCCCTTCAAAAAAATGCTAGTTTTTCCCCCCCCAAATAACCTGTTGTTTCTATTGATCACTGTGAGAGATTTACAGCTGCTACATCCTCCTGAACCACCGAAACGCCTTCCTGTTACATAACAATGTGACTCAAAAGTTAGTTGGTAACATAAAACATATAAGCTGGAATTTCCAAACAAATGTCAATCAGGTGCTCAAGGGTTCTGCTCCTCCTTCAGCCCTCAGCAGTGAGGTTTCATCAACCAGACAGACAGACAGACAGATGTAATGAGGTAAGGTAATTTTATTTATAGAGCACATTTTCAGCAACAAGGCAATTGAGAGAAAAAACAGAGCAGTCAGAAAAGCTGCAAGAGACCTGGCAAAACCCCAATGACAGTGTAAGGTTAATTCAGCAGGAGAGGATTATTTGACTCATTTGCACGACACATTGGGAATTATGAGACACGGTTTTTCTTTTAAAAGATCTGGAAACCAAAAGACGAGAGATGTTTCTGAGGCAAACCAGAAGTAAATAAATGGATGGATGGATAGGTAGATAGATTTTCTTCATATCCTTTCCTACATAGTTCATATTCAACAGTCTTGTAAGGATATTAATGGTTTTATAACTAATATTTACCAATGCTCTACTTTTTCAACACCTTTGGCAAAAAATGCTCAGAAACAAAATAAAAACCAGTGTTGGTTGGATTTGCCTGACTGCTACCAATATGTCAAAAAATTCCTAATTTCGATGCAGATGTTAGTGCCTAAAGTAAAATCTCTGTGTCGTCGATCACACCAAGTTTGGAGACAGGATGACTCAGCGCCATGCCATAAGCTGAAGGGCTTTATATAAGTTAAGGAAGAATGGACCAGGACATTCTTGATAAAACTTTAAGGATGAAAGAGTCGAGACAACAGACCCAAAGTCACAGTGAAGAAAAAACAATCACTGAAGTTCAGAGGGGATGTGAAGGACCCCCAGAACTTTAAAGATTTGAAGACAGTTTATGTGGAAGAACGCAGTCAGAAATCACTGCTGTGAACCGCTTCTCTACCTGGAGTCTTTGAAGCTGCCGTCTCCAAAAAAACTGTCTTTTCCATTTCTTACGTGTGTCCAATACTTATTCACCATGCCTCTCCAAATTCCACTCATAATCTCATCTAATGACTCATTTCCTGTGATTTCTTTCGAATGTGTGGATTACTCGGTTTGTTGTTGATACCTGGTGGGAATTTGATGCCGATCAATGGACATGTGAAAAACTTTTTTTCTTTCACCCTGCTGTGTGTGACTGCTTGGTGCTAGCTTGTCCCCGTCCTGCTCCTCGCTGTTTTCACCAGCCTTGTCAGCCCCTCTGTGTATTTATAGGTCCTGTCTTTCTGTCTCAGTTTGTTAGTCCATCTGTTTACCAACCCTGCTCTGTCTGTCTGTCTAGCCCCTCTGTGTATTTATAGGTCCTGTCTTTCTGTCTCAGTTTGTTAGTCCATCTGTTTACCAACCCTGCTCTGTCTGTCTGTCTCTGTCTGTCACACTCCTTAAGTCCTGCTACTAGTCGTCGTGTTTTGGATTGTCTTGTACCATCGAGTAGAAACATTAAAACAGGAAGTCAGCTTGCAATCGTTTAACTTTATCTAAAAGGTTGAACCAAGTTTATTTACAGGAGAACTTTCATTACTTTTGTTCGCTGTGATCACAAAAACAAGTGACTGACAGAAACTGTGGCTGATTTCTGTCAGTCAACAAAAAGGCAGAGACATGGCATCTGACAAAACTCCAGCCATAGGTGACAGTCACCTCGGGCTCGGCATGTGACGCTGTAGTAAATGTATCCTGATGTCACGGCTCTGACAGCATTCTCAACATTTTGAGGCACATGTGTCACCACTACCAGACTCAAAATGCTGAGTGGTTCCTCTAAAGCTACAGCCAAGTTCAGTGACGCGCTGTGGGAAGAAATGCTAAACACAACAACAGTCGACTCTGCAGCAGTCTGTCTTCATACGTTCAGAGTTCTGGTGATTTATCACAGGGAAATACCTAAATGGTTAAAAACTCGGTTTCATTAAAATATTCTTTATAAAAGTATTCAACTTTTATAAAAAATGTGTTTTTTGTATGTTTGTCAAAACTGTCACCATGTCGTGACGTCGTAATATGAGACAGATAGTCTGTAAAACATCGATCTCCTTCCTGAATACACAGCTACTGACTAAAAACAACCAATCAGAGCCAGGAGGAGGGTCTTAGCGCTGTTGATCATTAATGTGCTAATGCTGGAGAAACAACTTAGTGTTACAGGAAAACTGTTTATCCGACATCACTAGTGGTTATGCTAACTAGCTTTAGCATTCCTAACAGGATCTGACCAAAGAAAATGTGTAGAAAATTGTAAAAACACAGAAAAACCTGATAATGTGTCAGAAAATAATTCACAAACAAGTTATATTAATTTTAATCAAAAGAAGAAGAAACTCGTGTCCCCTGGGTGCTTTCAATTCACCAATTTTGGTATACAGTTCAAAATGTTTGAACATCCTGCATTGAATCCACATTTTCCTCTCTGCTGTCTTGCATAAAGAGGGGAGAAGTGCTGTTTGACACAAAGTGAAACTAACAAGTTTCCCGTTGTGTCAAACACACCTGGAGTGTTTGCTAAATCCCAGCAGATTTAAGAACTCCAAATGTTTTGTTCAACTTTTCTTTTTCCACTGTTTCGCCTCTTAAACAGTCATTTTCAGAACCTAATCAGTCCTTTGAAGGAGGCAGGAAATCAGTGCTTATGAGCACATCTTCAGACCATCTGCGTCCACATCGTCACTGGACTCTGCTTTGCATTTGCTTCGTCTCTGAGTTTGGGTTTAATGACTCAGGATGGTGCCATTGTGAAATGATTTTTTGAGTCTGCTGGTAGTCGATGTGTGCCTGCGGGTGAAACTGGTAAAATTGGAAATGTATTTTTAGAGATTGTTTGAGTAAATCCTAAACCGTTGCCGTTATTTATCTTTTCTTCAGAAATCTTTACTCTTTCACACTGTTACTCAGTTAACCTGTATTAATAGAACAGATTAATACTGATCCAAGTGCAACACACTCTTTACACAGAAACATGGAAAAATGCAGTGTGATTTTTTTATAATCTAAAATATTGAAGAATTTAAAAAGATAATTTATTTAATTAAACATAGGAGATGAATTATGAAAATTCAATCTTACAGATAGTGATCTCAACCCAATAAATATGGACTACAAAAATGTTATTGCTAGAAAATGAAATCTGAATCAAAACACGAATAGATTGTACTGTCACCTTCCTAAAATAAGTTTTGTTTTTTAATTTGCAAAAGTGATTTTGTTTTTGCCTAAATTATATTTTTGCAAAAAAAAATAACATGAAACAATGTATTAGCATAGTGATGATATAAAAGTTGCTCAATTTGTTAGTAACCGAAAGTGAAATAAAAATACTGAACTAAAAAAAAACATAAGAAACTGATAACAATAAAGTTAATCTAAAAGACTGAACAGATGTATCATTAGTTTGCATTCAAACGTATCCAAACTCTGAGCTGCCCCCTGGTGTTCAGGAGGGTCGTGACAGGAAGAGGAATTAACTGCATGTTTTAGTTCTCACCTTTGCTATCAACCGAAGACCTGAGGGATATGGAGGACATGAAGGAACAAAGTAATCTGAAAACTAAGGCTGGACTAGTATTATTATAGCACTGTAGCTTTAAGTTTCTCTCTCGGCTTCTCTGTGCTAATAACACACACACGCACACACACGATGCAGAGCAAGCAGGTGGCAGTAATGATGACCAGTTCATAAATTAAACAAAGCGTTGATATTTCTGTAAATCACTGAGTGAGTCAGTTGGGGAATTGTTTCATGTCAGCTGTATAAATATAGCATGATGATGCTAGCTTAAGCACCACAATCATCTGCGGAGTAGCGTTTTCTGTTATTTCCCAGAATTTTTTTTTTTTTTTACATCTTTTAATACCATTTCACATCTTATGGTGTCTGCTCGAAGATTTTGTTGGCAAAACTATATTAAAATAATCTGGAGTAATGTTGCTGGATTGGCTTCCTTTTCTAGATGCAAGCAATATTTAGTGTAAAAAAAAATAAAATAAAAAAAAATAAAAAATTGGACCAAAGATGATGCATTAAAAAAAACAACTTAATTTTAAAATTCAGACCACTTTAACTTTTGCACAATTTGTCACCTTAAAACGACTGAGTGTTTTATTGGGATTTTATGTAGTAGACCATCTGCCTAGTGCATAGTTATAAAGTAAAATGAAAAGTATAAATGGTGTTCAACATTTTTTGCATATTAAAAAGGGAAAAGTTTAAATGGTTTCAGATCAATCTCTGTGCAAAATGTTAATCAGAGGTGCAAACATAGTATAAAAATCAACACAATTGTGGATGTAACTTGGTGAGGGGGATTGAATTACAAATAGATACTTTTCAGATTTTTAATTGTTTAAAGGTTTGAAAACGATCTAAAGAATGTTTTCTACTTCACAATTCTTTTTGTTGATGTTCTGCAGAAAATCTCAATAAAATGCAGAATTGTGTGATTACACCATGACGAAATATGAAACACAATGTGTACATTTATCCAAATAAAAAAAACAACAAACAGGCTAACTGACCTTCTATTCAAATAGAGAATAGATACACACAGATAGAGGTTGCTGTTAGCTGCCAAGCGGAAACTAATATTTCTAAAAAATATGTTAGAATTTGATAAGTTTATTCCTGTTTCATTTTTCCCCCATTCTGTCAGAACTTAGTTCAGATTATATTGTCAATCGTCTCCTGTTTTCTCTGTTTCGCTCCCGTACAGTTCGTGCTGCCACATGTAAAAGATGGAGATCCTGGAGAACATGGGCGAGGAAGCCATGGAGACCGAGGGATCCGCCGTCATAGCAACCCTTCTTAATGGCAGCTTGGACGGCACTGCCAACTTCACCAACCTCACCTTCTTCCCCTACTACCAGCACTCCCTGTACGTAGCAGCCAGCTACATCCTGGCCTACTCCTTCATCTTCCTGCTGTGCATGGTGGGAAACGTCCTGGTGTGTCTGATCGTCCTGGAGAACCGATGCATGCGCACAGTGACCAACCTCTTCATCCTCAATCTGGCGGTCAGCGACCTCCTCGTGGGGATCTTCTGCATCCCTACAACTCTGGTGGACAACCTCATCACGGGTAAGTGTTTGGTTATCAAACTTATGGATTTCTTACTGGTAAAAAATTTTTACAATTGAAAATGTTTGTTTGATCATTTAAAGCTGC
>NW_006800106.1:818619-828552 GCF_000485575.1 Poecilia formosa
TTAACCCTTTTAAGGCCGGGCTGCACCTAACTGTGCAAAAATATGTTCACATAAAAAAAATATTCTCTTTATTGCAAAATGTCTTGATGGATCTTAGCATTTGTAATGCAGTAAAAACTGTAGTGCAGCAAGAAAACAACATAAAACACGACATTTTCTTTTCAATACCTTAAAGCTACAAGATGCAAATGCTATTCATATAAAGTTTTTACATATTTGTTAAAATTGTCACTATTTTACAGACAATCTGTAAAAAGACAAAAAGGTGCTACAAATATCATCTGAAGAAAAGAACTGCTCCAACCAATCAGAGCCAGGAGGAGAGTCTTAGCGCTGTCAATCATCCTCATGTAGGCGATTCTAAATGTGCGCAAGAAAACCGATTATCTGCCTGTATTATGCTAACTAGCAATAGCATTATATACTTAGTTTTTTTTTCTTTTGCTACCTTTTTGTCTTTCCTTTGGTTTGTTGTATTTTCTTCTAATTCATGTAAAGCACCTTGAACTGCCCCGTTGCTGAAAATAAAAACCTTACCTTAGCATTCATGGCAGGAAAGAAGCTCTAATCTAGCTGAGAGCACAGGGGAGAGAGTGAGCAGCGCATGCATGCGATGATTAACAGCGTTAAGACCCTCCTCCTGGCTCTGATTGGTTAGTGGCTTGTTTCTACAGCTAGTACTGCAAGAAGGCAGAGGAGCTCACGTCTTTCATTATCTGTCTCTTACTATATACATTTTAACAAATATGTAAAAAAAATGTGAATAGCATTTGCATCTTGTAGATTTAAGGCATTGAAAAGAAAATATGTCGTGTTTTATGTTGTTTTCTTGCTGCACTACAGTTTTTACTGCATTACAAATGCTAAGATCCATCAAGACATTTTGCAATAAAGAGAATATTTTTTTTATGTGAACATATTTTTGCACGGTTAGGTGCAGCCCGGCCTTAAAAGGGTTAACGCCAGCAGTGCTTAGGCGGGTGCGGTGTTTGCAGACAGCCTGGTGAGCCGAGAGCAGAGCTGATTACGGTGATGAGAGGAGGAGCACCTTCAGGCGTCAGTGTTCCTTCCCGCGGAGCTCTGCTTAATGAGATCTGAGCTCCTGAATGGCTGAGTTAGTGTAATTTAAGAATGAAACGAAGCACCAGCATGTGTCTGGCTAAGCTAGTCCTTTCCAATGGCTACCCTGAAGCTAACCAAAGTGCTTTGAGTATGGGGAGCAGTGATTGGAAGTGATACCAACTTCTGTGAACTTTAAAACTTGCTGCAGTATCTCAGGGAAGTGCAGCCTTGTGAGACCGACCCAAAGGCCGACCTGATTTTTTTACAAACACGCCGGCCAAGACCGGAGAGGTGAGGGGAGTCGTCTACTTGAGGTGATCTGTGAAAGTCCTGCTGCTTTACATTTCCTTAGGCTTTTTGTAACATATCTTGACTAATTTAACAGATGGGCTATACTACTCCATGCTCATTCTCAATTATTGATACAAACTTTAAAATCCGAAACAGAAGTAGCCCTAAAACTCAACATCCTTACTATTACATTGTATCAATTTTCAAAATCAACCCAGCCCTGTGTGTATATTCATGCCGAAACAACAAACGTCTGGATATTGCGGTCCAAACAGTCCTTTGTTTAATTATTAATGCATACACTGATATTATCGACATGATTAATAACGCAGATTTTTGCAAACATATTATAAGCAGTGTTAAAAACTCACTGACAGTATTTTTAGCAAAACTGTCAAAACTAAAAATCGCGTGAGGACTTATTAGCATCATGTGACGCCTGTTCTTTTATTCTGGTTTAAGCTTCAGAACTGAGGTGTGACATCACACACAGCTCACAAAACCAGACATAAAATATTGGGTTCAGGAGACGAGATGGGAGCTGAACAATAATTTATTGGGAGAAAAAGGAATTGCTACTTTTTTTCTTCACACTATTTTTTTTTGTTGCGATCACGTTTTATGACATTTGTTATAAGTGTACAATCATTTAGTCCTAAGCTTGTTTTAGAATGTCAGAAAAGTATAAAAAATTATCCCTGTCTGTCTACTTCTACGCAAAACATTTATATTAAACTGTGTTTTAGGGAAGAAGTGTAAACTCCAGACTGTGTCCATTTAATTCACACTGTAATAATGTGCACAAACATTTTTACCAACAATTTGAACGGCTTTAGCTTAAATGGTTTCTTTGCCAAGATAAAAGTCAAGCTGATCAGTCGCACTGCACAAAGGTTTGAATGTGTAGCTGGGAATCAGTTTTCAGTTCAAACAGGCTAATGCAAGTATTTTAGGAAATCCAGTTTTAAAAGTTGCAATGGGACAGAATTCACCACTGAAACTACATTTGGTGTTTTAAAAAAAACCCAACAAACTTCTGTTTTGGGATTATGTTTCTGCTTCCTTCAGTTCCCACCCGATTACGGTCCAAACTTTCGACTTGACCATTGCGACATCTTGATTCTTTTCCCACCGGGTCCGTTTGCAACGTGTGGGACCGTTTCTCCCGGTGATGACTTAACTTAAGGCAATCCTTCGGTGTCAGACAAGCGACATCTAATTTGACTCGTGAATAGTTTGTTGAGGTAGAGAAACTGACGATCAACTGTTCGGGGTGCGCGCGTCCCCCGGGTGCCAAATGGGCTTAATAAGGGCTTTTCTCCAAAACTCTGCTTGTCTGTTTGAGATGGCAGATTTTAGCAGCGCAGCTCAGCTGTCATGGCTGTCACCGCCTCTCAGTTGCTCATGTCAACTAAGTACCCAGCAAACTGAAAGGTAAGTTTCAGTAGCGGCCTGTCAAAATGTAAACTTGTACATTCAGTCAGCCAGAAATAAACATGAAGGCGGAATCTGATTCTTTTCACCAAGTGAACAGCGAGGCTGTTTGGGAGCGAGGGGATGCATCGTCTCCTCCGCTCTGCTGCTTAGCTTCTCGTTGTTAATTGAACCTTTTATTTCCTCATCATTGTCATCAACAGCACTGCACCATATCTGTACATACAGCTTGGTTTGTTGCAGTTTGTAACTTTTATAAAAGAAAAATGTTTGACATATTTGCTAAAACTGTCACTGTGTGCTGAGAGCATATTATCTGTGAAAAGATCCAACAGCATCTAGAGGAATCCTGTTGGATCAGCAATACTGAACCAACAAATGATGCTGCAGATTGTAGAAAAACCACTGGGGTGATTCTTCCTGTAAATTGAATCATTCTGAAATTAACCCTTTCATGAATAGTGGTCACTTCAGAGGACAACGATCGAAAAGCCGTGTTTTTTTATTTTTATTTCTTGTGGATTTTTTACGCTATAAATGCAGACAGAGCACTGAAGTGGACACTAGTGCTTCATACAATATACTATCAACTACTGGCCATCCAGTAGTTGATCCAGTAGTTCAAGAAAATATTAGTTGAAAAAATGTTTAACAAAAAATGTGTTAATTTTTTTTTTAAATATGGCAGTTATAGAAAAAGGCAACTCAAGAATATTCAGTCCCTCCTTCCACTTTAGAGGACTCAAAAAATATTTTGACATCAAGTAACCTCTAAAGAAGAATACTACTGACGTTTTTCCCTAATTACAACTGATCACCTAGAAAAAAACGTATAAGTTTGTTCATGCAGTAAGTCACTCAAAAACACTCTGCATCATGATCCTCCATCTACTTCCTGTCTTCTTCTTCGTGGATTTGTACCAGTAGTAACATCCGGGTGTTGATCCGATGATGCAAAAAAAGTGTTTCCATTGCAGTTTTGTGAAACAAACCAGTAATTATATGATCTACTGACAAAATTTGTAATGTAAACACAGCTAGAGTGTGTTTCGCGCTGCTGACTTTAAGAAGAGGGAAGTCGTCTCCCAGACTGCGGCCGTATCTTCAGCTTCCTGATTTAAATCAACCCTGTTGTGAACACAGAAATGCTGCTGCAGGTTCGGTTCTTCATGCTGCTTTCTGCAGAGATTGCCATAATAGTAATAATGTGTGTGAAGATTGTCAGCAGCAGTAAGACATACCTGTGATGCCAAGCAGTGAAAGAAAGGGATGATATCTCCAACCTTTTTTTTCCCCCACGTCAATATTCCATTTCACAGCAGCTCCAGTCACACGGGCGGCACATACGTCGCAATGCACAGCCGTCGTAGATGTGCAAAAGATAAATCTGCAGCAGCCGTGTGACGGAGCCAAAACTTCTGAGGAACGTTTCTGGCACCAGGTCTAAATCCACGCCTTGAGGAGTTAAGGCATGAACTTACAGGTCGTCGTCACTGGTGACGACCTGTTTTGACCTCCTTTTGCATGTCAGCAGTGTTTGACACGCCACTCTGTGGACTGTCTTTGCTTACAGCACGTGGATTTTATGTGCAATGACAAAGACAAAGACAGAGCACTGGTCTCAGACTGATGGCTGCCGTTGCTGAGCCGTAGCTCAGTTCAGCTGCAATATGAGAGGTACTTATTGGACACGAAGAGTTAGTAACTGCATTTCATTGATCATATATTTGCGCAATCTGACATTATGGAAGATAAATTCGCACAATGGAAACACGCCAATTTTGGAAAAAAAACAAAAAAACTCTTAGTCTTCAATAAATACGTTTTGGAACTAGATAGAGGTGTTTTTTTTATTTTTTTATTTGTATTTCGTATCACATGATCAACAACCGTGTTCTGGCACCGACAAAAACCACAGGATCAGGAAATGGTTTGAGGATCATGACGTGTTTTTTTTTAGTGACTTATCGCGTGAACGAACATATTCACGTGACTTTTATTGCATTTCTTACCAGATGGAAACATCACAATTGCAAATTTGTGTTTTTCTTTTCAATATTAGTGGAATATCGGCAAAGTTTTACACACATTTTTTATTTAAATGCAGCCAGTGAGACATGTTTCCTGTTCCTTTAGCTGCAGGGAGAGGCTTCGTGTGAATACACTGACTGGTGTTTATCCGGCTCAATCGTTTTTGCAGATACTATAGAAATATTTCTATGACAAATGAGGTGATGAAGAGCAAATGAAGTGTGTAGAGTAGACAGGACAGCGTAAGATCTGGATAGACAAGGATGTTTCAACAAGACATAAAAGGTTTGTCAGATTAAAGTCACGCTTTGTCACAGAATGGAAGGAGAAGCTATTCTTAGACATGTTTGTAGATAAATTAATTCTGTCTTTTTTGTTTTTGTTTTGTTTTTTGGAAAATATATAAAAATGTCAACATTTCCAGGTTTAGTTTATTTTTTTTTTTCCTAATTACAAATGATTAATGTTTATTTAGATTTTTTTTTAAACAAATCTATCTCACGCACCAGAGGAGTACGCTCTCAGTGTTCCTTTCAGCTCAGACACGTGATCCATGTGACAGTTTCCTTCTGCTCTCGTTAATGTTTAGGGTGACCATGAAGTCCTTCATCTGCACACTGACAGAGCAGATTTATTCATTAACGTCTTAAATTATTTTAATGAGTGCCCTTTCCTTTGTCGTCCTTCTGGAACATTTATTTATTTATCAGCCGAGAACAACAGGCTGAACAGCTCTCTCTCTTTGCAGTATTGAAGTCTCAGTATGTTATTGGGTTTAACAATGCTTTTCGGTTCAGATTTTAAAAATTCAGCTGAAAAAGTAATGTGCCAGGTAAAGTTCATAGTTATCAGAATCTGCATTGCATTTACCACTAAACCTTAAAGCAACAAAACGGCACCACAGGAGGGACTAGTGGTGGAGCTGGAGTTTTATATAAGAGATGGCCAGAAGGAGGGCAAAGTTTTATTATCAGGTTCATATACTCAAAAAAAAAAAAAAAAATTCTGTTTCTATGACCTGGTTTCAGGGACCGAATGACCATTGGGAGCACCGGGACATTTCCCGGAGGCCTGGCTGCTGCTCAGCAGAAACTCAGCAACCAGGCAAGAATTTGACCTCAAAGTGCATTTTATTACTGTTAACTTTTATTTAACCGGGAAAATCTCGTTGAAATTAAATCAGTGATTCTTGAGAATAGGGACAAAATGGGTTTTAATTTTCCCATATTTTTTAAAAATTATTTCTCAACTTTTTGTATGCAAATATGACAAATAATGTTTAGGAACTGTAAAGATGCTAAGGTACAGGCTCCCAGTTGCAACATTTTTAAAAAATTACATTTTTAATTGACCTGACCCAGAACTTTGTCATCACCATCTGACAAAAATAAATATAAAATGATTTTTAAAATACCCTATTAGTGATATTTTTACTCATTTTACAGACAAATGCTTCTCAAGAAACAAAAGAAATATTATTTAAAACAAAAAACAACAAAAAGTCCATCTGACGGAGTTGACACAGAACTGAAGGTGGTGACAAACTAGTGAGTAAAATGAAAAACTTGATACATGTGAAGTAATGCAATTCATGTAAAATACATTAAAATGAATTAATCGCACATTTAAGGGAGATTTGACAACAATTTCACTGAAAGAGTCACAAAAACTCTGATTGAGTTGACGAAAAGCCAAAGTACCTCAATTTATATGATGTTATTCTGAAGGAGGTCATATTGTAGCTTGTCAGGTCCATGAAATCTTTACAGTTTACTAAAATTAAGCATTTATTTTCACAAAATTTCATCAAAGTTTTGTAAACTGTCAGTTATGGAGTTGACACATCAAGGTTGTGACGAGCAACTTAGGAATAAAACAGAAGAAAAAACTAAATAATAACTTAAGCTAACCAGAGCTAACTAGCTCTCTTAGCAAAGGAAGAGAAAAGACGACATCATGGGGTCCTCAGAAGTTCTGGTGCCCCCCAATAATGCCTGATTTTTTTTTACATTCTTTTCATGTCTGACGGTGTTGACAAAAAGGGACAAATTTCAACGGAGTTGGAAAATATCTAAAAATTATTTTTAATTCATTTTATCAATACTTTTATAATTATTTATATGACTACTTATACTTAATTGTCATAACATATAATTTTAGTATTTCTTTAATTGGTTTAAACTATTATAATGTATTGAGTTCTGCTCCGGGACAAGGGATTTTACAGGCATCATCCACTGACTACAATGTTTAAAATAAAAAAAAATATTCAGCAAACACAAGAAAAATATACATTGTTGTGCTCACATGACCCAGGTTAGATTAGTTAGATATTTGAAAAAAATATATTTTGTGTATATTTTATTCAAATTTGGTGCTTTATCCATAAGACCTGTTCTGTCCCTATTCTCAAGAATCACTGAAATATCTCCCTTGCAGGAGAATCCCGACCAAGAATAGCAGCAGCTCACAGAACATTCACAGCAAAACAGAGAAAGCTAACGGCGTCATAAACACGTGAGTTAAGAAGGTTCCTCGATCAAAACATTTACAGAGCGATGATTCCTTCTCAAAATCAGTAAGAACCTTAAAAACATTTAGTGACAACATCTACTGTAGGTTCATAAATACATAAACCTAAAGGGCCTGCCGAGCCGCGGGGTCGTGCATCACTCAGAACGTTTAAAAGGTACAAAAACTTCCATGAGGCTTTGTACACGCACAAACTCAAAAGAGCTTAAAGCTTCATAATAAGGACAGTCAGACGCACAAACTTGGTGCTCAAAACTAATAAATTGTTCTGCTAGTCATTGTACTCTGTAAGCCACAAGAAATCTTCCGTGTAAACTAGTAAATCTCAGCTTTTAGTTTCTGTTGTACTTTTAAAGTCTAAAGCTCTGTTTCATTGTCAGGAAATAACACGACTAGACCGCAGAGAAGGTCCTGAGTGTTTTAACCAGCCTCTGTATGCCCACCTGTTTGGTTACGGATATAAAATGTTCTCTGGCTTAGTTGAATAAATCAATACGGAGCTGAATAAGGCCACAGACAGAAAGGGTCCCCTGCCCCACAGATCATTCAAATCCACCCCATGTAGATTGATGAAACTGATTTTATTGAACAGTGAACTGGAACTACAACCAGAAACAATGTATTGTTGACTTTTGCCCACATCCAACATCAACCCACCGCAGCGAAGCGTCTCTGATCACCTGCTGCTTTCACATCGCAAGTACAGATATTTTATGTTTCTGCCATAATTACATCCTCTCCTTCTTCCTCATGTCTCTCCATGTTGTTTTCCATTTCAGTGTTTTTTTCTTTTAAACTGCTATAAATAACTCTCTTCTAAATCACTCTGCTAAAAGTAATAACATTTTGTTTATTATGTTCATTTTCTGTTTGAAATACTGAAGCAAATATTCCCTGTAGTTCTGGCTTTATGAGGGGCACCGATAACCAACTAATTACGCCTGACAACATCCTGTGATTCCTTCTTATTCTTCCTGAAATGAGCTCGACTTTACTGCAGCAGCTCATCATATCTTAACCAGACGTGTGAAAAACAATGCTGGTATCTGGCCCACGACTCCAGATTCATTTTTACCTGTCAGAGCGGTCCACGGCAGTGCCTTGTTGTTTCGGACAAAGATTTTTTTTGTATTAGTTCTTCAGTTCAAACACACCGTCATGCTAACATAATTTGTTCCACTGATGCCAAGCTTCAGAGGCCGACTCCGCCATGACAGACATCAAACAACCCGAGCGCTCGTCAACTCCTGTGACGCTTGTCAAAAAACTGCATGATCAAAAATTTGACCCATGTTCAAAATAATGCTGGAACGTTCAGCTTAGTGTTCAAACATTTTCTATAGACACATTGCAACGTAATGTCATGCACACATGATCCAAAAGAACGGCCCGTCAACCATGATTACCACTGGGTTTAGCAGTCAAGTTGTCAACACGTTAAATCTTAAAGATATGTGTGATGGAGAAAAGAAAAAGGGACGCTCTACTTTGCTATTGATTATGAACAATACAACAAAGCCAGATCCTAGGGTATTCACATTTCACCTGTCAGTAAAGCTGGTCAGTTATGCTAGCTTGACTTTGACAACGCTAACATGTAGATGTGCTGCAGAATTCTTTGTGTTTTACTTCAGTTATAAAACCCCCCGAAAACATAACGGATTAAATGTCCTGTTCTTTGTGTGGAAAATATTTTTTTGTTTTTAGGTGTTGAATCCTGAAACATAAGTGAAGTTGTTGTCAGTCTGTGCATAGTGTATCCAACACATAGAGCCAGAAAAAAAGAATGTGAGAGGGTTTGAGTTATTCTTCAATGTTTTTTTGGTGTTATTTTCCCTATACTGTTGTGCACTGCACTAAATTAATAATCCCCACATCTCCAGGTTTTGATTTTGTTAGCAGAATTGTTCTACCACAGCAGAACAATGGATGGTAAGTAAAAGAATCGCGTTGTGCACTTGCATGAAATTTCTGGACATAAACAATAACATGTATTGTGTTTATTTAGTGAAACCCAGTCGATTGGATCGAGGCACTGATTTTGTAGCAGCAGTGGACAGCTGATTGGATTGAGTTGTTAACTTTGAATCAGTCTCTTGTATACTGAACATCTGAATGGACAATCTTGCGTTTCCTGCCAGTCACTGATTTAGCTGCATAGCCTCTGTTTTTGACCGTTCCATGGCACAGACCAACTCTGGCCTGAAGTCAAGTTTTGAGGACTAGTGAACTACATCCTTTGCCACTACATGATGTCTCAGCATAAATTGCATTTATGTCAAATGTTAAGACTAATAGCAGTAATTTTATTGATCTACAACCAAGATGTTCATTTACTGGTGCATTTGGACTCTTGTCCAGTTAAAGCACCCATTTCTAGGCCTTTGTTGTTCTTCCACGACTTTCTGGTTTTGGTTTAACTTAAATGCATTTTAGTAGAGCAGGTAAAATTATTATAAAAAAAAACACCTCAGCATGTACAACACCTGTTTTTTTTATCTTTATTTATTTATTTTTATTTTATGTTTTTTAAATGAATGACCTCAATAATTAAACTCCACAAATTGCCTGTGGGTTTCAGGG
>NW_006800106.1:829572-862389 GCF_000485575.1 Poecilia formosa
TTTCTCAAACATGCATGAAAGAATCAAAGCAAAACTCCAGGTGTGTTTTTGATAAGGAAATAAGATTACAACATGATGTAAAGCTAAAAAAAAGTTGATTTTAAATAATACTTTCCCTTTAAAATGAACAGAACTCACATTCCTACCACATGTTCTCCTTTTCCTCCAGAAAGAGCCAAGCCTGATCAGCATCCAGCTGTTGAACAGATTACAGCAAGTTGTGGAATTTATTCACTTCACTTTGAAACTGAAATCAGTGTATCTTTCCCTATTATGTATTCACAAAACTAAGCTATTCCTAATTAACAGATGTTCTAGATGGTTCAATGGTGATATCGTTTAGCATCTCCAGCAGCCACACATACAATCACATCTCCCAGCATGAAGAAATCTGCTTATCTGCTTGTGAACACAAACATCTTTCTTTTTTTTTTCCCGAGCCACTGAATGGAACGTGGGATCTGACATTCAAGGCTGCTTTCTGCTCCTCCGACACTTTTAAAAAGATGACTGATTATTGCAAAAAAAAAAAAGAAGTCTTTCATTCTCTTTAAATATCTTTGTGTCTCTTTATTACATTTTTTTCCCTTTTCTGATTCATCACTGTCGACATAAGGAACAGATGTCAGATGTGTCTTCCTCTGGAGAAAAGTCTCTTTTCTTTCCATCTTATATTTGTCAAAATAAAAGCAGAAACTTTGATAATGTTGTGATTTATGAGATACTTTGTGTAGCTGTGCAGGGTTTGTGTGAGTGACTGAGAAAAGTTGCCTTTTGTCAAAATGAGTTAAGATGACTCTGACATTCAAGTCTTTTCAAAAATGTACTGCCTGAGACAAGAACTGTAGTTATTTCTTATACAATATCTTCATAATTATTTTCAGCTTATTATTAGGCCTATTAGACTGTGTGCCGCTTATAATGCGAAAATGGGGTTGCATGGGGAGGAAAATTACACCTTGAGACAAAAGTCGGACTATGACATTAACTTTTTCTTTGTTTCTAACTGCCGTACATCGCAGTCGCCGAAGCAAAGACACTGAGTCTTTGGGCGAATGACTCAGGTCTAAAAACCTCTCCCCTTTGTGGATNTATGGTGGCTGGTAAGAAAAACAACAATTTGGATTATGAAGTTACTTTTCTGAAAGAGTAGCTCTTGTTGATTTTTGTAGTATTTGAAAAAAATGTTAACTATTGATAACATCAAGTCTAAGGTATATTTGCTCACCATTACATCGACTCTGATATAAAATAAAATACTTTTAAAGGAGCAATATTATGTGTTTTATAGCAGAATCAAGTAACTATGTTACCTTCAGTTGTTAGAAAAATGTTATATACATATCAAATATCAAATTTTACTTCCTAATTTAATGCCTCGAAATAGGGAATCTGTCTCTTTAAAAACTCCTGCTCTTTATGAAACTTCGCCTTTGTTAAAATTTCGTCCTTTAACAACGTTTTACCAGCATTTCACTGAGAAGTAGCTCCTATAATGAGCTCAGCAGATGCTCAGTTACACCGGGTGTTTGCTACTTGCTGCTGGCTAGTCTGAAGGAGCTGAGTGAGGAAATCATGAGGGGGAAAGAGATGCTCTGTGAGGCAGAAGTGTGGAAATTTGGAAACTGCAGTTCTGAAGGCGATGCTAGGTCTCCCCAGGCGTTATGCACAGCACAATGGTTGCAACAGGAGATTAAAGGATTTCTCAAACATGCATGAAAGAATCAAAGCAAAACTCCAGGTGTGTTTTTGATAAGGAAATAAGATTACAACATGATGTAAAGCTAAAAAAAAGTTGATTTTAAATAATACTTTCCCTTTAAAATGAACAGAACTCACATTCCTACCACATGTTCTCCTTTTCCTCCAGAAAGAGCCAAGCCTGATCAGCATCCAGCTGTTGAACAGATTACAGCAAGTTGTGGAATTTATTCACTTCACTTTGAAACTGAAATCAGTGTATCTTTCCCTATTATGTATTCACAAAACTAAGCTATTCCTAATTAACAGATGTTCTAGATGGTTCAATGGTGATATCGTTTAGCATCTCCAGCAGCCACACATACAATCACATCTCCCAGCATGAAGAAATCTGCTTATCTGCTTGTGAACACAAACATCTTTCTTTTTTTTTTCCCGAGCCACTGAATGGAACGTGGGATCTGACATTCAAGGCTGCTTTCTGCTCCTCCGACACTTTTAAAAAGATGACTGATTATTGCAAAAAAAAAAAAAGAAGTCTTTCATTCTCTTTAAATATCTTTGTGTCTCTTTATTACATTTTTTTCCCTTTTCTGATTCATCACTGTCGACATAAGGAACAGATGTCAGATGTGTCTTCCTCTGGAGAAAAGTCTCTTTTCTTTCCATCTTATATTTGTCAAAATAAAAGCAGAAACTTTGATAATGTTGTGATTTATGAGATACTTTGTGTAGCTGTGCAGGGTTTGTGTGAGTGACTGAGAAAAGTTGCCTTTTGTCAAAATGAGTTAAGATGACTCTGACATTCAAGTCTTTTCAAAAATGTACTGCCTGAGACAAGAACTGTAGTTATTTCTTATACAATATCTTCATAATTATTTTCAGCTTATTATTAGGCCTATTAGACTGTGTGCCGCTTATAATGCGAAAATGGGGTTGCATGGGGAGGAAAATTACACCTTGAGACAAAAGTCGGACTATGACATTAACTTTTTCTTCGTTTCTAACTGCCGTGCATCGCAGTCGCTGAAGCAAAG
Source organism: Poecilia formosa (assembly GCF_000485575.1). Lineage (NCBI taxonomy): Eukaryota > Metazoa > Chordata > Actinopteri > Cyprinodontiformes > Poeciliidae > Poecilia > Poecilia formosa. The sequence continues at coordinate 832,311 of NW_006800106.1, forward strand.
ACACTGAGTCTTTGGGCGAATGAGTCGTGTCTAAAAACCTCTCCCCTTTGTGGATCTTTTATATCAAAAATGCCTCAAATATTTCCAGTCATTTTTACACAAATGATTTGTGAAGGCAGTAAGAGATCATGGAGCTGCTGGCTCCTGGAGCTGAAGTCCAGCTTCTTATGAGAGCAGACATCTAATCCAAAAATACTTTGTTTGTTTTTACACTGAACAGAGATTCTTTAAAACCCAGTTTAAAATGTAAGAAATCTTTCTTTAGTTTGTAAAAGCACAATGTGCATTTCTTCAAATGGGCACGCCTTAGATTAAGATTTGTGTGAATCAATATATAAACTTGCCAAACCTTGAGGTATTTTAACCCTCTGAAAGATGAAATATTAAAAGAAATAAAGACAGCTAGATTGGAAGTGTTATATTATTTGAACTTTTTTTTTGAAAGAACAAAAATACTGTTTGATGAATGATGAAGATAAATAACAAAAGATGATAAAAGAAACTCAACCCTGCCGTTTCTTTGTTGTGCAGAGCAGCAGCTTTAGTTGAGCTGTTTTGTTCCAGATCCCCAGGTGGAGAACAAACTGAGTCGCAGTTGCTTTTGTTCCTCCAGGTGTTGCACCTGAAAAGTTGGCAGCTCTTCAGCTATCAACCAGTCCAATGGTGTTTGGACTGGTTGCGCAGAAGTACTCTTTCAGGAACTAGAAATCGTCGTTCTGGCATTGGCAACTTTCAATTCCACTTTTGAGCCTCACTTTAATATGTTTTTTTATGATTTTGAATTTGTTTCATGATAATATTGTGTTATGATCCACATTGTCATGGATTCATGGGTAAAACGTTGCTGGATGCCGTTTTAAGATTCATCATATCTCTGCGTACTTCTGAGATTGAGTGCAGTGAAGTGCAAAGTCGTGTGTCTGACTGCTCTGTGTTTGGAGGACGTCATCAGCGAAACTCTCCTCTTTCTTTGAAGTCTCAGGTTTACTCTTATCCCAATTGAAAAGTAACTTTAAAAAAAGTTTTCACCAAGTTCAGTATCTTGTGGTTTCATTGTTGAAGTTTGAAATGTCACTCATGTCACATTTGTCACAGTGTTTATGAACTTTAGAGTTATTAAGAACCTAATAGGACAACTACTGCTTAATATTGCTCTTTAACATTTAGCTTTTTAATTATTTGTTGCAAGTGTTTTTTTCACTTTTCTAATAAAAAAAGAAAATGTAAGATATCATTCTTCTTTTTGAGCTGAATAAATCTGGGATTTGCCAGATTTCTGATGATGCCTTTGATAAAGTTTTAAGATCACTCACTTCGTAGAGTTTTGATTAAATCCTTTTTTTTAATTAGACATTGTCTTTTCTTTCATTAAAAATCGATAAGGACGAAAAGTCTCGTCTAATAAGTTCATTTAATCTCAATAGAATTAGTGAGATTCAACTAAATGTACAGCATAATNTGGAGCTGAAGTCCAGCTTCTTATGAAAGCAGACATCTAATCCAAAAATACTTTGTTTGTTTTTACACTGAACAGAGATTCTTTAAAACCCAGTTTAAAATGTATGAAATTTTTCTTTAGTTTGTAAAAGCACAATGTGCATTTCTTCAAATGGGCCCGCCTTAGATTAAGATTTGCGTGAATCAATATATAAACTTGCCAAACCTTGAGGTATTTTAACCCTCTGAAAGATGAAATATTAAAAGAAATAAAGACAGCTAGATTGGAAGTGTTATATTATTTGAACTTTTTTTTTGAAAGAACAAAAATACTGTTTGATGAATGATGAAGATAAATAACAAAAGATGATAAAAGAAACTCAACCCTGCCGTTTCTTTGTTGTGCAGAGCAGCAGCTTTAGTTGAGCTGTTTTGTTCCAGATCCCCAGGTGGAGAACAAACTGAGTCGCAGTTGCTTTTGTTCCTCCAGGTGTTGCACCTGAAAAGTTGGCAGCTCTTCAGCTATCAACCAGTCCAATGGTGTTTGGACTGGTTGCGCAGAAGTACTCTTTCAGGAACTAGAAATCGTCGTTCTGGCATTGGCAACTTTCAATTCCACTTTTGAGCCTCACTTTAATATGTTTTTTTATGATTTTGAATTTGTTTCATGATAATATTGTGTTATGATCCACATTGTCATGGATTCATGGGTAAAACGTTGCTGGATGCCGTTTTAAGATTCATCATATCTCTGCGTACTTCTGAGATTGAGTGCAGTGAAGTGCAAAGTCGTGTGTCTGACTGCTCTGTGTTTGGAGGACGTCATCAGCGAAACTCTCCTCTTTCTTTGAAGTCTCAGGTTTACTCTTATCCCAATTGAAAAGTAACTTTAAAAAAAGTTTTCACCAAGTTCAGTATCTTGTGGTTTCATTGTTGAAGTTTGAAATGTCACTCATGTCACATTTGTCACAGTGTTTATGAACTTTAGAGTTATTAAGAACCTAATAGGACAACTACTGCTTAATATTGCTCTTTAAGATTTAGCTTTTTAATTATTTGTTGCAAGTGTTTTTTTCACTTTTCTAATAAAAAAAGAAAATGTAAGATATCATTCTTCTTCTTGAGCTGAATAAATCTGGGATTTGCCAGATTTCTGACGATGCCTTTGATAAAGTTTTAAGATCACTCACTTCATAGAGTTTTGATTAAATCCTTTTTTTTTAATTAGACATTGTCTTTTCTGATTTATTAGGAAAATTTTGCTTTCATTAAAATTCGATAAAGACGAAAAGTCTCGTCTAATAAGTTCATTTAATCTCAATAGAATTAGTGAGATTCAACTAAATGTACCGCATAGTGACTTTTTGCAGACTCCTTCCATTATTCCACCTTTAACCAATTACCGTATTTTCCGGACTACAGAGCGCACCTTGTTATAAGCTGCACCCACAAAGTTTTTTTAAAAAGCTGGACACATAGGGATATAAGCCGCACTGGGCTGTCGGCCGCTGATTTCTCCGCCGCTCTCGGTTTTCCTCAAGGACACAGCAGAGGCTGCAACCTGCCGGACAGGGAATGGTAATCCACCGTGACCTGATCTTTGACTGGGACTTTTGTCACATTTTCATTCTTTTCTTTTTCAGTCATTTGATTGTAGATTTGCTCCTTCTCTAATTAAGACTATTCAATCTTTTTCCTAATTGGTCTGTCATAAACTTTCACTTTTCTAATGCTTATTAACATCTGGAGAGCATATGATGGAGCTCTTCAGCCATTTTCTTTCTCCAAAGTTCGACCTTGTGGGTAATTTACTGGAACCGTCGCTCCCTGGGAGGATTGACAGCTGATTTCAGTAGAATTTGATTCAGTTCATTTCACTAATACTTAATTAATCCTAAAGGTCAATTAGATGGTCAAGTAATTCTCATTATGTATGTTTCTTGGTAAGCTAATAATGGTGATGGCTGTGGGTAGAAAGCATTTCATGCAGGGGTCTGTGTTGCTGGAAATCAGAAGACGCCTCTGACAGAATGCACTATGTTGGTGAACTTGTTGTGAAAAAGGTTCTTAGGATGAGCCCTCTTGTTTTTCAGTTTATGAAGCATATTTATTTGTTTTACATAAGTTATGAAGGTTTTAGAATAGCCCAAGTATCAGAGCCCGGTTTTATTAAATCTCATTACAATCTGTTTTTGAAAGAGGAAGTGTGAGAATCCAAAGAGGCCTCTGACAAGCTAACAGGAACTGGGATGAATAAATACACAAAACTGGGAAATAACAGGAAGGCGAGTCCAAACCCTTTTTAAATCACTACTAGAAGCATCTGGAGTAATGAATGATACACAGAGTAATTTCCAACAAATAAATCCTCACTGTAGAAAACACATCTATAGCCCATAAATGAAACAATGCAGTAGACAGAAGTTGTGTTTCCATTATAGGTGTGTGCAAAGCGATAATGTCGAAAAAACAACATTTTGCAAATGCGGTGATTCAATTAAATAAGAGTTTAAATTAAATACACATGTGAATAAACTTGCTCACATGATAAGTTATTAAGTATAAAAACAATAACATATATTCAGAATTCAGCCATCATCCATCAGAGGAGACGTCAGCGTTTTATTCAGGCGTTGGAGCAACAAGTCCTTTATGCTTAGGAGTGGATGTGTGTGCGGCGTTTTGGGGAGGTTGCAGTTCATTTTACCAAAGATCTATGGATTAAACACTTGTGTTTAATCCATAGATCATAATTCACAGCCATTGATTTTCTACCACTTCCTGTTTTCTTCTTTGTGGTTTTTGCCAGTAGTAACATCCGGCTGTTGATCACATGACTTGTGATGTGGAAAAAGTCTTTCCATTGCGCTTTGGCAAAATACATCAACTTCAATGCACCTCATCTAAGTGAAAGAACTTTTTATCAACAAACTTGAGTTCTTTTCAAAATTGTTGCATTTCCATTCGGCAAATTTATTTTCATAATATCAATTTGTGCAGTTTTATGGTTACTGGCACGTGGAAGTTGCTCGAGCTTCTGTCTTACTTTTAAAGCTGTGTGCAAACTGTTACAGATAAACAACACGGACTATTATAGTTTTTAATTCAGATTGGCATTTCATATTTATCTGCAGACGTCCTTTTGCTATCTCAGATTCACACTTGAAAGTAAGAAACAAAAGAACACCAAGCTGTTCAACTCCAGAACACACAGTTCATGTCTGACAGCTCTGTTTCAAAAGAAAAAAAAAAAGCAAAAGAGAGCAAATGAGGTCTTTGGAGTTGAATGAAAGTGGGCCCGTTAAGTGAGCGCTGCATTTAGCAATCGAAGTTGATGTGGATAAAGAAATGTCACAGATGAATGGAAGTGCTAATAAGTGCTGATAACACTGAAGTTGTTGAGAATCTGCACCGAGCAGAAGAACCTGCATCTTCATCTCTGCTTCAATGACTGGCTGATCCAATAGGGCTTCATAGCTTCATCGTTCATTGAGTCTCTATTCCGTTACTATAGCAACATGAAACTACGCACATGAGCCTGTTCTCCACGGTCGACATAAGCAGCGGCATGCTGAGGTGTATGTTAATTACGTCGAGAGTGCCAAAGTGAAGTCCTGGCTGCAGACGCCGAGGTGTTGGAGGTGTAATACTGGAAATCATGAACTGGAAGCAGAACCAAGGGCACAAAAACCTGCTCTAATTTAATTACAGCGAAGGTTCAGTCTGGACCAGCTACCATGATCTGACCACAGTAAAGTCCTGTGTTTTAATGCATATTCTACTTTTATTTATTGGTATACCTTGTATGATAATGCGTGTTTTTTCCTGACTTCTGCCTTGAAGTGTTTAGATTGAACTCTGCTCTCTACTTTTTGGGTAAAGTGTCTGCAGGACTGAAACCAACAGTCCACAATGATTAAAAATATATATTTTTGTTTTCTTTGTCTTTTACGTCTTCTAGTGCAGAAAGAAAAACACAATATTTAACATTTCTGCACAATAGTTACTGAGCACTGCTATCAGCGATGTAAGGCGATATCATATTTAGCCGTAGTCAGGCTGAAGGCTGCAGTAGTTCTGTCTCTCTTCGGTCTGGGGTATGCAGAGCCACACTTGGACGACTATGGAAGTCTGCATCAATGCCTGAAGTGAATAACGGATGGTGTTCCCAGCCTCTCGTCTTATAAGACTTCCAGCGCTCCTCAGTCTCGAACCATCCTCTAATTGTCCTCTTCGGACATTGCCAATAGAAATGAGATTCTGCCTGCAGACCAGTCAATCAGACACGCTTTGTGTGATTGACTGGATAACACAGTTGGAAGTCTTGCAGAAAGAAGAAGTCTGCAGTTTCCCCACTGAGACGACACCAGATGGACATGTTGCCCAGAAAAAACTCTGGTATAGTCTCCTGAGTCGGGGTCTTTATAGATAAGCAGGCCTGCTATTGCAGGCGCCGATGCAACCCACCAACACCTTTACAGCTTTTCATACAGCCGATATGGCTTTCGGCCCGCTCAACTTCCTGCTGAGGCTCGGCAAAAGTAGTCACAAGTTTTTCTTTCAGTTCCACCTCAAACACTTTTCCTGTCTTCTAGCTGCTTGTGCAGTGAGTGGCGAGGTGATGGACCAAGTCCAACACTTACATGTGTTCTGCAAAGTGTAAGCATTGACGTTAACGTTTTAGATTTATCGCTCCTGATTTGAGGCTGAAGTAAACTAGGCTTTGAGTTTTTTAATCAGTTCAGAATACAAAAAGACCAGAACTCCAATGTTCTTAAAGTACAGTTTGAGAATTGCTGTCAGGAACAATAATTCAGTTTATCAGCAAACAAAGACAAACATTTTAGGAGATTTTGATCCAAGTTTAAGAGAATGACTCAAGCTGCAGCGTGGTTATGGGAAATGACTTCTTGCCTTGTTTTGGAGAAGTTAAGATAAGAGGTCAGAGAGAAGAGCGGTAGAGTTAAGGAAATAAGGGACACTTACATGGATATTTTGTAAAGTAATCGAGCTGAGATTACTGAGTGAAATGGAACAAACAGCAGCATGTAATAAGATAAATATTAAGTTATTTTTAAGAGTGTCTTAATTTATCTAGGCTTTTGATTTTGAAAAAAATTTTTTGATCTGTGTATTACTTTTTTTTGTTTTTTACTGAACTTTATTTTATTGATTGTGGGCACCAAATGACTGAATGCATGTTTTTATGTCTCATAAATATACTGTTTAAAAAAAAAAAAGAAAAAGAGAGAGGACAATAAGAAGTGCAATTTTTTGGGACTGAACTATTTTACATACGTTTACATCGCAGAACCAAAAGATGTTAGTCACTCCTCGTCATGTGAACCCAGGTTGGTCTCGGTACTCGTCCAGGATGCTGTTGACAGATCTGATGATTTTTCTCCTCTTCGGAACAAGGAAGCAAATTTCCATTTTTCACCGCAACAAACTGAAGCATGGATTGCTTCAAGCAATACATACTTAAAAGTTTTGCCACAATATTTCTTGTTGATCATGACGACAATCAATTCAAATCTTATCACGATAAAGAATTTGTCACGATAAATTCCCCAACACACAACCACACAAACGTCCGTGTGTGTCAGAGACGGGCGTCTCTCTGCAGAGCTGAGACTTCGCTCATACGACCACTTCAGGATTTATTTCTGGACGCTTCAGCAGAGCGTGAAGTGACAGCAGTTTTCCCGCTGGGATTTTATTGATTGTGGTTGCATGACAAGTTCACAAGCAGGGCTGTTTGAAAGCTTGAAGGTCACACAGATCTATGTGTGACTCCTGACTTTGGCCTTTATGCATGAAGATTTCTTTAGAATCTCTTGATTCTCACCAGACACACGAAAAGAATTTGGTTCTTCTAAACGGTTTCTTTCCAGCTGACGGATGAAAAATCCTCCTCGCTTTTCTGTGCGCTGGATACTCTCTCAGTTTCATTCAATTCAGATTATTTACATTGCGCCAAAGAAGTTGTTTTACTTCAATCACACATACATACTAATTATTATTAGTCACTAAACGGTGAATTAATCTCAGTTTATTAATCAGCAAAGCGTGAAATTAGCTTAAAAAGTTTCTAAAGAAACCCAAAATAGTAGAAATACACTAAAAGATACAAATAATTCAGTTACTTCATAAGAATTTTTTTTTTGCCCAAAATGTAATATCACAGCATTTCTTTAGCGAACACTTGATAGTTTGTAGCAAAAAAAAATCTGATTTATTGAAAATGTTTTTGAGCAATAGATAGCAAAATGATTCATAGATTTATTTTTATGTAGAATTTGAACCAGGTGAAGCTAAAAATGCCTTTTGAGGAGTTCTAGGTAGAAGATATTTACTGACAAATAATTGGTTTTCATCTTAAATCCAAAACGTATCTATTTTTTGTACAGTTTTGGCTTAATTTAATGCTTTGACTGTGTTGTTCTTTCAAAAAAAAATGTCATTTTTGGAGGTCTGTGCCCTACAGCTAACGACTAATCGATTACTCAGTTAGCTTACAATTCTTTCAATAACCGATTAATCACAACTAATTCTATTAATCGTTTCAGAACTAGTTTATCTCAGACGATGACGAAGAAGTTACCACAACCAAACAGAACGCCAGACCAGGTGAGAGAAAAAAGTCAACAGCAAAAAACACAAACTGGAGAGTAGTAGGAGAAGAAAGTGTGACTGAAGAAAGTAGAACTCTCTTTTTCCATGCGTTTTTCCCGCCATCAAATTTTAGATTCGTTTATATATTCTAAATAACATGAGATATGCCACTAAAGGAAATCATAGGTTGTTTGTTTTTTTGTTGTTCTTTTGGTGTGCTAGAAAAACAAACGAACAAATGTCACGCATTAAGCCAGATTTGTACTCAGCGTCGATGGCCCCGTCTGTGGCAGCTTTGACCTTTCCCATCAACAGCAGATCAGAGGATCATTAAAGCCCCGTGAGATGTCAGCCATATTATTAAAACAACCCTTCAGGTAACCTATAATTAGTCTAACAGGCCTGACAAATTGGTTTCTATACATATCTCTAAAAAACACAGAGGGTGTGTGTGCAAAAAAAACAGGTTCTATCAAATGCCTTCAAATAAATCCCTGAATCTGGAGTTACGTCAAAGGTTTGCATTGTTTTCTTGAATAATTCAATAAACAGTTGAGGATTTAAAAGAAAAATGATAGACTTCTGCATGCTGTCCCACTGAGTGGCTTTGCTGCAGGTGGTTTAAAGAGACACAATCAATAAAATGCGTTGCCTTACAGTGGCAGGGATGTGTTTGGTGAGGAAGCTGCTGTGACAGAAAAGGCTCCACTTTCCCACAGCACAAACAACATAATGAAATTCTCCACCAACAGCAGTTCTTTTCAGGTGTCGTTGTTCTGCACAATAATGTGCCGTTAGCTCAGATTCAGAGCTATTTCAACTTTAATGTTGTGCACCGTGCAGTTCATAACTCTCCGTTTTTAAAAGGAGAACGAAGAATAAGAACCAACGCCTGGATAGCAGTGGCAGAACAGCAGGAACGTTTAGGATTTGGAATCAAGTTAAATTTAACATGGTGCCACTCTTGAACTCTTCCACATTGTGTCACGCTACAACCAGAGAACAATGCCGTTGATCATTTTGTGATCGACTACAGCAAAGCAGCGCATTATTTTAGTTTTTTTTATAATATAAATCTGCAAAGTGGGGCGAGGATTTGTATTCTCTCACACTGGATCGATATTTTGTAAATCGACCTTTGTCTGTGTTAAACATGCGTAAAGCTGGTGTGTGTCTGCCAGCTTTACGTCCCCTCAGCATGATGCAGCCACAGCTATGCTTCACAGTGGGGGAGGTGATTCGGGATGATGTAGAGTGACAGGTTTCTGACTCACAAAGTAGCTGCGTTTTCATTGCATAAAACTTTGTTGATATTCTGCTAATGTCAAAAAAGAAAAAAAAACTATTTAGCAACTGTGGTGTTTCCATTAAATAAGAAAATCACACATGAACAAGTTTGTTCACGTGATAAGTTACTAAAAAGCATGCCTCGCCACCATCCTTCAACTACTTCCTGTCGTCTTCTTCTTCGTGGTTTTTGTCAGTAGTAACATTTGACTGTTGATCATGCGGCTTGTGTGATGCAAAAAAAATTTTCATTCCAGCTTTGAGAAAAAACCTGCCTCATTCCAAACGCCAAAACTTTTGAGCGAAAACAAGATTCTTTTTTTCAAAATTGGTGTGTTTTCATCAGGTTCATTTATTTCCAATTTGTGCCATTTTAAGGTCGATGCATATGCACCTGTGGACCATAAAACTGTGTAAATTGAAATTACAAAATTAGGTACGCTTTATGGAAACAGTTTGGAAAACACTAATTGTTCGAGAACAGTTTTTGAGAATTATTGGATCGAAATGTGTATTCTGCAAAACTGCAATGGAAACACTTTTTTTCCCCTCTTCACACAAGTTTGCATACAGAAGCAATGAGCTTATTTGTAGGCACCGGCTCCTCCAGAGCTCTCTCAGCATCGCTCCGTTCAACAAAAGTTGAGTTTGTCGCTCCATAGTGTTGAACCCATAACTCTTCTGTAATATCACCAACTACAATTTTTCCAAAGAAGCTGCATGAGAAGCCGCTCCCGAGTATGAGAGGTTTGTTGCTCCAACGCCTGAATAAGACGTCGACGAGTGGTAGCGCTCTGTGACAAGTTCACAGACCTGAATACAAATTTTTAAGAAAAAATATTGGAAATCTTGAATCGTTCTTCAACTTCACAATTATCTGCTACTTTTTTGGTGTAAAATCTCAATAAAATACATTGAAATTTGTGATTTTAGTGGGAAATCTAATATAATCTAATGACTTCAGTACGTTGATTCCTAGCAGCAGGTGAAGAATAATTGGCCAGATGGAGAAAACGTAAGATGTAGAGGAAGAAATAATAAAAAAAAATCAAATTATGAATGAATGCACTTGAATGAAAGACATTAAAAATGGTTTTATAAGAACCTTCCAAGGGAACACATTATTTCTTCAGATAACCTGAATATATCCACTCAAGTTTGAGAAGGTGAACTTGAACACGAACCACGTCAAAGCAACAGTTAAAAGTACATCTAATGACGCATGCATGCCTTCTTTTTACTACAAAAATATACACCTGTCATGTGTTCTACAACACGACAAACAAGAACGCTTCAGATTTCCCCCCCAATTAAGCACCCAAATTAAATGAATGACTCACAGCCAAGCCTCTTTTTGAATTCAATTACATTCTAAGGAGGTAATTAATCCTTTTGATTGGTGCGATTCAGAACACGCCACCCCTCAGGGTCCGGATTCAGACCCCCTGCTGTTCAAAACCTATTCGCCTGCTCCTTTAAAAGGTGCAATTATGTGATTTTTGGAGTGTTTTATTTTATACTCTACTACCCATTTAGTCACTTTAAGCTGTTCTTTAAAAACATTTTGTTTTGTTTCAGCCATGATTCACAGGTCTACAGGATTTTTAGATGCAATGATCACAATCAAATCACTACAGTTTATAAGCGTTGGAGTGAATGCTACGCTAGAGGAAGAGCAATATCACTGAGACCACAGCTACCTCAGCCACAGTCCTCTGCAGGTAGCTGTGTGTGAAGAAGTGCTGGTTCCCTGTTGAACGATAATCTTATCTTCGCTGAGGTCAATGTCAATTCATGTACATTTTTCTCAGTGTGTCGGTGCTTCAGCATAGTTTCCCAAGATCTATTATGGTATTAGCTATTAGACCGTGTTCACACTGACAGTATGTTGGTAGAAAATATATTTTTATAAAATCATCTGTAAATAAAGAGATTAAGTAATGTATGTGACCACCAAGTGGACCAGAGATCGCTCCAAAAGCAGGAAGTGGACTACAGCGTGGGGCATCCTGGGTAAATACAACTAAAGCAAAAGCGCTAGAGGGAGAAATGAGTAGTAGTTTTTTTTACCAACAACAACAGAGAAGTCCTACAAGCGCTAAGATCTGACGACACTCCATTTTCTGTTTAGATTTTGAGAAGAAGGAAGTTGCACTTGTCCCTTTTTCAGAAGTTTGTGTCGTTTCCTTCAATGGCTCTTGTTGCAGCACCACCCCAGGTGAGGGGGGAAAACAGGTTTTTCAAAGGGTTTGGTTGGTTTGACACACAAAACACACCAGCTGAAAATATAACAAACATTGCAGTTTTGGTCCCCAGTAGAACTGAGTCTACTCGATCATCAGGTGTGAAAATGTTCTTAATCTTCTTTCTCTGTCTTACCTGTAGGGTGGCCCTTCTCCAACACTGTGTGCAAGATGAGTGGGTTTGTGCAGGGCGTGTCCGTGTCGGCCTCGGTCTTCACCCTGGTAGCGATCGCCATTGAAAGGTGAGTTTGACAGGTGGCTGGAATCCCACAGGACAATAATTTAACAATAATAATTCAATGGAACTGTGATTCTGCCAATTTAATTCCCTGAAAAGTTGGGTGAGTGAGTTTCAGATTAGTTCAGATTAGTCACAGTAAATATTTGAGTCTACTGTTGAGAGATAGTAGACTCAAATAGTAGACTGAAATCATTTCTGAGTTCGTGATAAATGGCTATAGATAGTCACCAGCCGGCCTGAAGCCCTGCAAGGATAAGGGGACAGAAGCAATAGATGGGTGGATTTTTTTAACAGAACATTCTCCTTGATCTGTGCTTTTGTATTTTTATTTTATTTATTTATTTTGTGGGCTTTGATGGCATTTTCATATAAATTTTTTTCAAATATAGTAATTGTGGCACAGATAATTGAAGACGTAAAGCCAGACTTTGCTGGAGGTTGCTTGTTAAAACAGAATTTTCCTCTCCACCGTCGCTACATGCATCCTCAATGTGAGAGACTGCTGGAAAATCAGAGACTCAACGCGCTTAGCGGAGTTTTCCTAAATATAAACTTTTTTATTTTTACCTATTGGTATAGTAAACTGAACAAACCACCTGTAATTGCTTAATTTTTTTGTTCACATAAAATAGAGGAACTATGTTTTAATAACGTCCTCATTTGCGCATTTCTGCATGGATTTTGAAGGCAGTTAAATAGGCCACCGAAAACTCTGCTAATTTAGTGTCATCACTAGTCGCTCCAACTCATTTAGGAAAAATATTTCATTAGGTCTTGGAAAGCCAGTTAAAGCAGCAGTGTATTTTATAAAAAATATATTTTTTTACATATTTGTTGAAATATCTGTCATGACAGTTTGGTATGAGACAGATAATCTGTGAGAAACGGTGAATCTCCTTTGCCTTCTCCCAGTGGTATCTAGAAACAACCAATCAGAGGAGGCGGGTCTTAGCGCCGTCAATGACCCCTCTGTGTGGCGCTGCTCCGCCCTCCCTGCTTGCAGAGTTGTACTGAGTTAGCATGGTCACTGTTGACAGTGGATAAATAGTTTTCCTGTAACGGTAAGTAGTTTCTCCACCATTAGCATGTTTAGCAGTGAGTACATGAGTATAAATAATAGCGCTAAGATCCGCCTCCTGGTTCTGATTGGTTGGCTGTGGCGCATTTCTTCAGACAGCAGTAGTTGCCATAGGAGGAAGTGGAGAAGATTTCTTCACAGGTTGTCTGTCTCATAACATTTTGTCATAACGGTTTGAACAAATATGTAAGAAAACTTATTCAATCTGGAGAGACTCAGACAGAGAAAGAAAGCAATTAAAAAAGTTTAATGACAAATAAACATTAAAGTCCTTTGGCGTTCAGGCCCCGGCCGAGGACGTTGAGCTGGAACTTCGATAAGCTCGATAAACATTCCTGATGCTGCATAGGAATGTAATCCCCCCGGGGCCTGTACTGGTGGCGGTGGTCGAAGAAGGATGTGGCCTGAGGTGGGTTGATCACAGCTGGTAAGCGGAGGAGGCCATGGATGAAGGTCCTCATAAACTGGAGCTTGATCGATGATTGGCCATGCCTTGGCTTGATCCAGCGCCGATAGGTTCAGGGAGATGAGAGAGAGGCGCTGATTGATGAGGCAGGTGAGGCTAAAGAGTCTTCCAATTGAATTTGAGCCGAAGCTTCATTTCTTTATAAAAGTCGCATACTGCACCTTTAAAGAACCAGTTCTTAAACATAGAAATGTGCTGAAATGGGATTGTGTCTTGAGCCTTCCTAAGTAGTAATAAATTACCAAAATCAACCATAAAAAGAATTTTTCTAAATGAATAATCCCAGAGAATACGGTTCTTGAACCAATTGTAAATATTGTGGAAAGATTCAAACATTCTAAACATATCTTGGCACAAAAAAAGGCCAAAACCAGAACTACTGTAGGATAACAGTGACCTTTCAAGTCTGAGCTGACAGTGTTTTAGAAACTGTCAATGCATTATTATCAATATCAGACTCTGAATCCAACAAAACAAACATGTTATTCATCACAACTCTCCCACACCCACATATACGAAATCTGTGCCGAAAATCCAAATACAGATGCAGCAAATATTACGTTTCTTCATCTAGAGTTTAGAGAAACACATTATTCTCAGAAGTCATGCCCTCTATTTGCCAGGGATCTAAACTGATCCATCAACTGTAGTAAGGAACTTAGATTTCCCCTGACGACTGAAAGAAAAAGCTTGTGATTCCTCCTCCTTGCTCTTCACACACCCATCATGTCTCCACTTCTGCCGGGATGTAGAGCTGTAATCAAGGCAGGTGTGGGAATTTGGTGACCTGAAGATGCTGCCTCTCAGTGTAAACTGGGCCCCTTATTATCGCCATGGGAACGCTCCATAAGAGATGTAAAGCAAACTGTAGCTCAACAAAAAGTCAAACATTGTAAATCATTATTTCAAGCCAAAAAAAAAAGAGAGAAAATATTACAAATGTTACTGTGGGATAGCATCCAAGGACCATACTTTAGAGAAATCTATGATAAATAAGAAAACCATAGCAAACTTTTTAGAGAGGTCGCATCATCACCGTCCTAAACTAATAATAATAATAAAAAAAAATCAACACCTCTTTCTTTCCAAAAGATGTTTGTTTTTTAGGCAAAAAAAAAAATACTTTTGTCAAAAAATGACTGGACATTATTTTAGGAAGGTGAGGACATTAATCATTTATACAGGGGTTACAAAGAAGGGTGCACTGATTGCAATTTCCTAACCAATTACTGAGCTTCAAAAAACCTGATTCTGATTTTGGCCGATATCGATTTTTCCTTGAAAAGTTACTAAATTGGCAACACTGAATTGACTTTTGTTAACTGGGCACATTCAGATGTGGCCTGGAGGGCGGGTCTGTTAGTCAACCCTCCTCAGTAGCTGGTTTTCAGACTATTGCAGAGGAAGATAAAATCGGTTTCTCATGTTAGAACCAGCCGATCACAGATCACCCAAAATGAAGAAAATCTATGCTGATTTTTCGGTGGCCCCTTGTCACAAACTTAAATCCTAGAGGAACGAGTTCAGATGTGTCTCTGCTTCATCACACCAGACTCCAAAAATGGCCATATTAGCAAGAGTTTGTGGAGCTCAACTACTTGGTAAGGAAGTAATTTTTCCTTTAGACTCAGGTGTGCAGAACCAGAGGCACAAAGAAAACTTGAAAGACCGGACCAGAGTTTTATCCATCCAGCCATTATCCAGCTCACCAGGCCAACACAGAGACGGACCGGACAAACAACCATGCTCACACTCACACCTGAGGACAATTTAAAGACCAATTAACCTAACAGTCATGTGTTGGGGCTGTGGGAGGAAGATGGAGAACCCACACATGTAGAAGGAGAACAAGTAAACTCCAGGCAGAATGATCCCAGACAGGGATTCAAACCCAGGACCTTCTTAGTACAAGGCAACCGTCCTATCAGCTCCACCATTGGTTAATCCTAACTCTGAATCAACAAATTATCTACAAACATGTCAGTTGCAATTTGGTTCCAAAATGTGCAAGTTGGAGACATTTCCAGAAAAGTCTCAAATCTTTCAGGAAATGGGTTTCTGCAGATGAGGACAGTCCTGATATAGCAGAACTCTTGTTGTGGATAAGCAGGAAGACATTTGGATCATGAATGTACAGAGAGGAAGTGCATACATTAAAGTCATGTACAAATACAACATTGACTGTAGTTCAGTATTTAACTCCATTTTTTCCTAACCGCTCATATTCTAATGTCCTCAGTAATTAGCAGCATTGCTCTTCTCTGCCTCTCCACTGTAGGTTCCGTTGCATTGTGTATCCTCTCCAGCCCAAGCTGACTCTGCTCGTTGCCAAGGTAGCCATTGTGTCCATCTGGGTGTTAGCCGTGGCTATTATGTGTCCCGCGGCAATAGCACTGACTGTGGAGAAAGTCCCTTTCCATTACATGGTCTACAATGATGACTTCAATCACACGCTGCCCCTTTACACCTGCTACGAAAACTTTGCCAATCCCCACATGAGAAAGGTCTACACGGCGGTTCTGTTCGCCCACATCTACCTGGTTCCCCTCACTGTCATCACGCTGATGTACGTGAGCATCGGCGTCAAACTCTGCTCCTCTGCAGTCGCGAACCGAGAGCCCCAGTTGGGCAACATCACGGTCCAGGCGGGAGGCAGAAGACACGCTCAGCAAGTGCTATCCCAAAAAAAGATCAAGGTCATAAAGATGCTCATCGTGGTGGCGTTGCTGTTCATGCTGTCCTGGTTGCCCCTCTGGACCCTCATGATGATGGCAGACTATGGTGGACTGGACAGGAACCAGCTGGACCTCCTCACCAGCTACATCTTCCCCTTCGCCCACTGGTTGGCCTTCTCCAACTCTAGCGTCAATCCCATCGTCTACGGCTACTACAATAAGAACTTCAAGAGGGGCTTTCAGGCTGTGTGCAAGACAAGGCCCTTCTGCTGTGTCGCCCGGCTGCAGTGCAGAATGCCTCGATGGGGACAGAGAGGAAGATCTGCGCAAGCGCTGTCGGAGGGGACCGAACTGAGGGACGGCAGCAACAACCACAGCAACTTTCTGTTGGGACTAAGAAACCGAGTCCACAATGACAACAAACTGAGCGAAACGCCAGAAATAAACAGGAGCTCGAGAATGGGGTGTACGGTGGTCCACAAAGGCAGAAGTCTCTCTGATCAGGGGATAGAAATGGTAGCCATACATAAGAAAAGCAGTAATGACGAAGGCTCTGAGAAGGTGAGCTCACTAGCGGTTTCAGTGTATCAGGCATGGGATAACTGAGGAATACCTGGAACAAAATATGAACCAAACAAAGCCATACAAAGGTGCATTGGTAAAGACAACGGCATTATTAGAAGAATTCTCACTCAAAGCCCATAAAACCTGGATCGAGTCTAAACATTCCAGCTAAAGCTGCAGTATGTAACTTTTAAAAAAATATGCTTTTTACATATTTGTTAAAAGTTTAAGACAGATAACGTGAAAAAAATCGAACTCCTCTGGCTTCTTAGTTCTCTGTGGTAACTACAGAAATACAACGCTCAATCAGAAACAACCAATCAGAGCCAGGAGGAGGGTCTGATGGTGCGTTCACACCAAATTCGTTTTGAGCGTCAGGCACGTCTGGTTGACATTTAAAGTCTATGTGGAGGCGAGTCGAGGGCCTTTGCAGCACGTTTCGAGCATCTAGCGATTTGAACCGTTTTGACCCGTCCAACACGTACGACGCTTCACATAGACTTTGAATGTAAACCAGACACGCCTGATGCTCAAAACACGTTGGGCGCGAATGCACTAAAAGTACACACGCGTCGAACTTGAAGCGTCAGGCGGGTTTGGTGTGAACGCACCATTAGTCATTAGTACTGTCTATCAGTTTCAACAAATATTTTTGTAAAAGTTACAGCTTTAAGTCGTTTCAGCTGAATATTACTGCATCTTTGCACGCATGGTGAAAATAAGGGGTAAAATACTCCATTGTAAGCATATACCTGTAGAAGAATCTAATCTTGAATAAAACCCAGATCAAACTATGATCAAACTAGATGTATGAGGAATCAACAAGGCGACTGGTCGGAGCTGAAATCATCAACTACTTCAAATGGAAACACAAACTAAACATACATTTATGTAGTTCTGAGATATTCTTAGCTGCCATATTGTCAAGTACAATATGGCTACGGCTAAGTACATATTGTCAAGTTTCAGCTTGGCTACGAAGAGCCTTCAAGAAGAACCGCAGAACCTTTGAGGTTCTTGAACAAAAGTAATTTTAAAGAAAATGTGCACATATTAAACATTACATGACCTGTCCCCCAGGCTGCTTAATGGACACAAAATGACTAATAAAAGGATTAAAGGTGACCTTAAGATGCACTGAAGTCGGTGCAAAAAGAGCCTCATCGCTCTGCCACTATCCTTTGTATCAAATAATTCTCCCACTCCATTCATGTATATTAAAGATCGGCATCAGTCTGACCTGTACATTATGAAAACGGAGCATTTACGTTCTCATTTCAGCTGCCATGCCTTCCTTTCTTCTCTGACAGCTGCGCTACAACCATTTCATTTACCGCTCATTTATTTTTTAACTCGTACGTTAAGCTCACCTTGTTCTCTGTCATGAAACTATGTCAGATACTGTAACATAAAACAGCTAGCATTCACTGAAAAATGTGCCTTTAAAGAAAATAAAACTACCTCTGTTTGTAACAAAAGTCAGTGAAAACTCTGCTTTCATACACAATCAAGAACTCAAAAAAGAGAAAAAACCTGTTAGTCGACTACCTCAACTCACACCAGGGTAATTTGTATATAAACTCAATCATCAAGCTAATTTAGCACCACCAACTTAAATTTTTGAAGTAATAATAAAAAAAAATATTTCCGTTGAAAATACTCAGAAAATCCTTGCTATTCATAAGAACTTTACATAATGTAATGTTACCTAAGCCTCCACTGTAACTCTGAGCTGTTCTGACTTAAACAAAGCTTCAATCCCAAAATAAACTTAATCTCATTTAAATAAAAAACATTGCTTTAGGTTTAATAAATACCATTCTATTGTTACTGCTGTCCTTTCTGAAGTTTTCTACAAGTAATTCAGTGCTAAACTGGAGTAAGTGATCTAAAGTATGAATACATGTAAGAATCTGTGCCACGAACGTTGACATGTTGTTGCAGTCTGGATGCAGTGACTGCCTTTAGAGCCAGCTGCTCTCAGAGTTCACCCTTTCAGTTGAATAAGTTAGCTAATATTTATTTGACCACTGGGGGGCAGTGGTCACAGCTTGTGCGTGTGTAGAGTATCGTACTTTAATCCCTAGTCAGGGGTGTCCAAAGTCGGTCCTCGAGGGCCGGCATCCTGCATGTTTTAGTTCTCTCCCTGGTGGTGGTAACAACCTCCTCAGCAAGTCAGTGTTCTGCTTAGGCCTTCTAACGAGCCATCATTTGATGCAGGTGTATAAAACCAGGGAGAGAACTGAAACGTGCAGGATGCCGGCCCTCGAGGACCAACCAACACCCCTGCCCTGGATGGTCGAAAGACAGAAAGAAGGAAAGAAACAAGTCAAGAAAGAAAGAAAAACAAAGAAATGAAGAAAGAAAGTAATGTCATCAGTCTGTAACAGATTACTGTAAATTTCACACCGTACCAAAACTCCCACAAAATACTAAACAGTGGTGGATCATCAGCAGCTGCAATTCCATTGACCAGATAATTGCACGATTTGACATTACGAAAATAAATTAGCTTAATCGAAACACGACAATTACGAGAAAACTAATTTTTCAATTGCAGATTTTGCCACTAAGATGGGTTTTCTTTGGCCGTATCAAAATGTGTTTATTTTGCAAAATAAACAATGATTTGCGGTTTCTTGACAAAGTCATAACACAGCAGAGGTGAAATCTATTGACTGAAAGAAACATTTTGAGTGATTTAACTATGCCGTGGTCTGTTTGTGGAAAACCAAACCCATACAGATTGTTAGAGCCAGCTCCGGTTTGGCACTGGAACTGCATTGGTGATGGGAAAAATATGTTAAAATGAAGGAGAATAAAGATTCAGTGACATTGTTCTTAATTTGACTTTTCATCCTACTGTTTCGCGTGAGAATCAGCAGAGAAAAGGATTAAGTTGAACCCTATTTTGCCCAAGTATGGAAAAAGAAATCTCTCTAAACTAGCAGTCACATAAACTTTGCAAAGATTTAAGGTGCGAGAACTAAAAACCTAAAAAAGTTCTTGGACACGTGACAGAAAATTTGTCAAAAGAAACCAAAGTAAAAAAAAAAAATGAACCAAGTATTGCAGTAAGAGAGTGAAAATATGAGCTGAAGCCAACATAAAGTTCAATTTATAAGACATTTAAACAATACAGTTTACCAGGTGTTGCCTAATTTAATGTTATTGCTTGTTCTAATGCAAATGTGTTCTGATGCATGAATAAACTAACTGTACATTTGGATAATATGCAAATTGCTGTTTAAACTTCATATTGATTAATGATGAATAACTCGCGCTTATTCATGTGCAACTTTATTACACTAAGCACACTAAAAGGCAGTCTAAACTGATAATCATGATTACTTGCTGCTTAAGAATATTTTTCTTAGAACCTGGATGGATTTAGACTGTATATATGTTTCAGTTGACAAATTTGCACCAAGATAGCTCTTGCGGTGAAGATGTAAACAACCACAGCCCGGCACACCAGGAAACTCACACTTTCACAGCAGAATTTACAAGAGCCAAAAATAAATAAATAAAAATAAAAAAAATCCTCCCAGTTAACTGACAGGGCTGCTTGAAGTCATGGTAAACGGTTGGAACGGTGTCACATGTTTTGGTTTTGGGCTGAATTCCAGCTGAACAAGAACTCTAAAGCGTAAAACTTCTCCATGGAGGTTGTCAGCTTCTATTTTACTTCAGTTCGCTGAACCCAGCTTTCAAGAAGTCGAGGTTGGTTCCCTTGATGACGGCGGCAGAACATCCAGGCTGTCTGAAACTGCTCAGCTCAGACTGGAAGCATCGCTGCAGACTTGCAGGGGAATTTCTCAGCTGTGCACAAAGTCTTAGCAGACAAAATGGATCAGCACAGTGTGGATGTACCAGCACTATAGACAATCGACATGACATTTGGGTAAATCCAATATACGCTGCTCACAAAATGTTAGAAATGTTCTGCTTTCGGGTGAAATTTGAATCTAAGATTCACAACAACCTTTACAGGTGACCTTAACGTGACCTTCTCTAAACAATTGATGTCCAATGTCCAACTGTTCAACGTTTCTCTACCTTTTACACAACTTGATGTTCTTTAACAAAAAGCCGAACAACAAAATTCACAACAGGTGTTTGATCCATTGATCAACCAATACATTTCCTAGTTCGATCAGAATTGGTATTTAAAGAGTCCTCCTTATCATACTATTCACATTTTAACATCTTAAGACCAACCCGTCACCTAACAACTGGTCAACAGTATTCAAAACTGTTTACATCTGTGTGCTAGATGACCTGCATGGGTACTAGACCACCAGGCACAGCCATCATCAACTTGCATGGGCCAGAGAGTTGACACTGGCCTCAGTATTGCTCTCTGATGAAAGTCGATTTATGTTGAGCAGAAATTATGGGCGCCAATGAAGCTGGACTTGTCAATGAGAGTGCTAAGGATCAGCCACTGTTTTTGGCAGATGAGCCTTTGGTGATGGTGTTGGTACAAAGCGGGCAGGTGTGTCTAGTCAATACAGAACTACCCCACATTCTGTCAAAGAAACAGTGACAAGCCCATACTACCTGAATAGCACTATAAATCTGGTCATCGTACCCCCGCATGAACAACACAGGCCTAATTTCCTCTTCATGGACAACAACGCTCCAGCTCATTGAGGTTACATCATTAGGGACGCCTATGGGGGACTGGAGTACCTCAAATTAAGCGGTCTACACTTTCTCAGACCTGAGTCATCATGTAGACGATCATAACTCTCTACCCCAGAACCTCAATGACTTGAAGGCCATGCTTCAAGAAGAGTGGGATGCCATGCCTGAACAGACAATAAGTCAACTTGTGAACATCATGAGACATCGCTGCCAATCTGGAAATAATGCTCCAGGGAATCAAATCCATAATATTTTTTGTTGTGGCAAAAAATATTATGCCACATAATATTTTTTATGTGACGCATTTATGGCACAAATGCATCTCCATTTATGCCACACTTTTATAACATCATAGGAACATGGGTTTTTTATGGTTTCTATGCATTTTACCCAAAAGTCAGGTATCCCTAACTTTTTGTGAGTAGTATATGTTTGCATTAGCACAGGCAGAGTGAAAATAGACATTAAATTAGGACATCAACATGCCCATAAAGCTGAGCGCAGTAGAAGTAAGAAAGCCTTCAGTCAATGTGATGAATGGAAAACTACTGACCTCAACTCACCTTTAGATAGAGTTCCTCTTATCATCATGTGAACCCCCAGCCTTTCTCACAGAACCCAACATTAACTATGCACCAAAGTGGTTTTCCCAAATCGTGACACAGGGTTAAACCCGTTGCCAGTATCTATAAGGGTGAACAGCCAAAAGGCCTGTGTGGTGTTAAGAAGTTAGTCATGTGTTGATGTGGCTTAGTGTTGGTTAGCCATAAACTTAAAGCCAGATTCTTAATTACAAATGCTTTGGTAATCTGGCTGTGCCTTGTTGTGTTCCCAAAATGAACAGGGATAAAGTGCATTGAAAAAACAAAACAAAACACAAAACTGAACAAATGTGAAGCATGATGACATTACCTTTATTGCAAACTCTGAGCAGATGTGATTACTGTAAAAATTGTATGTTTCTAGTTCTATGTTTTTATCATAAAGATGATTGTAAAAGTGAATAAGGTGGATAAGCACAATATGTAAAAGTTCTGAGTGAAGAAATGTCAACCATTAAACCTTATTGCTTTTTTTCCCCAAATTGTGCAAAGAGACAAATGCAAGGTGTTCGAAACAGACGACTGGAACGTAAACGTAACAGACTAAAAGTCACATTAGAGAGTCATCTTTTAAAGGCTTGATTGTGATTATTTGTTGTGGTTATGCTCTTTCATTTTTTCTCTTAATCATTTATTTATTATATTTAAGTTTTTATATTTTTTTTTATTTTTTGGGAGATAGACTAAGCATAAATTAGACTCACTTATTCATATAAAATTGCAAAACAACAGCGATTTGACCATTAGCTCTGGAAAATTGAAGTAAAATTTTACACAATTTTAGTTTATCCAATAAATTAACAGGTCAGGAACAAATCAGACTTTTAACATCCATCTAATATGTCGATCCTCTCAAAGGAACATTTGTCACAAGAACTCTGCCGCTGTACAGTTGGCATTTCTTGGATGAAGTAAGCTAACATGCAAGAAAGCAGTTTATGTTTATGCGTTTCTATGTGATTTAGGAGGGAAAGACCAGTGCAGTGTGTGACACACGATGTGAAATATCAGCAAAATTAGCTCCCTGTTCCTCACGATGCTGCTTGTTCACTAATGTTCTTTAACGGAACCTATTCAGGGGTGGAAGAGTAAAGAGGAATGACTATAAAAAAGACTGCAAAATATTTTAGATTTTTAGTTGTGAAAAAAAAAACATGATTCTTTTCTGTTTCCCTGGACAATAATGTCAATTCTTTGATTTTTGGTTCTGTCCTGTACAATTCCAGTGAGGCGCATCGAAGTCGTCATGTGACAAAACGTGGAAAAGTCGTAGGGATGGGAAAACATTTGCAAGTCTCAGTAATGTTGAGGTCAAAATGGTGATTTTGTTGGTTCGCAGTGGTGCACAGTTTGTTGTCGAATGGTGACTAAATGTGGTGTTAATATTTCCAGGTCACGTCTGTGTCTTCATTAGCAGAATAATTTTCTATTAAAGCATGGAGCAGACCTGTGCCATCGTCATTGTTCGAGTCAGCTCACTGTCCGCACAATGTGACAAAACGTCTGTCTGTATTTTTAAATCAACGTGTTACTTACTCCAGTGTTAAAGACAAAGAATGTTTAAGCCACAGTGGGCTCCGGTTTTGTTATCACTGTTGAACCTTTTTGTGAATGTATTACAGATGTCAAAAAGAAAGAAAAAAAAGGAGAGAGAGAGAGAAAAAAAAGGCCCGTCTGATTTATTTTTCCCCTCCGGTGAGTCAGTGTTCCCTGATGAAAACTCAGGAAAAGCAAACGTTTCAGTCCGTGTCTGTGGCTTGCCATGCAAACTTTGAACAGTGTGTGCTGTGGTTCTCTGAGCTTTCTTGTGTTGTGAAACCTGTGTTGTGAAGCTCGCAGCTGCTCTTCGTATTTGTCTCAAACGATTCAAACCCACATGCTCTTCTTAGTGTTACTTGTGTTGCTGAGTTTCTGACGACAACAACCTCTTTTTGTTCATGTTTGAGGTCTTTTTATTTATAAATTTATTTATTGATTTATTTATTTGCTTTAATGACAAATGCATCTATGAACAAATGTTTGACAAGCTGCAACCTCTAATAAACCAGCGATATTCACTTTGACTCAGATTTTTTAATTAAATTTTTATTTAAGATTTTTAAGCAGAAAAAAATGCACACATTCTACTGAGGGGCGTGGCCTACAACCACAAAAACCTGACGCTGAGGCTTTTATTTATTGATTTTTTTACATTTTGCGTAGAAGAAAGTTGCGCTCTGTGTCTTCTTCAGAGGTTTTTATATCATTTACTTCAGTGGTTCTTGGTGCAGCGCCTCCACAGGCAAGGAGAGGGAACAGGTTGGTTTGTGCTAAAGCAATGTGAAAGTGAACCACACCGGATGAAAATCTAATAAATATTGCAATTCTGGTCCCAAGTTGAACCAAGTCTGCCAGACTATCAGGTGTGAGAACACCCACTGGTGCTTCACATGTAGTTTGATTAACTAAATCATAAATATACCCGTCTCCTACATCCCGATGTCACAGACAGGTTGAAGGAAGTGATTGCTACAAGTCTCAAGACTGGACAATAGATCAATAACAATACATATCACGATAGTATATCAATATCAACAGACAGATGTAATTTGATCAACAGATATTTCATCATAACCTGTTGATATAAATATCGACAGGATACTGATACCACATCGTCCAGCTCTAATAAACCTCACAACAGAACCCCTGTTAGCTGTTTCATATTACCCAGATGACTTTGAATTCATCCTATTCCATTCAAAGTGACAAAAACCTAATCTTCCCCACACACACGACCACTTTTCTTCTTCTTTTTTTTTTTTTTATTAAATCAAAATCTGGATGCTATATAAAGTGCAAAATATGTTCAGAAATAAATTTAAAAACCAATATTTCTGGCAACAACACACCCCTAACATGATTGCGGTTCCTTCTGCATTGTGCACTAAAAGGTTTCCCACCTGGATCGCACACAGGTGGGCTTAGCTCCAGCACCTTTCTCCTTTTTGAGTCAGGCAACTGCAACAGCAGCCAGATTCATATATGTTTGGATCTGCATAAATAAACAAGGCCATGTCTGTGCCAGCATGCAGTATGTCCCTTCAAACCATGTGTAGTGGCTTGAAGGGACAAAGATATATATCTTTCAGCAATAATGACGCCTTCACAGATGTTCAGGTTAGTCATGCAGATTGCGCTTGCCGTGCCCGCGCGCCATCGCCGTTCATAACAAGCCAGATGGTCTCAAATCCATGAATTACATATGTCAATACTTCGCGACCAGAGGTGTTCTCCGCTTTCCGCCGGAGCCTGCTTTCAGAAGTTTTCCCCTCACCGGTCTGAAAGTCTGAGATAACACAGACTTATGGAAAAAGGCACCACGGGTGACGAAACCTCCCAAACTCTATCAGAGATACTTTGAGACAGACGTGTTACATCGACAGACCTGCATCCAGAGCTCCGCTTAGAAGTTTGTTGTTTCGGCTGCCAGTGGAAACTCCCTTGGGCCGGACGTGTCTGGGATGGACTCCCCAAAGTGAAAATGTGGATAAGATGAGGCGACTTGGCACTCAAGTTTTTTCCAGAGTGCTCCAATTAAAAAAAGAAAAGAAAAGAAAAGAAAAAGATGACCAAAAGCCAAGCTCTCTGGGACTGCACGGGAATGTCCTGGTGGTCTGCATAGCTCAGGAAGGAGACGAGGTTCAGGGTCCCAGACAGGAACGTGTTTTGGAGCAAACTGAGTGGATCTGCCTCAGAGCAAAAGCAAATGATCTTTTAAAAGTGGTTGGCTGAAGCCAGGAGGAGTGTGCTGCTATCTGAGGTGAAACAAGTCCAGGGAACTCAGTGAGCAAGAAGCTATTGCTCTGTAATAGTGGTGTCCCAAGGGGGCTAGGGGGCCATTTGTGGCCCCTGATTGCAACTCCGTGTCTGTACATATTCTGATGAAGCTGAAATTCAATGTTTGGTTTTAACGACATTTTGGGAACGTCATCGCAGCCGTAAAGTACGGGGTGGCAGCATAGAGTAACTGGTGAACTTCACAAAATGGATGACAGACACAAGAATCGGCTAAAATTCTAATGAACAATTGTGAGGAACTTCTTGAAGAACGCCCAAAATGTCTGAACAAAGTCACAGAGATTAAAATGTAGTTCTACTAAAATCAGAGGAAAAATGCTTCTGAATTCATTTACTAATAAAATAATCTGACACTTGGCAAATAGAAATCTTTTTTTCCTTAAATCATTACTGTCTTTATACCAGAAGTGTGTTTGCAACAAGAAAAAACACACTAACATCTTTAATAATTCTTAATCTCAGCATAAATCCCATTACAAAAACAAGTTCCATTCATTATTTTTCTGTTATTTTGACACTGAAGAACAGGAGCTGCAACAAGATGCTGAGCTGGCACAACAAAATATGGAACATGTTAGCCTCATAATGGCTGTAATGAAATAAAAGTTAAAAGCCAAATCTACAAATCATCACTTTATTGTCTGGATTTCCTGATCTGGAGATGTGTTTCCCTTAATAAAGCAGTGAGCTGCTCTCCAGCTGTAGTTCTGAAAAGATTCAGTCTGTTGCCAGTTAATCTCCATAACATTAAGTCAGGCGATGCAGCTGCACTGTACCGCCTGACGGAGCAGCACAGTGCTGCATACTAATTCAATTCAGAATTAACATTCTTTTAAAGTTTGTGATCCTCGTCGCATAAGCATATCTGCTTTCATACAGTTTAAATTGATCAAGACGCCAAGCACGACAAGAACACGTCGCAGTTCCCCGACTTTCTCAGAAATGACTGAGTGGTAGCTTGGAATGGAAATGGAAATAAAAAACCCTGCAGTTTTTCACTTTCAGGGCAAAATCATTTTTCAGTTTACTGTGCAAACATTTGAAGATATTAAAAGGATGATCGGTGAAGTCAGAAGGAACCATCATATATTTCTGAAACAATCCATCCAGCAGATGGGTTTTTTCAGGCCTCCTCAGAATCAGAAGGGCGCAAACATTCACTTTTAGCTAAAAAGGTTGTTGAGAAGGAGCTGTAAATTTCACCAGTATGATTGTTTTTGCTGTGTTTGCATCTTGGCCACAACAGCCAATCAAGAAGCAATCAGTAGCCACGTTTCCATTGACCCTAAAATTTAACAAATTGGAATTATGAAGATAAACTTGCTTAATTGCACAGCAATTTTGAAAACAATAAATAAATACATTTTGATATAAAGTTTTAGTACCAGGATGAGGTTTGTTTTTTTTTTTGGCAAATTAGTATATTTCCAATGTTTACATTGGAAACACTTTTCTCGCATTGCACGATCAAGGTTACAACTGGCGGAATAGGAGAAGAATATGACAGGAACTAGGACGATGGTGCAGCGTGTTATTTAAAGACTTATCAAATTCACTTGTGATTTTAATTTATCTTTCTTATTTAATGGAAACACCAAAACTGTGAAATTGTGTCTTTTTTTTAACATTAGCAAAAAAGTTTTGCTCACATTTGTGACGAAAATGTGATACGTTCCTCGTATCTCTTTCTGACGGAGCTTTTCATCTGTAGTTCTAGATAAATTGCTCCTTTAGCTTGTTTTCCCTGTCCTCATGTGGTGAATCAGACCTTTCGAACCAGTGCAACGTTCTCATTAGCCTGCTGGAAAATAATTTGCTCTGGTTGCGAGGATACATTTCACTCAAAGAATCTCTCGGCTGCATCACAGATGGTAGATGTATGGAGGAATGTAGGTGCGTAATTAAGGCAGAGTGACACTCAGCACCTCAGTGTCAGTGAAAGGCAGGACCCAGAACAGGACAACTTTAAAAGATCCACTATGGTCTCTTTTCTTTTTTAAGGGTCCTTGAGTTTTCCCTTGTTTTTCTTGTTCCCATGGAAATGAGTTGGTCTCCTCTTGCTTTGTCTCTAAACATATTACAAGCTGACCTCGACTCGTCAGGGATGATGGAAAATCATGACTCATGAGACGGTATCAAAGTAAGAAAAATAATATGACACAATGAAACTTGCGTTTGTAAAAACAAAAAAAAACAAACAAAAAAAGAACTCAAGCACAGATAAGTTATTATATGTCAAGCAGAATATTTTATCGCTTTTACACTTTATGTCAATGGGAAGCTTCTGAGGTGTAAACAGCTGATTGGAATAATTCATGTCCTACCTGTAACGACCTGAGGGCAGAACCAGAGTCACTGGATTAAGATGAACATCACCTTGCCGTTGCCTTCCTGTGAAATTCCCCTAAAAAAAATAATAGTAATAATAATTATCGCTTGTCTGGGCTTTCTCCCTTTCACTCAGATTGTCTGCGGTCAATTTTTGACTGACCAATCAGCAAACAGAAGGAGAAATAGTGAACGATGACATCAGTTTTCTGCGCTGCGCTGTTTTAGAATTGTAGTCTGCCTGCAGTTTCAGCGATGGCAGCAGAGGAAGTGAACGGAGTTGTTCGGTCCGTGTTGGTCACGGTTCCAAATATTGTATTAACATCACCAGGCAGATAACTACCCCACAGAATAATGCTACCACCACCAAGCTTTATGGTTACCTTGGTGGTGAAGGCAACTATCAAAAAATTCACTGTGACAGTTGCTTTAGCTGCTCATAGTGCAAAGTGAGGCGTATTTCAAGAGAAACTGGCCTCCACGTTAGACAAGTTTTTTTTCTCTTTCTTGTTCTATTACAATGGCACCCGTTCGAAGCAGCTGACTGCTTGTTGCATTTTTTTTGCTGTTACTTCAATAATCATACAAAACTTTACTTGTGGGTTCAACATTTTAAACTACTTACTCTCTATATTTAACCTATCAAACATATTTTTATTAATTTATTTGCTTATGGGTATTTTCATAAGTAAAATCTTTGATTTTCACATCTATGTATGAGTTGGAAAACAGAACAAATACAAACTTAAATGTATGCACATTTATTGACTTACATTCAGGGATATAGATGTCTACGCATGCATTTTTAATTGACAGTAGTCTTACCTCATACATAATAACTCCTTGTATTTCCATAGCAACTAAAACAAACAAGAACCTGACACAGGTTGTTTGACATCATCATGTCATGTTCTCATCGATGATGTCATAAAGGTTCAAAAGATTATTATTATCATTTGGAATACAAGAATTCTCAGTTTGCTTTTCAACTTCGCTGGAGGTACAACACTTAGAGAGAGAGAGACGATTTTGAACGGTGAGTTTAGAAACCATCTCAATTGCAGTCAAAATGATTCTTGCTATCGGTTGGGGCCTTGAGTATCTTATCACAAAAGAAGTAGAGAAGTTGCTAGGATATAGGATTAAAGATGATGACGTTTCAGCAGAGAGCTCATCTGAAGATGAAAGATTTACTAAGTACTTTGGTTTTGACATTGTCGGCAAAGACAACGTAAAAGACGATGGAATTTTAGGAGAATGCGAAGAGGATAAGAGATGGAAGTACTTTTGTTTTGACATTTTTCCTGAATATCAGAAGGACATGGAAACTTCCTCTAAAGTTGAGGAAATTACCATCAATACAGATTTAACAGTCAAGACATCTGAACACACTGTTGCTTTGGAAAGCGTCTGTGTTCCTGAAAACAAAATCGTGCTGCACTTGGAAGCTTGCTCTGGAAGCACAAATGCTGAGAATGTTGTTTCACATTTTGATGAAGTTTCTGAGTATTCTTCATCAGAAGAATGGTCTTCAGAAGAAGAAAGCTCAAAAGATAACATTCAAATTGACCCTAACCATTTCGAGAACATGGACCAAAGACATGGATACTTCCTCTAAGGATGAGGAAGTTCGTCCTGGAAGCACAAATGCTGACAATATGTGGACACATTTTGGAGAAATCTGAGTTTTCTACATCAGAGGAATCGTCTTCAGAAGAAGAAAACTCAGAAGATGGAAATCAGAATGACACTGATGATTTCGACGGTATGGACGTAAATCTCGACTCAGCCATGTACTTTTGCAAATTTTCCAGCTCCATTTTTAACTGCTGGATGAATGCCACAACACAAAGCATTATGAACTTGACTACTGTCAGAAGGTTTGTGGTTCAGTTTCCTGAGGAGATGTCTGAACTTGTAAAGCTTTTGCTGATTCATATATATGTAATTGAATTTTCTTTTAGTGTTTCCTCATTTAGCTGGGAGTTGTTTGTTGTTGTTTTTTAACTGACGTTTTGATTTGAAAAGAGTTTTTTTTGTTTTTTTTTGGAAGTCA
>NW_006800106.1:862843-902922 GCF_000485575.1 Poecilia formosa
GACAAGACAATATCAGACATCCTGTGATACCTGATCCAGCACTTGAAGTTCCTGTAAAAAGTGGTACTCAGTCATATCATTTGTCCTCCGTCTTTTGCTGGAGACAGGCAACTACTTCTGATCCAGCAGTCTTTATACATATCTGATGTGTGGAGAACAGGTGTTTACGGCAAAGGATGAGCGGATGTCACTGGCAAATATCGACTGTGGAGCTGACATTTGCAGCAATGGTACATCTACATCTACGAAAAAGCCAGAGAAGGACAGGTGGAATACAGTGTAGGGCTCAAAGTGACCACCGATCAACAACAAAGATAGTGCTTCAGACACATTTTGGAGGAAGTGGGTGGAACATAGCCCGCACAGAGTGGGACATGTCCCTTCTTACATTGTGCAGGAGTTGTAGCCACAAATTTTTAAGTGCCTGTTTTGGGGGCAACGCTAGAATCAGCTTGTGGGCACCAGAAGGGAGGGATGCTGTCAAGCTGAAGACAGAGATCTATTGGGTCTTTTTGGACTGTGACACCCTAGAAGCACCTAATGGGTACTGGCAGTCCAAGTGGCATGCAGCTCAGGTTTTCGCTGAGGCACAAACTCAGATGTGGGTGAAGTTCACAGAGGCCATGGAGAATCTTGGATCGGGCAGAGTAGTTCAAAGATCTCCTCAATCTCACCATTGCATCCTAATCCCACCATCACATCTTCCACTGAGGAAGTGGAACCTGGGGACTTTGGATCAGGCTCTGTTGATTTGACCATGGTGAGAGGTGCAGAGAAGGAGTGAGCATACTTTTTGCCTCCCATTTTGGTGCTTGTATGTTGGGATTCACACCAGTGAATCTTTTCACCTACTTGTAGAGGGACGGGTTCTGACTGTTGTTTGTACTTAGGTGACAAACAGCAGTTCAGATTGGCCACCTTTTTGGAGTCATTGGAGGGGTGCTGGAGAGTGCCAAGTGGTGTTATGTTATTGGGCAGAACACCACTCAGTGTTCTGTCGTCATGGATTATCCATAATGTACACCATGTTCAAACATGAGGGAGTTCATAGGTGCTCTTGGTACCAGGACACTGGCCAAAGTTCTGTGGTAGACATTGTTGTCTTCTCATCTAATCTGTGGCTGAAAATCAGTGTTTAGCTTTTTTCAGTGTTTTTATTTTTTAGCATTCAACATTGTGCATAAATGTTTTGTGTTTGATAAACAGCTTGATGTCTTTTTGGCTCACCGTATGAATGTTTTCTGCATGTTTATTCAAATAATATCAGAAGAGTCATTTCATCCTACTTATTCTCTAAAGTAATAAGTGCTCCATATAAATTTATAAAAGTATTATATAAAAGTATCCTTACTTTTATAAGGATACTTTTATAAATTATGGAGTACTTATTACTTTAGACCAATATTCAGCTTTATACTTTTAATAATGAGGCAACATAGAGAGAAACTCCTGTTAGTTTACTTAGCAACACTGTGCATATCTAGAACTCACTGTTAGAATTTTTTTTTGTTGGTCTAAAACATTGAGTACTCCAAAATTTCTAACAGTTGCTTTATACAGTTTAGTTTATTACTTTTACAAACTGTGGAGTACTTTAGACCAGTGGCGATTCTAGCCCTGGTCTAAAGCAACCCTATTCAGGGGTGCTGTATCTCGATGTTGCATCCTAGAAGTAGTTAATTTAAATTATTACTATTTTTTTTTATTTATGGATAAAACACTCCATTTATTTAATGTATTTTATTTGCCCAGTTGTTTTTGTTCAACCTACAAAATTTGAGCTACGTGCTAGTCACTGATTGGTTGGGTAGCAAGTGTTGGTCAGTTGTGACATTGTAGTGGCTCTTTGGTTCACAATATCAAATGATGAAACATTGCTCTGTTTTTAATTATTTTTTTAAGTGTCGTTTATTCTATGAATTACTGACATGTCTCTTTATTTTGTTTGTGAATGTATGTAAATAAGCAGTTAGAGTTAGAAAACTGCACAAACAACTATCTTCTCAAGGGTCTTAGCCCTGCTGGGGGCTAAGCACCCCTAAAAGCCAGATCCTAGAATCTCCCCTGACCACACGCCTTGTTCAGATTGGCATTGGTGCGTTACATATGTCACAGGCAAACGTTAGCGGTTGAGTGAAATTCAAAACCTCGGCATGCCTTCAGGAAGCAATCGTTTCTCAATAGCAGAGTGTTCAGACCCTCTGGACGAAGTGAAGCGTAGACCAAAGAGCTGGTTTTTACCAGGCTAAGATGAACATGATCATGATTCTACACTAATAGACAACATCAGTGGTCCCCAACTTCTAATGCTAGTCCACAATTCAGAAAACTTGTTTAGGGCTGAAATATTTTATTTAGACTTGGTCGTTTTTAATAGGGAGGTAATATCTGGCATTTCTCGGTGCTGTAAAAATGAACTAAACCACTTTCTACCATAGAATTTACAAACGTGTTCGTTCGTCGGGTCGTTTGTCCTCACAGCA
This sequence comes from Poecilia formosa, assembly GCF_000485575.1. Taxonomy (NCBI): domain Eukaryota; kingdom Metazoa; phylum Chordata; class Actinopteri; order Cyprinodontiformes; family Poeciliidae; genus Poecilia; species Poecilia formosa. Next base: position 865,327 of record NW_006800106.1, read on the forward strand.
GCAGGCAGAAATAGGTTAAGAATGTCCTTATTTCTTCCAAGGGGGTGATGTTTAAATTGCTCAGCATTGGGACTAAATGTAACTCTATTTTAGTAATATGAAATGAAAATATAACATTTTGTGAGACGTGAAAAGGAAAATTATACATGAAAGTATAAAGGTTGAAAAGCACCTTTTCAGTCCAGTCACTGTTTGTCATTTGTAATGTCAGTCTGACCTTTAAGGCAAACTAACTCTCTAGGGCTTCCACTGTAACTGGACATAATCAAACACTGGCTATACGGCATATAAAATATGACATTTGGCAGCCATGTTTTGCATACCTCCTGAAGTGTGAGACACTCGACTGTTTGAATAGAAAAAAAAAATTAAATAAGAGGTTCTACTTTAAGCTGGAGCAACATTCAAAAACTAAACTAAATTTTCCCCTAAATATCATCTGCCTATATTCGTCCTAGATTTGGTGTAATAAGTCTCCGAGTATTTATCAGCCGTCCATAGCTGCGGTTGGCTCAGAGAATCGTCACAGCTACGCAGCTGAAAGCCCCGGTCGCTAATTAAAAATGACGTTTTCAAAATGATTTTCACGGAATGCCAAAAAATTGTCCGCATTTCCCGTTTAGTTTTGCGCTCGCAGACGGCGACGTGTCCGAAGTAACGCATTCATGAGAGGCATCTTAGTAATTTAATCGTCCGTCGCCATTCTTGTGTGGCAAATGTCATTCAAAAGGACCATAGGCTCATTACGGAGGTCTGCGCAGTGACAAGGAGCTCAAAAGCCGAGTACATTAACACTAATTGGGCTGCATATTTATGCAAATGCACAGTTGACAATTGTTAGCTGAGGGGAGAATACTAACCCTCTTAAGCAGAGCATATAAAGCGCGGCCATATTTCTTAAAAAAAAAAAAAAAAAAAGAAAAAGCACGATGCATCTCTCCGGAGCACATAGCACTTAGAGACGCTTGGCTTTTTTTTTTTTGCTTTTCTGCTCTTTACAGAGGTTTATAAAAAAAGTGCAGGTTCAGAAGACATTAAAGAGAGCCCCACCACCCCACACTGTTTTTGTTCAACGAGAATCTGAAACCCGTTTTGTCCCTTTTAGAAAGCATCTCTAGGAAGAAAACACGGCCTCTGAATCATTAATTAGCGAAGGCTTTGAATATTTTCCAGACATCGTGTAACTTTGATCGCAGACTAAAACATGATCACTCGCAGTCCACTTGTGTTTCTTTGCCTCGATCCTCCTGAATGTTAGATCTATTTTTTGTTCAATATTTCATAGCAAGGACTTACCAGGAATGGGTGAAATGCAAAAATTCGAAAATGTTTTTTTTTTTTTTTAACTCAAAGAAAGAAGGAAAAATACGGGTCAGAACCTCCAGCCGGTCTATAAAAATATATTTCCGCAATTGCATCTGGGATTGAAAGCAGACGAAGAAAAAAAAAAAAGGTAGCGATGGTCAGGGATTTGATGTAAAACTTTTCATTTCCCCCCACAGGCTCTGTGATGTGCTGTAACGTCTCCCGCTCTACGGAGGCTTTTGATGGACATTTTTAGTACTTTGCTGTGAGCTTGTTGATCTGAGAAAGTTTGAAAAGCCGGGCCAACAGCTGATGTTTGTTGGTTTGTACATACCCAACTCTAAAAATAACAAAAGACCAGGCAGTGATCTGCTGCTGGTCTCCACAGTGATAGATAAACATACACACAAAAAAAAATAATCAAAAACAACATAGCCAAGTAAGATTTATTGGGTTTGGTTGGATGAAAAACAGTGAAAATGAAGATCACATGTTACAGTATTTTCAGAGCTGTCTGATTATGTGTATTCAGGGTAGTTTTCCATTGTAAGGTAATGATTTTGTAAAAAAAAAAAAAAAAAGCCAATGAAAATATGCTTTGTGAGAAAAACTACAAATTAAACTGATTGGTCCAATTATGGAGGTGCAGATTGTCCTCTTTATTCTCAACACCCCAGTAATAAAATGAGTCCAAGTTGGAGTAATCTTGGTTTTATTGATAAATAATAATAAAAAAAATAGACCCTGGTGATTTCTCACTTTATTTGGAGTTGATATTTTTCACAGCACATCATAATAAGCTTGCTGCAATCAGAACTACACAGTTTGAATTATTTATACCTCCAGTTATACGGAGCCTCTGCAATTTCTAAAACATCTTTATGTTTCTGATGCATGGACTAGTGTTTACATTTTAAAAACATTTCATCACAATATTGCATTTTTTCTGAAGTTTCCTGTAACAAAGTAAAATTGCTTTAAAACTTAAATAAAATGTAAAAAAAGGAAAGAAACTATTGCTTCATTTACCTGCTGAATGTACTGGTTTGCTTCTCTTTGGTTCAGGAATGTGCTTTTCTAAACTTGCCAGACAGTAAATGTGCTAAAAAGTTTTATTTTTCACAGACTTGACTTAAAAACAGAACTAATATAAAAGTAAAAGACAACGACAGAGTGTAAAAACGAAAAGCAACGAGCTCGTAACAGTCGGGTCTCACTGAAGGTGCAGGTTCATTACCAGCAGAACTGTGATTTCTGAGCTCAGTTCGCGCCCGACCGAACCTCCGTCACAGCTTCGCCTCGCGCCGTTAAGCGGACACTCTCGTGTGAACGCGCTCACGTCGAAAAAAGAATGACAACCGACTGAACACAGTGCGCGTGTTGACCCACAGGGAGAAGTTTTCGCAGGTTTCACAGCGACTGCTCGCTCTTCAACCTGCAGGCCACGGCCGTGATGAGCGCCGCTCCTTTCCCGCTGCCGTCCTCCGACTTGAGGAACGTCACCTCGCACTGCGGGGCCAGGTCCTGCAGGGTCTCCTGCATGATCCTCGAGAAACTTCAGAGAACAAGGAGGGAGCAGAGAGCAGAACACAAAAATTAAGACTTCTCAGTCGGGCCGCTGAATAATGATTAGAAATTTGAATCTGATTAGTCAAGAGGCTGCTGTGAATTAATCATGATTAATTAATTGGTTAAAAAAACAGTTAATAAATGAACTCTAAATGGTTTTGTTAGGGCTGCCGATTGATTAAAACAGGATGGGACGGGCAGTCTTATGTAATATCTACTTTTTTCAGCTTTACGTCAAGTCGTAATGTTATTAACCCACTCAGCTCCTTCAGAGTAGCCAGAAGTAATTAGCAAACAGCAGGTGGAAATGAGCATCTGCTGAGCTCATTATAGGTGAAATGCTTAGTGAAATGCTGGTAAAAATGATGTTAAAGGGTTAATAGAGGAGCCACATTGTGATGACTTCCCAAAGGCGGAGTTTTAGAAAGAATATAAGTTTTTCTTGAGACATAGATCCAATTTCACGGCGTTAAATTACAAAGTCAAATTTATTTTATGTTACATGTGATTTACACAGCACTTTTATATCAACTCAAAGTAGAAGTTACCAGATTGTGCTATTAAAATGGCAGTATGTGCTTGGAGAATACAAAACGCCGCCCCTTTAAAGACTCATGTTTGAGGTTTAAAACACATTAAATTAACAGAAAAGACTAATCCTTCAAATTAGAACTTGCTTAACAATTGGGAACACAGCGTAGGTGAAACCAATGTGACGAACTTCAATAAATTAAAATGTTCCTTACTGAGGATGGGTCTTATAAAGGGTACCGTCCACTCCCACAGTGATGGACATTTGGTTCAGGTTGCGGTTCTGCCGGATCTTGTCAACGAGAGCGGCCAAACCGGCGCCACAGAGCTGCGCCGCGCGGCGACCCACGACGCTGCACACCTCCTTCACCAGGACGCTGTCGTCACACGTGGAGCCGGTGAGGCCCAGGTGCTGCAGGATGGAGCGGACCTGACGCATGGCCAGCCGGTCGCTGTGGGAACAGGGACAGTTCAGGGACCTGTGCTGGACAACTCTGTTCGTTTTAGCTCCAGGTGCTCTTTCCCTCCCCCCCTCAAGATTTGTTATTAAAATGTAGAGCAAAACAATTGGAAATTGTTCTCCCACTTTTTCTGGTTTTAGAATTTAAAAATATGACTGGTAAGACGGAAGGTGTCTGAACAGGCGTCTTGTTAGTGATTCTCAAGTAGATTGATCTGTGAACTTTGGGCTATTATAAGAGATGGATACATTTGATCTAAAGCATTCTGGTGTAACTGGTTGCATGTAATTCAGCAGCTGTTGCAACTTTTGCCCCAACATTAAAACTTTTACAGTCAAATCAAGTCCCCTTGCTTTTATGTTTTTTTTTTGTTTTTTGTTTTTTTGCTTTTCATTTTTTTGCACCTAATGACTGAAACAACAAACAAAATAAAAAAAACACTAAAGCTCAGTACGCTCACTACAATATCAACTCAGTAAAAATCACAATGCATCATCAACATGGCTGCTTTTAAAAAACTATTGACGTGTGTGTGAATTATAAGCAAGGTTATATTTTTATTCTTTTTTCTTTTTGTTTTATGATGTTCTTCTGTTTCCCCCCATATGATGCGCTGCTGCATGAAGTCCTAATGTTTCCTGAACAGCTCGTTGTTGAAAATGAGAATTTGTTCTCAATCAACTTGCTTGGATAATTAAAGGTTAAATAAAAATAAATACGGTGTTGGAGTTCTCCCTCCTCTGAATCCATCTTCCCTTCAACTCAAACCAGCTTCTCCATCTCTAGTGAGGAAACGAATCCCCACAGTATGAAACTGCCACCACCAAGTTGCCTTTCTGCATTTCCTTCCATTTTGGTCTCATCTCACCAAAGCACCTTCTCTCCAAACTCCAACATGGTTTGTTGTCAAACTGCGAGCGTGATTTCTTTCAACTACAACTTTGTTGACCGATTTTGAAAGTTTGGGATAATTTGATATAACCTCACCTTGCTTCTCTACAATTCTCTACAATGACCTTACTTCTCTACAATTTACGAAGCGTCTGCTGCGCTCCTCGGTCTTTGTCATGTTTGTTCTCCAACAAACCGGTTCAAGCTGGAATCAAACAGGCTAAATTGCACAGCGATTAGCTAACTTGTGTGATCAGTCGGCAGCTTCACTTCATGTAAAACAGACGTGAAATAAAGCAAATGCATAAATAAACGCCTTAAATGGGAATTAAAAATGGAGTGTTGACGTCAGAAGCAACACGTTGGATCTGTGTGAGGCTTACAGAGGCTGTAACTCCGTCAGCATGAAGGTTAGTCAGAAGGTGATAACTGCTAGTCTGATTACTCTCTAACAGAAGAAAAATAAAATGTCAATCCTCGGCCTTCAGATTTAAGCTCCATGCTAGACCATGGCCCCTGGGGGGAAGGATGATTCAGAGGAAGGCTTTTGTTATTGATTGATGGCACCTGGGTTGGTATATTCTCTCTTTGAGGCTCTGGGGCCGCCGACACAAAGAGCGCGGCTGATAACGGAGGAGGAAGACGTCAGGCTCCGACAGCTGGCCCTTTTTAGGAGCCGTGAGTACGGGCTGCCGTTAGCAGCAGCTGCATTTACAGTACAAATGAACGCAAACCTTTGTCGATATTCATCAAAAACCGAAGAAAAAAGACACAATTTTGCAATTGCGGTGTTTCCTTTAAATAAGAAGCACGAGTAAAAATCACACATGAATAGGTTTGTTCACACGATGACTCGCTGAAATACATGCAGCGCCGTCGTCCTGCCACTTCCTGTCATCTTCTTCGCCTTTTAACCCAACGACGGACTACAAGGAACGTCTTCCACTAAATCCTAAGTCCTGCTGGAGAGATGAATCGCTAATCAAACTCCATGTCCCATAAATGATCTCTTTTTTTTTAAATATATGAAACTACAATTGAATCGCGAACGTATCCTATAGGACCTAACCAAATAAAATCTTGTGCGTTAATTTTGACACATGCCCACAGAGCTCATGAGTGTGACCGTGGCGGTCACACCAGCGTCCAAAAAATCTGTCAAGTGTGACTGAAATTTTAAAGGGAGCCGAGTGTGTTTATGTCTTCGGTGTTGGTTTCCCTCCCACACGTGGAGCCTGTCTCACATCACATCGCTCTCCTCTGCAGACGCCAGCTGGAAACACGGATACCCGGCTGACAAAACACGGGACACGTCACTGAATGCTGGTCTCTTGTGGACTTTATGTCTAGTTTGTGACACAGTTTCATTCCATCTCGTATTGACGTCTATCTCTGGAAAATAAAGTGATTTAATTGAACTAAGCAGAAAAAAAAAAAACAAGAATCTTCAACCACAATGTGTGTTCTGGGTTATGTCTCTTCTTAACTAGTGTTAGCACTTTTTGTTGAAATAAATTCACATTATTGATAGATGTGCAATTATAATACTCTATATAATAAATTCATTAAAAAGGGCTCTTTTAAAAGCTCTAGCAATTGTGACATTTAAAACAGATGAAGGAAGAAAGTTCTGTTTTTTGTCCAGCGTTTCTGCTGCATGGTCAAAAAGTTAACCTTTTAAAGCACACCTCCTATTAATACTGGATGAAGTCTGGCTAAATAAAAGTACATTGTTCATATTATTGTTTTGGTTTTTTTTGCATTAACAATATGGCTGTTTTATTTGAACGCTCACATAAACATTTGCTTGTGTATTTATATTAAACTAGAAGCCAGTTTGCTGCTTTTAACAATATAGTGAAGAATCACGCAAATGTCCATAATTCCTCATGGTGTCAGTTGAAGCAAAAATATCAACACTGCTGTCAGGGCATTTATTCACGTATGAAAACAAGAACGAACAAACTTCTGACCGATCGCGCGACACGTCGCACCGAGCTCCGCGTGAAACAATTCGTCGAAAAGTGAAGGACGACGCATCATTGTACGTCGACGAGAGCCGGTTTGAGTGACGTGGTGGGGCCTTCTTGACTCGGTTGTTTTGTTTGGATACTTCACCTTTCAATCTGTGACAGGAACTTGGTCTCAAAGATGCCCCTGGTCTTCAGGCGCTCCGACAGTTTGCCCCTGAACAGCAGACCCTTGGTGGTGAAATCCATCAGCACATGCCTCACTATCTCTCCCAGGTACATCCCACTGATCATCTTCTCATATCTTCAAAAGAAAAAAAAAGACATACAACAAGAGGATTTCACGCCTGCACAACATTATTATGTGCAGTCAGACATTTTTCTTCACGGCCATTTTTCCCACTGTCTGCACAGCTTTTTTTTTTTTTTTTTTTTTTTTTTTTTTTTTTTTTGGATGACATGACAGATTCACTTATTGCAGATGCAAGTTTAAGGTGTGATTATGGAGCAGCACAGAGATGTTCAGTTTTCAAATTCAGGCATGTGAACCGAACGCAGCAGCAGCTGAAGAGCGAAGAAGCTTCACTGTTAAAAACGACACAAAAATATTAAACGGGTTCAAACGAATGTAAGTAGTAAACAGGATAGTTTGACCTAAAGTAGGATTTTTATTTTGTTATATTACAATTAAACACATCCAGGGTCTATAATAATTATCTATCGTGTTTAATGTTTTACCGTCTTTATTGCTTTTACAAACCAAACTAAAATAAATAAATAAAATCTGAAAAAACTCTTCAATGTCAAAATGAAAACGGATTTCTACAAAACAGTTAAATACAAATATGTTATTTAAGTGACTGAGGTAATTCAGTTGTATAAAAACAATTATTTTAATTATTATATTGTAGAAATGAAGGAGGAAGGTGTGCTTTTACAGCTGAATCTATGTTTCTAGTGTGCTCTGCTGTGTTTCCTCTTCTCTGTCCTGCTTTGTTTTTTTCCCTCTGAATTTTCAAACTACACCTCTGAGGTATTTGTTAGGTTGGTCTTCAAATGCAGCGGAAGGGCTAAGTGCGCTGCTTTTGCGGTGGCTTGGAGACACAATTAAAATCTGACTGCAAATCTGATTAATTGCACAACCCTGAGTGTTCAATGAACAAACGCATCGTTTGTCTCAATTAATTAACTGTATGCAGCACTTCCTTACCAGTTTGTAAAAAATACATATTTCACTGCAAAAACACAAAATCTGTTTTGTTTGCAAATCCTGCTGAAAAGTTACTTGTAAGTTAGTTTTGTCTTATTTGAAGTGTATTAAAGACAGTGCAAAAACAAAATCTTACCAACAATGTCTTTACCTCTTATTTCAAGTGCACTAAGTGACATAAAACCTAGAATTTGATAAAAAATAAAATCAACGAGATCAGTGAAAGGTATTTTAAGTCTGATCATGTCTTACACTTTTTCTTCTCATGTTTGCTCTGATTCCTGATTTTCATGTACCTCTGCTTCCCAGGGTAGTTGGAGGCTTCGTCGACAGCATAATCAAACTCTGTGCAAAAGTCGTCCAGTTCACCGTTTTCGCCGAATGCTCCCCACTCCACGTTGACACACATGCGGCCTTCATTTCCCTCCACCGTTTCGATGTTGTGCATTTCCTCCATGTAGCAGGCGTTGGTCCCTGTGCCTGGTGTAAAAAAACAATCCTGATTACAGTAAAGCTTTGCATTTAGAAACACGTTGGCCACAGTGAGCACTTTATTATTGTAATTATTATTATTTACTACTGTTATTACTATTATTATTTGAAATCAAGCAGGAAAGAACAGGAACAGACAGACTTACCTACAATAAGGCCCAGCTCACATTTGGGGTCCTGATAGGCACAGGTCATCATGGTGCCCACTGTGTCGTTCACCACCGCCACAAAGCTTAGGTCGAATTTCTGGATGTGGAAGAAACACAAACTCAATTAAGAGTTAAAATAATAAAAAATTAAAAAATCTGGAGAGAAAAAAAAGGAATAATAAAATGTTCAAGTGTCAGCGTGGAATTCTGTAAGAAAGAAACAAAAATAACACAAACAACAAAATGAGAACTTGGGAGGGAAAAAAGTAAAATACAGGTTATATATATATATATATATATATATTTATTTTTTTATATGTTTGTTCAAACTGTCACTGTTTTGACAGTGTAATATGTCAGATAATTTGTGAAAAAATTAGAGCTCCTCGGTCTTCAGAAATAAACCACTCCCAGTCAGAAACAACCAATCAGAGTCAGTAGGAGGAGAGACTTAGCGCTGTCAATCACGCTTATGAACACGCTGGTCACATAGTCCATCTCTGCTGTGCTACAGCTCCTTCCCCACAACAGAGCCCGCCGCGAGCATACAGGCGAATAAGTACGGCCACCAATGACGGCGGATAAATAGTTTGAACAAATATGTAAAAAAAAACAAAAAACAAAAAAAACATACTTTTATAAAAGTTACTCAAAGACAGCTTTACATCGTCTCTGATAGACCAACACACAGCAGATCATTAATGTAAAGTTCTGTTTTTTTTTTCTCTTCTTTCAAATAAAAACTTCACACAATGTTCAAGTTCAACCCTCTTAACCTGAAACCCAATACAGCCCAACCAGCTGCCTCCAGGAAACAGCCAAATAGATCAGTTTCATCTGGCCCAGTCAAAGTCCAGATCAAGATGTGAGACTTAAAGCAAGAGCAAAAGAAGAATTAGGCAAACATTTCAGTCTCTTCATCTGAAAAGCTGGTAAAGGCTTACAAAAAAAAAGTTCAAGAGGGTTAGTTACCTTCGTCAGCNCACAAACAACAAAATGAGAGCTTGGGAGGGAAAAAAGTGAAATACAGGTTATATATATATATTTTTTTTATATGTTTGTTCAAACTGTCACTGTTTTGACAGTGTAATATGTCAGATAATTTGTGAAAAAATTAGAGCTCCTCGGTCTTCAGAAATAAACCACTCCCAGTCAGAAAAAAACAATCAGAGTCAGTAGGAGGAGAGTCTTAGCGCTGTCAATCACGCTTGTGAACACGCTGGTCACACAGTCCCTCTCTGCTGTGCTACAGCTCCTTCCCCACAGCAGAGCCCGCCGCGAGCATACAGGCGAATAAGTACGGCCACCAGTGACGGTGGATAAATAGTTTGAACAAATATGTAAAAAAAAAAAAAACATACTTTTATAAAAGTTACCCAAAGACAGCATTACATCGTCTCTGATAGACCAACACACAGCAGATCATTAATGTAAAGTTCTGGGTTTTTTTTCTCTTCTTTCAAATAAAAACTTCACACAATGTTCAAGTTCAACCCTCTTAACCTGAAACCCAATACAGCCCAACCAGCTGCCTCCAGGAAACAGCCAAATAGATCAGTTTCATCTGGCCCAGTCAAAGTCCAGATCAAGATGTGAGACTTAAAGCAAGAGCAGAAGAAGAATTAGGCAAACATTTCAGTCTCTTCATCTGAAAAGCTGGTAAAGGCTTACAAAAAAAAAGTTCAAGAGGGTTAGTTACCTTCGTCAGCATGTAGCAGAATCACTCACATCAAATATGCATAAACAAAGTTTTGAAGTGGTAAACAATAACAGCAGGGTTACTTACTAAAAGGTCCTTTTGCTAACTCTCTTTCTGTGTCTTGCTGTTTCTTCTCTCTCTCTTCTGTTTTCCTCCCCACATCTCAAATGATCTTGCATAAACCTGAAGCTTTTCTTCCACTCATCACATTTTGATCACGGCTTAATTTTAAGTATCTAACTGAGACCTGCTTCAGTAAAACACCCGCACGTAAAAAAGTAAGGGTAAAAAAGCTGAAACAGATTGGATTGAAGGCCACATTAAAAAAATAAAAGAAGAACAAGTTTGACACTTTTTTCCACCTTGATCAGTGTTCTGTATCCTAACCAGGAATTAGCCAGGGCCTCTGTTGTAATTTCACACTCTTTAGCTGCTGACTGCTGGAACTAAGAGGCATGGAAACATTTCTCTGTACGCTCACTCCTTCTTAGATGCTGTACCAACACTTTAAAAGCAAAAAAATAAAGAATCACTCGTAACCCTTAAACTCTTCAGTATATAGTGACCAGCTAATATTCTCCAGGTCAATGTTAGGACAGCAGAGCTCTGTGCTTACCTGCAGAAATAAAGATCAATCTTAAACCTTGTCCATGTGAACGCCTGCAGCAATATTTTAGACTGAACTCTTTCTTGCTTTTTGTAAAACCACTTCGAAACTGTGATTAGATCAAACTGTCCGCTGTAGTAAAAGGTAAATTTATTGAAATAAAGTCCAAGTTTTCCTTGAGAACTATTGCACAAGCGTCCGGGTGCACTGTTTCCACAGCAAAGACCATGTAAACAAGGAAGTAGTTTAAAAACTGGACCAGTAACGAGCAGAAATCTGAATTTGCGTGACCGTTTCCAGGAAGCCACATAGTTGCTTTCCAAGATGGAAGATAAAAGGGCTTGTTTGCTTCCACAAAATGATCAGATTTAAGTTGTTGAAGAAAAGGAGAAATTCAAGCACGTCGTTTGGTTTGATCAGAGTGAGTTAAACACATTCAGGGAAAATTAAAATGTGCGTCTTTCGCTGCCGCCTTTCTCGCTGTGAATCTAACAAATCCTCCCTGGAGGTTCGAGGAAACAAAAAGCTTATTCAAATTCCACTCCTCGAATTATTGCGACTTAAAGGCCAGTAGTCAAAACCGCCCGTGGGCCCCTCCGATGCTGAAGGGTCCAATTAAACCACAGGAGAGAAGCACCACTGCTGCAAGTGTGACAAAAACAAATGACCTAAACAAATGGCCCAAAAACCCTCAACTAGAAGAGACACACGGGGAAAAAGTAGCCAAAAATGACATTTCTGTAAACTGAGATAAGGTTCCTGAAAAGTGAGTGGAAGTAATTATGACAGCAACTTAAACTGACCTCTGTTTTTTATTTTTGCTTTTTGGCCTCATCAAAATTAGCTTATCTTGCAAAAATGAGATGGGAACACTTTTTTTTTTCCAAAACAAAAAAAAAACAAACAAACTTTCCACCATGTTTCTCATTTAATGGAAACACCGCAATTGCGAAATTGTGTTTTTTCGACATTAGCAGGATATCAATGAAGGTTAACGTACATTTGGTATGGAAACGCAGCTGGTGACTTACTGTATGAACTCTAGTGTTAACCCTTTATATTTTACTACTGCCTCAGAGTTTATATGTTGAACTGTTTCTCTTGTCTAAAAGCCACTCAACTAACAGCTAAACTTTCTCCTACAAAAAGAAGATATCCGTCTCTCTGCTCTTAAAGCATCTTGTAACAGCTCCTTTCATCCTTCAAGATGTGGTCGGACTGGACGCAGCCTATGTACTCGTGTCCAGTGAAGGTTGCTGTGAAAGCTGGATTAACACAAACATGCTACGTGGGAGGAGCAGGCTGCGTTAGCAATCAGACTCCGGATGCAGCACTTCTACAAATGACACCGCCTCCCTCAAACAGAAGTAGTTGGCACACAGAGAGTTTCTGACTGATCGCTCGGTACACACTTAGAAACCGTGTGTGTAGATGGAAGGCCATTGCAAGCAGAATACTCTCTGAAAACAGACTGAAACATTTTTTTTTTTGCAAGTTCATTCAAAACGTGCACTGACCTGCTTGCGCTGGACCGCCTCCTTCAGCAGCTTCACGACGTCTTTCCCCTCACAGCCGCTGGCTTTGAAGCCCTTCGTCCACTTCAGAAGGATTCCCTGCAGAAAGGACGGTGAGGGTTTGGCACCATGTTGAAATGATCCACGGGGATAATTTACATGTCAGGTTTCATTGAGGAAAACTTTACACCAATCACAGGAACTCACAGAAACATCAGATGTTGTTGAGAAACCAAGTGATTCAGTAAAAACTCATTTTGAATATTATATACATTCATTTTCGGTTTCCAGAAAGAAGAAGAACCCGAACTATTACACCTTTCATTTGCAACTGTAATGAAACAATACTTATTGTACTAAATATTGATAGTGATGGAAACCTGTTTAGAGACTCAACTGACTCCAATCAGAGAAGAAGCTGAAAACCTCCCACTGAAATATTTGAAATTTGTTTCAAAACCAGAACAAATTTGTCAGATCATCCATCTACATTTCACAGAGTGTGTGTGTCTCTCTGTGTGTGCGTGTGTGTATGTGTGTATGCCACAAAAACTTTCAAGCCACGCATCCTCTAAGATGACAAGGCCTACTTTCCTCTGCCAGCGCTCTCTCAAGAGTTGTGTGCTTGGAGCGGCTGGAGTTGTAAACACATTTAGACATTAGCCGTTTGGTCTCCAGCTCCTTCTGTAGGACAGGACAGACGTCGTCTGGCGGGCCACAAGCTCCGACATTCAAAACGTTTGCTCAAGAAGTACAGAGGAAAATGAGTCAAAACAAACGAAGGAAATCGAGTTCGATGAACCTTTACGTTCATCAAACTTTACGAGGCAAAGTCTTTTGCGGTAACCAAACCGCGAAAAACCGAGAGAGGAGAAAAACAAAATAGAGGGTCTGAAGGATAAAATGAATGATTGTGACAAATTAAATCTCAACCGTTCATGCCGTGCACACGCGGTCTGCTCGGTTCACAGAATACACACAACTCGCCTCAGCATGTGGGAGCAGTTTTATGTTTTACTGCATAACTGCTTAAAAAAAGAAGAAAAAAAAACAGAGCGGGGTAAAGTGAAAGGAGAAAATGAGTACAAGAACCCAAGAGGGAATCCTACCAAACGGCGCCAGTTTGGTAGGATTTTGGATATTTAGAACAAAAAGCATATCAACAATTATCAATATCGACTGATATGAAACGCTTGTATTGTGAACCAAACCTACAATCTTGGAATAGTTTGCACAGAAGCTTCTCATTAACGTGATGCAATTGTGACTCAGTAATAAGTTTTTTCACAAAACCTGCTACACACTACGACTTTTCAGGTAATAAAATTGTCCAAGAGATAAACAACATGATTGGATATTTCGCTGTGTTACTTCATTAACAAACAAACAAACAAACAAAAAATTATTATTCTGTGACAGATGTGAAGTCAGAGGTAAAGTGATTCTCTTATTTAAAGAAAATCTTCTCAGAATTTGAAGCACATACTTTGTAATGGTGTGAATTTTTATTTTTTATAAGATAAAAAAAGTTCAGTCTTATGTAGTAAACAATAATTCTGACCAGGTCACACCGATAAAATCAAAGTTGTGGTTGGTGGAATGGAAAAACAAAACAAAACCAAAGTTTGCCATTTTAAATTAAAACCATTTGTTCAAGTAAAACATAGCGAAACACCTATTTGAGTATTTAAGCTTTTTTCCAAACAGAATTAAGTTAGTTACAATATTTCCTTTCCTGTCATAAAACAGACAAAATGTCAAGCTGAACCTTTTCCATCCGAAGGTCACGTTGTGACACAATCTAGTTTTTCCGAGTCTGATCGACTGACGGCTACACGACGGACATCTGTGTTTCAGGTATTAATTAGCTTGATTTGCAGAGAGCAGCTTGTCTGATTAGCATCTGAGCTGGGAACTGATTTTCAAGTCAAAGTTCAAGGATCGGGCTAAAGAGCTTTTAAATTCCCATCAAATGTTCTGGCCTGATTATGACTGCGGACAAGTCCTTGTTCTGACAGGAGAGAAACATCAAAGCCACACAGTGTCCTTAAAAACAGAGAAAAACGCGGCTTGTTTTCATCTCCAGCATACAGCCTCTGTATCTAGACAGGTTGCTCTTAGCTAACAAAAACTATTGAAAATGTTTCATGTTTAAAGAATGTTCAAAAAAAAAAAAGAAAATGTTTCATGTCGACCTAAATGGAAAACTTTGAGACTTTCTGATGAGAGTTTCCAAAAAAAAAATACAAATAAAAAAACCCTCAGCTTCTTTAAATCGTTTAAGTTTTATTTAACTCTCTTGCGGTAAATTGTCCTCAATTTATACAATCACTCCACCAAAACACCCAATTAGGGGTTTTATTTAAACCCTGAATGAATGACAGCTTATTTTACACATAATGTTTGGAAGCAGTGAAAAAACTATAAAAATCTTTGGTCGCGTTGTGTGTTGATTCTAAATATCGTCACCAGCTAAATGATCCTCCCCACAGTTTACTGATTGTTCAGGCTTCCAGCCGCGATGAATGCTGGACTGAAATATGTTGTAGTGGAAACTGAGGCCCAGCGGACGGAGGTAGCATGAAACACACATCTTTTCAGACTGACCTCTGACCCACAGGAGCGTGGCTTTGTGATGAACAGAAAAAAGTGTTTTTTTTGTTTTTTTTAAAGCAATTTGAAACAATCAATCTGTTTAATGAAAAATATGAATAAATCTTCATTTCAAACCTTCAGCAGAGGCAGCCTCTCCCTGCTTGATGTCACACAACTAAAACTTTAGGAAACAGTTCAAAGCGTGCACAAAGTTAACCGGACTTTATGCACACAGTCTGGTTAGTAGGACGGAGAAAAAGGGCCAAGCAGAGAGAAAGTAAAAACATAAAATTATGACCATAAAGCTGAAATAGTACAAGAATAAACTATTTTGAGAATAGTCAAAGTATTAGCAATGTCATGTCATCTTAACGCGACTTTATCTTGCATGACTTTATTATCGTATTAGTACAACCTAAGAGAATGAAGTCATAATAATATGAGAATAATTACAACTTTATTCTCTTATTATTGCAACTTTAGTCTCATAATTTTATGATTTAATTTAAGTCATAAAATTTACTTGAATTAAATAAATTTTAATTGACTTAGTTCAATTCAATTAATTAAGTCAATTTTACTTGACTTATTTAAAGTGATTTATTCTCGTATTTTTTAAATGTATTTATAATTTTCTTAGCATGGTCCTGATGCTCTATGTCAGGCTCAGGATTCAGACCGGCAGACAGAACGTTACCTCATTCAGCTTGGTTTGATCACATGGGAAAGAGAACGTGAACCCCAGAGGTAAGGACGCTCCACTCATCCCCCTGTAGTCCAGGAAGTCAGCAATGCAGTACACAATGTGGTTGAAGAGCTGGGGCACAGATAAAAACAAAGGGAAATTAAAAATAATTACAAGAACATTCAGCCTCAGAAAGCATTAAGTAAAAAAAAAATAAAAAAAATAGCCAATAAAGAAAGCTTTAATTTGCTGCGTAAGCAAAAATCACTGAGCTGAAAACTTACACCATGGGAGAATACTATTGCACACCAGCAGAGCTTTTCAATAGCAGAAGAAGAAAGGCTGCCTTAGGCGAGAACCGCTGCTCTGCACATCACACACACTGATGGCGGGAAGCTGCATTGCAGCCCCAGCTGCCCTGGGGCAGACTGACAGAGGCGGTGCTAGCGTTAGCATTACACTTTACCACCAACACAGGACGAATATCCCTAAAGCTGAGCCACTGCTGGAATATGCAGCTTTTTAAGGTGAAACACCTCGACTGCAGTTCAAGAACGACGGCAATAATCTGACCTGATGTTGAGTATTTAAGTCAGTCAGACCAAAATGATTAACCCACTTAATTTTCCTAAAATGGAAAATGTTAAAATATGACTAAATATTCATCTTTTTAAATAATTGAGCTTTTACAATTAGTTGATCCACGTTTAACCAGAAACTTTTACTGAAAAGACGACTTTACTGAGATTTACTTTGATTTATTAAACTATTAAACATCTTGACAGAAAGCAGCCCAGGTCCTGTTTTTAGAATAAATCTGCTCAATCAAGTCCAAAAGAAACTGAAAATGAGACTCCGACAGCAAACGTGCAAAATTATTTTAACATTTTGGATCTGTGATTAATAGAATCCATTTTGTAGAAAAATAAATAAGTTTGATGACTATTTGCTTTATTTTAGTTTTCTTAGTTTGTCCCATGTAACAAAAAGTATGGACACCCCTGCTGTAGATATTAGCTTCTGTGCTGGTGCTGTTTGTATTTCCTTCGTTTGTATCAATGCATATTGGGGAATTTTTGGTGTTTGAAATACGAAAATAGGAAGTTAGTATTTTTGGAGCGGGCTTTCAATTTGTCATGGTTTTTAGATATTCTCCTCTGGTGTTTTGATTTATTCACATGAAAACCCACAAAAAACATAAAACATAAAAAGAGGATTTGTGTTATTGTAGTTTTTTTCAGTGTGAACTGAAACTTGAAAAACCAAAAACCTAAAATGATTTTCAGCTTTTTTATTCCCACACCACATAATACCTCCTCCCCCGTGCCCTGCAGCGTGTCCTGATCGATACTGTAGATCTTCTGGTGCATATCCACTTTCTGCTTCTTCTCATTTTTCAGCCGAACGAGAAGAACACGGAAACTGGACCCGCCAAGATCCAAAGCCAAGAAATCTCCTTGTTCTACAAAAAAATAAAATGGAGCAAAAACATAAAAATAAAAACAATCCACATCTAACAGGAGCAAGGTCATATCCGAGTAAGAGGCAGCGGACATCTTGTCTTCCCCCTCACCTGTTCCGTCCGGGGTGGACCTGACGTACGTCGGCAGCATCTTGACGCTGGTCTGGTCGTGCGTCTGCTTGGACAGACCCCGTGCCATCTCCTCCGTCAGCCTCCGCTTCACCTCCAGCAGCTGCTCGCGGCTCAGCCGCAGGGTGTCGAGGACGCGCTGCCGCTCGGCGTGCTGGGTGGCGAGTCGGTAGGCCACCGCCGTCACCATGGCCGCGCCTTTCCCGCTGCCGTGCTGCGACTGCAGGAAGCGCACGTCGCAGTCTGGCACGAGGCGCCGCACCATTTTGTTGAGCTTCCTGGAAAATCTGTTTTCCATAAGAAAAAATGATTTTAATAAACATTGTGCTGTTTCTCGGTGAACTTTCATGCTAGCTAACTTTCCCTCAATGAACAAAACAGCGCATAGGATAAAGCAAACTGTGCTGGTGACTCAAGACATTTAAAAACCCTCACAACTTGTACTAAAGAGTTTCATCTCTAATTATTTTAAGCCAGAACGGAGCAAGTAAACTACCCAGAGAAAATCTAATTAAATAGAAAACCGGAATGAATGATTAAATAATACAAGTGTGTTGCGAGTATGAATAATCCATACTTATATTCACAACTGTGTACGTATAAATATGTCTACTTGCATAGTGAAGGACACTTTTGTCCCGTCAGGCTCTCCGAAAAGAGATGGAGCAAGGTGAATTTTAATGAGAGGGGATCAGGGAGGATAATTAGGTCGTGTTCAGTCGACTGGCCCAAAGCCGGCAGTTTAAATTCACCAGAAAAGAAGGATGACATTCAGCCCAACTAAGTCTTTGGCTCCATCCCGAGTATCTAACAGAGAAAATGACGAAGCCCCTGCCAGGGACTGGAGTCCTGCTATGTTTTACTACATGATCACCAGGCTGGACAAATATCTTTGAGACATTGGGAAGAGTAGCAGGCAAATAAACAACTTTGTAAGCTCCAACTCCAAGTCAGTCAGGCAAACAGTGATGACAAGGGAGAACTAATCCCCTCTGTGTGAACAAGCTCTAATTATGTAAATAGAGCTTAAACAATAAACGCAGAGATTACGTGTTCTTGTTGGAACAATTCAATCCACTTTAGCTCAAATACACTCAGGGGCGTGGAGGGGCACACCGAACCACTCCTCCCAGCTCCGAGTTTCTGTTTATAATCTGGACTCCTCATTAAAGGAGTGAGACACACAGACACACACATCAATGTTCTGGGTCACTCACTCTGGATGACCCTTGTAGACTGAGCCGTCCACTCCGATGGTGATGCGCAGCTTTTCGGCCGCTTTGTTGTCCCGGATCTGTCGCATCACCGCCGCCAGGGTAGAGGCGCACAGGTGTGCAGCCCGGGTTGAAACGATCTGGCAAATCCTCCTAGTGGCGGCGCAGTCTTCAGCAGACGGGTCCAGGCCCAGGCTGCGGAGCGCCTTCTCGGCGCTAGCCAGGCCTTCTTCATCTCTGCAGGCGAAGAATGAGACGTTCAGTTTATTTCTGATCAGATTCCACAGGCAAGGACAGGAATTCAGGGAGATAAGAACTTCACTTGTAAGTAGGGCATGTTCATTTTGATTAATTTCTTAGATTTAACATGTTGAAATTTTAATGCATTTTTTTATTGATACATTTTTTTTTCAGACAAAAGTTCCTGCCGGAACCTTTGTAATCCAATGTTTCCGGTATGCCCGTAAATCGGACGTGCAAGCAACATCCTTAAACAGCAATTGATGACAAGGTCGTTCCTCTCGGCCCATCAGGGTTTAATTCCTGCTTCAGAAAATAAACTGATGCTAAAATGAGTTAGCCTGTCA
This sequence comes from Poecilia formosa, assembly GCF_000485575.1. Lineage (NCBI taxonomy): Eukaryota > Metazoa > Chordata > Actinopteri > Cyprinodontiformes > Poeciliidae > Poecilia > Poecilia formosa. The sequence goes on from NW_006800106.1 coordinate 884,397, forward strand.
GTGAAGCTATTCAAGACTAAAATCACATCTCAGTCATCTAATGCTAAAGTCGCCGTGCACAGTTCATATTTCTAAAAACGTGTTTTTTCAAATAAGTTTCTGAATCACTTGAAATCACTTTGCATCAATTTCACAGTTGAATAATCTAAAAAAAAAAACAAAAAAAACAACAACACAAAAACAATGAAAAAAAACTAATTGAAAACAATATTTTTAATGTTGAGCTCATAGGTCTAGTTCCTCAATAAATAAGCATCAAAACCGGGTTTTTGAATTTAAAATGTTGATTATGTTGTCAATATATGGTTTGCTTACAATGCGATTAATTACAGACATTGCAATTAACAAGTCCAAATCTTGTAATCGAGTCCCACCACTACCTAGAAGCTTACTTATTTATGCTTAAACACCATTAACGACCCATTATACTTGTAGTGCATCAAATTAGCATTTTAGCAATCCTGAAGAATTAGAACAGATGCAATTACCGGTAAGTAGGACCAAACATTTAACCAGCTTCTTCATTAAAATGACCTGAAGAGGCATATAATGTTGCTTAATGCCACATATGTGATGGGATTTATTGAAAAGCATTAGGAACAATAAGTAAAAAGAATAATTAGAAACATGTGCGTCTACATAAAATGTTGCAAAGACTCTGAAACCAAAAGACATGAATGACTAATACGTTATATATTTTTATGTAAATTTGTTGCAGCTGTCATTTTGATTTTATAGGTTTCTAACTTTATTAAATTTAATAATACTGTTAAATGTTTCTAGATTTAGCAGTATTTAACACACACTCACTTATAAACCGATTGTAGATCAATAGGCGGTGATGGTGTTCTGACCCTGGACACTCCAACATGCGACAACAGATTACGAAATGAAACTCACAACTCTATACAGTTTCCTGGTGTTATTCCTGAATTAGCAACAGCTGCCTGAAGTTTTCCAGCAGGCATCTGATCAGACGCCTAAACCACATCGGCTAACACGTGTTGACGTACGGGTAATCTACATCTGCTGGCCGCTGGTGAAGGTCAGGAAGTCGATGAAGGTTCAGCTCAGCTCTTCATCTTTACGAACCACAACAACAACCAGATTACTCCAGACAGAGCCGCAGTGGATCCATCTCATCCTCAAACTTCTTTCAAACACTTTACAGTAAACCGTCACGTGAGTAAGTGTACTTTGAAGTACAGCTGCACAGAAATCTTAAGCTCAAAACACCTGGGATCAGACAGCGGCACACGCACACACAGTCGTGTTTTCATCACTTGCGGGGACTTCACATCGACTTCCATTAATTTCCACAGCCTAACCCTTACAGCCTAACCATAACCCTGATCCATCACATACCTAACCTTTACCTTAACCTTTACCCTAAACCTAACCATAACATACCTAACTACTAACCCAAAAACAACAATTTCCCTCATGGGGACCAAGAAAATGTCCCCACAAGGAGCAATATGGTCCCCACAACCCCACATTGTATCCCATAAGGATATGAAAACCTGGTACACAAACACACACCACTTCAAAGTTGATCCAACATCATTTAACTTCTCTCTTCGATTACGGAGTGCCTTCCGAAGCCAAGCGTTCTCGTCAGTGTCGTTTGCTTTAAAGACGAGCCGTTCCAGACCTCCAGCACGTTCTTTTCTTCTCATCAGAAAGCCGCAGTTTGATCTGTGCTTTTTTATCAGTCACAAGAATGGAGCTCCGCCACCGCCTTCTGCATTTGCTCTCATTAACTCTCCTATTTATAGCAGCCCTGGATAACGAAACGTCGGCCTCCTGGGAAGCGTTCTTCACTTAGCTGGATGTTTCTCACCGTTGCGCGTGTTTTTCTCTGTGCATACCAAACTGTTGCATTGACCTCAGGTTGTTTGCACACAGCATCGCGGGTAGATTAGTCTGGGTTTTTTACTCCGTGAAGGATGGCACATTAAAAATAAGAACTACTGCAAATGGTTTGTATTGTCAGCACAGTTTCTCGTTAATTATAGTTAATTTCACACGTTTAATTATTTGCAGATGAAACTATGAGCTTGCAAGCACCTTTTTTCTCTCACTGTCTTAACTTAAATTAGACCAAACTTCTCTTGGTTTAGCTCAGTCTGAATTGCCCAAATTATTTATGTTTGCTAAATTCTTCAATAATAAGTTAAATAATGTCAGATTTGTTTATTAATGTCTTCAAATCAGAAGTTTACACACATTTCCTCAGAGTTTGGAAGCATTGCCTTTGAACTTCCACAAACATCAGACAGTACAGGCCCATTCAACCAAGTAGAATGTTTCTGAAAAGTCAATTTATTTGAGGAACTTTTTATCACAATGTGAAAAATGTAAAATGAAATAATTATGCAAAGATTGTTTTATTTTTTTGTTATTTATTGTCATATCGAACTGGTTATTTGATACTTTATACATTAATACTTATGTTTGTTAGTCTTGTTCTGTCTGTTAGACTGAAATATTTGTTTTGTATCCACTAACTGGTGAATAAAAAAAATATTTTAAAATCATTGTTTCTGTTATTTATGATTTTCTGCTTGTAGTTGATGAAACACAGCTTTTAAAATTAAAATATTACATTAAAAATATTTTTCAAAAAGAGAAATGTCTCAAAAGAATCTTTAATAAAAATCTTTAATAAAAGTTCTTTTCTAAAGGCTCTCTCCTTTGGGGACGACTAACAAGGCTCATAGGAACATATGTTTTGTTGAATACGACTGCAGTTTGCTGTAATTTTGTCCCATTCCTCCCTGACAGAAGTCAGGTGTCACTTATAAAGCCTGGATAGGCACAAAACAGGGCCTGACATTGGCAAAGTTTGCTATTTATGAAACACAAACTTGACGAGAAAATATGTGATCTCTCTCTCAGTCCAACTCTGACCCATCCATAGTGTGCGCTTGTTTTGGAGACAGGGAGATGGTCACTGATTGACCCCATCATCAGCATTCAAAAACACTTTGTTCCACATGCTTGCATTGGTAAGACTTAACTACACATATGCTACAAAAAAGAACAATAAGGCAGCTAGAATATAAACTAGCTTAGCATTAAAGTTGGGAAGTATAAAAAGGTATTTTTTTCCTCTGCCTATCATAAATTCTGTTTAATCCCAGTGCCATCTTTTTGTTCTGCAGACACCAGAGAAAGTACAGAGCAGGATTAGACGGATGGGATTAAAGAGTCTCCAGCTGCTTTCAGATCAAAGTTTGGCCAGAAACACCCGGCCACTAATCCTCCTTTTTGGGACATTTTGTCTTTATCTATTCGGGAAAAAAAATAAAATAAAATACTGGTGATGCAGTAAAGGAAGGTAAAACGATCGAGCAAAAAAGAAAGTTGAGTGTCTGTGATTCATGGAGATGACGGACATGTAACCACTGCGGACATGTCCGCAGTTTCGCCACATCATGTTCATCCTCCGATCCAATAAAACTAAACCGGCAGACGCATTTTAAACACAAGCATTTATAATAGATGATAGTCCATTAACCTTAATTGTGAACTTTTTTTGACTCATCTTTTTCTCTATTGCATTTTGTTGCATGGTACAACAGCAATAACAAACAGCATTGTCTTTCATCTTTTATGTATGAGAAATATTTAAAAATTCATTAGAAAAATACCTAAAATTACATGAAGCTATAACACAACATCACAAGCTTGTCTAGGTTTGTGATGTTGTTGAATGAATAGCTTGAAACTGTCGAGAGCCATTGAACCGATTCCTTCATACTGTATACTTTAGGGTTGTTTTTATTTGGACATCATTTATGAGAACATCGCACAAATACTAACTTGTCGCTCTCAATGGCGTAGATGTAGTTGGTGCTGAAGCATCCAGAGGTAAGAAGCTGTGGCGTGGTCTGTCCCTGGAACAGCAGCTGCTTTCTGGCCATCTTCACCAAGATGAGACGCACCAGCTCCCCCATGTACAGCCCGCTTATCATCTTCTCAAACCTGAGAAAGGTACAGACAAAAAACACACCAAATACCAGATATTTACATACACTGAATAAAAAGATACAAACTAGTTTTTTCTCACTTGTGGGAGGACATCCAAAAGGTTTGACCCAAGTCATACATTTTAAAAGATAGTTATCCCTGATGTACAAACGTCCTCGTTAAGTTTTCTGGCATCTAGCAAACAGAAATAATTTTGGTAATTCTCACTGAGCTAAAACAAAAAAAAAAGAAGTTGGATCGGTTTTAACTTCAGACACTGAGAAAAAAAAAAGTGTTTGTGGCTTATTTGTCAGGTGTATGCAAACATCTGGTCTGAACTAAATGGATCGAATTCAAGATGCCAGAACTTCTCAATATATTCTCCACTTGCACTTTAATTTCCAAAAGGCAGCCTCTGCAAGGTAATTCACATTTAGAATCAGAACTGTTTTAGTGATGACACATGCTGATAGACATCTGTCTGGGAGATTTTTTTAATAAGATGAGAGAATAAATTAAGATGCGAGAACACAAAAATACCATCTGGGTGACATTTCTTTGCGAATAAAATTATCAATTATAACTCTTGCTTGATTTAAGGAATGCTGTATAGACTCACAAGTGCGTATTGTGGACGGCGCACAAGTCTTCACATCCACCTTGTGTCTGGCAAATCATCAGCTCCATTTCCAGTAAAGATAACTAAATAGGCATTAAAGCTGCATGTTTCTGCATTTCTTAAGGACAGCTCCAATCGACCTTTTTTTTAAGCCATTCTGATTTTAAAATACATAATTATAGAGAAGACGTTCACAGAAAATGTGAGAGCTGAATATGACTTTCAAATTTAATTGCAGTGCAGGCTCGCAAAACTTGAACCCACGTGCTTTGGGGCGAAGGGTCTTGTTTAGAAAAGGCAGCACAAGGAATTACAGCAGAAAGAGCGAAATGGAACGTCCCCCACATTTATGAATAAACACTTGCTCATTGTCCACACATAGCCAGGTCTTTATAAAAACTAAAAATATACATATTGTGCACACTGGATTGGTTTCATCCACATGAAACCTGCACCAAAATGCTCTAAGCACGGTTTTAAACATGCCAAACCCCTAGGGGGCAGTGTAGCTCCAAGCTAAAAACAATGTCAGTCGATCAGATTGCTACTACTTCCTGTTACGAATTAAACATAGCGCCAGGAGGTTTGTTTGTGTGGTCAGATATATAGCTAGAACTACTTTAAAATAGTATATTAGAATATAAAGTTGTTTAAATGCAAAACAATGCCCTAAATCTCCACTTTGCCGTCTACTCACGAAAACACAAATATGGAGTTTTCTTAAATATCCACTTTAGTTGTAGTTTTTATGAATAATTGTTTTCAGTGGTATTAAACAGAGTTTGTGTGTACATGAAAGGCCAAAACGCATAAAAATGTATTTTTTTTTTCCAGATATCCAGCTACGCGATGAGTGAAAGACAATTCAGGTTTGACTGGCATACTGGTTATAAATGTGTCCTTACTTTACAGTCTTATTATTGTTTCTCTGTTTTGATATTTTTTTAACCTAATTTGTAGTTCCATTTGCCTTTAACTTGATGTTACCACATGTGAATTTCTCCACTGAGGGACAATAATGGAAATTTAAATTCTATTCACTTCATTGTTTTGTTATACTTTGCTGCAATGCATCAACTCAGAGCGACTGAAGGAAAATTCCTATCACACCTTTCAGAGTTCTGGTTGCAAAAACACAAACAAAAAGTGAGCTTTGTGGTTGTATCAAGACAAAATGAGCAAGTTCTATGGTAATTTAATGCTGAATATAGCAAGTGTGGATGACTCCGTTGTCGTTTGTGACTGACAGTGAATGTTTAGAATATTTCATGCAGAGATATGCTGCCCAGCATAATGGAAAAATAAATAAAAATACAAACTTCAAGTTGCTTCCAAGTAGAACAAGGAGGCAGAGTTGGATTGGTTTCAATCCACCAGGCGAAGGTTTGTTTATTTGTTGCATCTAACATTTCTTCTTGTCAGTATTTGAAAGTCTGAACAGCCTGAAAACGCTCCGATGAGCATATTAAATTGAACTGACTGCGTTTTAAAACCCACTCTTATCAAGGCTACCCTCCTTGCAATTTTCTTCCACAAGGAATAAACTAATAGAGCGTATAAGTGCCGTATTCACTGTTTGCTTATAAGTGCCTACAGGTAAAGTGGGAGGCCGTTATCAAATTGACAGTTAAAAAAATAAATAAAACCCTCCCAGCTGAGGTATAAATAAATAAGCAGAATGTATCCAGCTACAGTAAATGTGATCAGATTTTGGAGGCTTCACAACAGCAGCATGTTTTATATCAGAAGAATAAAGCAGTTTTACACTTTCTCATTTCAGACTGAAGGCAAAAAGAAAACTAGAGACAAATTCTGCCAAAAATAACTAAAAGGACCAACAAAATATTTAATCGCAATTAAGTAAAAACTGATCACATTTAAAAAAAAAAAATTCTTAATATACTTTAACAGAATTTTTTTATTGCTAGTATTCTAACAAGCATTGTGTTTTATGGACAGGATAAATACAATAAATATCTCGTGAAATAGTTGCTTGGATGTGCTATTAATTTTTTTAAACTGGAATTAAACAGAAAAAACTTGTTTTCATTATAGGAGTCAATTAAAGGTACCGATTTCATTTTTTTAAAACAGATATAACCATTTCATGGTTCAAAAATTATTTTATACTTCTGTACTGAAGTGCATCATGGATTAATTTAAACCTGATGGGCGGAATGTGGGCTGCGTGACATCACCACGTAAATCCCGCCTCGTGGCTTCCTGCTGGAGGGCAACAAGCTGCTCGCTCATAATGACCACCACCGGTGTTAGCTGTCAAGTTGTCAACATAAATGTATGTGTGATATGTAAAACGAAAATAGGACTGTAGTGCTCTGCTACTAATTGTCAACACTATGACTACATAACAAGGTCAGGAAAAAGTTTTAATTAAAAAAGAAAATAGCAGGGGAAATAGGTCAGTTATGCTATCTTGACTTTGACAACNCCCATTATACTTGTAGTGCATCAAATTAGCATTTTAGCAATCCTGAAGAATTAGAACAGATGCAATTACCGGTAAGTAGGACCAAACATTTAACCAGCTTCTTCAGTTAAAATGACCTGAAGAGGCATATAATGTTGCTTAATGCCACATATGTGATGGGATTTATTGAAAAGCATTAGGAACAATAAGTAAAAAGAATAATTAGAAACATGTGCATCTACATAAAATGTTGCAAAGACTCTGAAACCAAAAGACATGAACGACTAATACGTTATATATTTTTATGTAAATTTGTTGCAGCTGTCATTTTGATTTTATAGGTTTCTAACTTTATTAAATTTAATAATACTGTTAAATGTTTCTAGATTTAGCAGTATTTAACACACACTCACTTATAAACCGATTGTAGATCAATAGGCGGTGATGGTGTCCCGTCTTTGGACACTCCAACATGCGACAACAGATTACGAAATGAAACTCACAACTCTATACAGTTTCCTGGTGTTATTCCTGAATTAGCAACAGCTGCCTGAAGTTTTCCAGCAGGCATCTGATCAGACGCCTAAACCACATCGGCTAACACGTGTTGACGTACGGGTAATCTACATCTGCTGGCCGCTGGTGAAGGTCAGGAAGTCGATGAAGGTTCAGCTCAGCTCTTCATCTTTACGAACCACAACAACAACCAGATTACTCCAGACAGAGCCGCAGTGGATCCATCTCATCCTCAAACTTCTTTCAAACACTTTACAGTAAACCGTCACGTGAGTAAGTGTCCTTTGAAGTACAGCTGCACAGAAATCTTAAGCTCAAAACACCTGGGATCAGACAGCGGCACACGCACACACAGTCGTGTTTTCATCACTTGCGGGGACTTCACATCGACTTCCATTAATTTCCACAGCCTAACCCTTACAGCCTAACCATAACCCTGATCCATCACATACCTAACCTTTACCTTAACCTTTACCCTAAACCTAACCATAACATACCTAACTACTAACCCAAAAACAACAATTTCCCTCATGGGGACCAAGAAAATGTCCCCACAAGGAGCAATATGGTCCCCACAACCCCACATTGTATCCCATAAGGATATGAAAACCTGGTACACAAACACACACCACTTCAAAGTTGATCCAACATCATTTAACTTCTCTCTTCGATTACGGAGTGCCTTCCGAAGCCAAGCGTTCTCGTCAGTGTCGTTTGCTTTAAAGACGAGCCGTTCCAGACCTCCAGCACGTTCTTTTCTTCTCATCAGAAAGCCGCAGTTTGATCTTTGCTTTTTTATCAGTCACAAGAATGGAGCTCCGCCACCGCCTTCTGCATTTGCTCTCATTAACTCTCCTATTTATAGCAGCCCTGGATAACGGCACGTCGGCCTCCTGGGAAGCGTTCTTCACTTAGCTGGATGTTTCTCACCGTTGCGCGTGTTTTTCTCTGTGCATACCAAACTGTTGCATTGACCTCAGGTTGTTTGCACACAGCATCGCGGGTAGATTAGTCTGGGTTTTTTACTCCGTGAAGGATGGCACATTAAAAATAAGAACTACTGCAAATGGTTTGTATTGTCAGCACAGTTTCTCGTTAATTATAGTTAATTTCACACGTTTAATTATTTGCAGATGAAACTATGAGCTTGCAAGCACCTTTTTTCTCTCACTGTCTTAACTTAAATTAGACCAAACTTCTCTTGGTTTAGCTCAGTCTGAATTGCCCAAATTATTTATGTTTGCTAAATTCTTCAATAATAAGTTAAATAATATCAGATTTGTTTATTAATGTCTTCAAATCAGAAGTTTACACACATTTCCTCAGAGTTTGGAAGCATTGCCTTTGAACTTCCACAAACATCAGACAGTACAGGCCCATTCAACCAAGTAGAATGTTTCTGAAAAGTCAATTTATTTGAGGAACTTTTTATCACAATGTGAAAAATGTAAAATGAAATAATTATGCAAAGATTGTTTTATTTTTTTGTTATTTATTGTCATATCGAACTGGTTATTTGATACTTTATACATTAATACTTATGTTTGTTAGTCTTGTTCTGTCTGTTAGACTGAAATATTTGTTTTGTATCCACTAACTGGTGAATAAAAAAAATATTTTAAAATCATTGTTTCTGTTATTTATGATTTTCTGCTTGTAGTTGATGAAACACAGCTTTTAAAATTAAAATATTACATTAAAAATATTTTTCAAAAAGAGAAATGTCTCAAAAGAATCTTTAATAAAAATCTTTAATAAAAGTTCTTTTCTAAAGGCTCTCTCCTTTGGGGACGACTAACAAGGCTCATAGGAACATATGTTTTGTTGAATACGACTGCAGTTTGCTGTAATTTTGTCCCATTCCTCCCTGACAGAAGTCAGGTGTCACTTATAAAGCCTGGATAGGCACAAAACAGGGCCTGACATTGGCAAAGTTTGCTATTTATGAAACACAAACTTGACGAGAAAATATGTGATCTCTCTCTCAGTCCAACTCTGACCCATCCATAGTGTGCGCTTGTTTTGGAGACAGGGAGATGGTCACTGATTGACCCCATCATCAGCATTCAAAAACACTTTGTTCCACATGCTTGCATTGGTAAGACTTAACTACACATATGCTACAAAAAAGAACAATAAGGCAGCTAGAATATAAACTAGCTTAGCATTAAAGTTGGGAAGTATAAAAAGGTATTTTTTTCCTCTGCCTATCATAAATTCTGTTTAATCCCAGTGCCATCTTTTTGTTCTGCAGACACCAGAGAAAGTACAGAGCAGGATTAGACGGATGGGATTAAAGAGTCTCCAGCTGCTTTCAGATCAAAGTTTGGCCAGAAACACCCGGCCACTAATCCTCCTTTTTGGGACATTTTGTCTTTATCTATTCGGGAAAAAAAATAAAATAAAATACTGGTGATGCAGTAAAGGAAGGTAAAACGATCGAGCAAAAAAGAAAGTTGAGTGTCTGTGATTCATGGAGATGACGGACATGTAACCACTGCGGACATGTCCGCAGTTTCGCCACATCATGTTCATCCTCCGATCCAATAAAACTAAACCGGCAGACGCATTTTAAACACAAGCATTTATAATAGATGATAGTCCATTAACCTTAATTGTGAACTTTTTTTGACTCATCTTTTTCTCTATTGCATTTTGTTGCATGGTACAACAGCAATAACAAACAGCATTGTCTTTCATCTTTTATGTATGAGAAATATTTAAAAATTCATTAGAAAAATACCTAAAATTACATGAAGCTATAACACAACATCACAAGCTTGTCTAGGTTTGTGATGTTGTTGAATGAATAGCTTGAAACTGTCGAGAGCCATTGAACCGATTCCTTCATACTGTATACTTTAGGGTTGTTTTTATTTGGACATCATTTATGAGAACATCGCACAAATACTAACTTGTCGCTCTCAATGGCGTAGATGTAGTTGGTGCTGAAGCATCCAGAGGTAAGAAGCTGTGGCGTGGTCTGTCCCTGGAACAGCAGCTGCTTTCTGGCCATCTTCACCAAGATGAGACGCACCAGCTCCCCCATGTACAGCCCGCTTATCATCTTCTCAAACCTGAGAAAGGTACAGACAAAAAACACACCAAATACCAGATATTTACATACACTGAATAAAAAGATACAAACTAGTTTTTTCTCACTTGTGGGAGGACATCCAAAAGGTTTGACCCAAGTCATACATTTTAAAAGATAGTTATCCCTGATGTACAAACGTCCTCGTTAAGTTTTCTGGCATCTAGCAAACAGAAATAATTTTGGTAATTCTCACTGAGCTAAAACAAAAAAAAAAGAAGTTGGATCGGTTTTAACTTCAGACACTGAGAAAAAAAAAAGTGTTTGTGGCTTATTTGTCAGGTGTATGCAAACATCTGGTCTGAACTAAATGGATCGAATTCAAGATGCCAGAACTTCTCAATATATTCTCCACTTGCACTTTAATTTCCAAAAGGCAGCCTCTGCAAGGTAATTCACATTTAGAATCAGAACTGTTTTAGTGATGACACATGCTGATAGACATCTGTCTGGGAGATTTTTTTAATAAGATGAGAGAATAAATTAAGATGCGAGAACACAAAAATACCATCTGGGTGACATTTCTTTGCGAATAAAATTATCAATTATAACTCTTGCTTGATTTAAGGAATGCTGTATAGACTCACAAGTGCGTATTGTGGACGGCGCACAAGTCTTCACATCCACCTTGTGTCTGGCAAATCATCAGCTCCATTTCCAGTAAAGATAACTAAATAGGCATTAAAGCTGCATGTTTCTGCATTTCTTAAGGACAGCTCCAATCGACCTTTTTTTTAAGCCATTCTGATTTTAAAATACATAATTATAGAGAAGACGTTCACAGAAAATGTGAGAGCTGAATATGACTTTCAAATTTAATTGCAGTGCAGGCTCGCAAAACTTGAACCCACGTGCTTTGGGGCGAAGGGTCTTGTTTAGAAAAGGCAGCACAAGGAATTACAGCAGAAAGAGCGAAATGGAACGTCCCCCACATTTATGAATAAACACTTGCTCATTGTCCACACATAGCCAGGTCTTTATAAAAACTAAAAATATACATATTGTGCACACTGGATTGGTTTCATCCACATGAAACCTGCACCAAAATGCTCTAAGCACGGTTTTAAACATGCCAAACCCCTAGGGGGCAGTGTAGCTCCAAGCTAAAAACAATGTCAGTCGATCAGATTGCTACTACTTCCTGTTACGAATTAAACATAGCGCCAGGAGGTTTGTTTGTGTGGTCAGATATATAGCTAGAACTACTTTTAAATAGTATATTAGAATATAAAGTTGTTTAAATGCAAAACAATGCCCTAAATCTCCACTTTGCCGTCTACTCACGAAAACACAAATATGGAGTTTTCTTAAATATCCACTTTAGTTGTAGTTTTTATGAATAATTGTTTTCAGTGGTATTAAACAGAGTTTGTGTGTACATGAAAGGCCAAAACGCATAAAAATGTATTTTTTTTTTCCAGATATCCAGCTACGCGATGAGTGAAAGACAATTCAGGTTTGACTGGCATACTGGTTATAAATGTGTCCTTACTTTACAGTCTTATTATTGTTTCTCTGTTTTGATATTTTTTTAACCTAATTTGTAGTTCCATTTGCCTTTAACTTGATGTTACCACATGTGAATTTCTCCACTGAGGGACAATAATGGAAATTTAAATTCTATTCACTTCATTGTTTTGTTATACTTTGCTGCAATGCATCAACTCAGAGCGACTGAAGGAAAATTCCTATCACACCTTTCAGAGTTCTGGTTGCAAAAACACAAACAAAAAGTGAGCTTTGTGGTTGTATCAAGACAAAATGAGCAAGTTCTATGGTAATTTAATGCTGAATATAGCAAGTGTGGATGACTCCGTTGTCGTTTGTGACTGACGGTGAATGTTTAGAATATTTCATGCAGAGATATGCTGCCCAGCATAATGGTAAAATAAATAAAAATACAAAAAAAAGTTTAAGAACTTCAAGTTGCTTCCAAGTAGGACAAGGAGGCAGAGTTGGATTGGTTTCAATCCACTAGGCGAAAGTTTGTTTATTTGTTGCATCTTACATTTCTTCTTGTCAGTATTTGAAAGTCTGAACAGCCTGAAAAGGCTCCGATGAGCATATTAAATTGAACTGACTGCGTTTTAAAACGCACTCTTATCAAGGCTACCCTCCTTGCAATTTTCTTCCACAAGGAATAAACTAATAGAGCGTATAAGTGCCGTATTCACTGTTTGCTTATAAGTGCCTACAGGTAAAGTGGGAGGCCGTTATCAAATTGACAGTTAAAAAAATAAATAAAACCCTCCCAGCTGAGGTATAAATAAATAAGCAGAATGTATCCAGCTACAGTAAATGTGATCAGATTTTGGAGGCTTCACAACAGCAGCATGTTTTATATCAGAAGAATAAAGCAATTTTACACTTTCATTTCAGACAGACTGAAAGGCAAAAAGAAAATTAGAAACAAATTCTGCCAAAAATAACTAAAAGGACCAACAAAATATTTAATCGCAATTAAGTAAAAACTGATCACATTTAAAAAAAAAAAATTCTTAATATACTTTAACAGAATTTTTTTATTGCTAGTATTCTAACAAGCATTGTGTTTTATGGACAGGATAAATACAATAAATATCTCGTGAAATAGTTGCTTGGATGTGCTATTAATTTTTTTAAACTGGAATTAAACAGAAAAAACTTGTTTTCATTATAGGAGTCAATTAAAGGTACCGATTTCATTTTTTTAAAACAGATATAACCATTTCATGGTTCAAAAATTATTTTATACTTCTGTACTGAAGTGCATCATGGATTAATTTAAACCTGATGGGCGGGATGTGGGCGGCGTGACATCACCACATAAATCCCGCCTCGCGGCTTCCTACTGGAGGGCAACAAGCTGCTCGCTCATAATGACCACCACCGGTGTTAGCTGTCAAGTTGTCAACATAAATGTATGTGTGATATGTAAAACGAAAATAGGACTGTAGTGCTCTGCTACTAATTGTCAACACTATGACTACATAACAAGGTCAGGAAAAAGTTTTAATTAAAAAAGAAAATAGCAGGGGAAATAGGTCAGTTATGCTATCTTGACTTTGACAACTTAAAGATGTAGAGGTGATGTGTGTTTCAGTTTAATTAAAAAATATAAAAAGGCGATCCACACACCAACTCTGACAGATCATCAGCAGAGCAGGTGTGTAAATTAGCTAATCAACCAATTTAATTGACCAAAGCTATCACATGTTAATAGTCACATAATAAACATCAAGCCTCGAAACATAAAACTGTAACGGACTTAATGTTCTGGTCTGTGTGGGAAATGTTTGAGTGTTTTTAGTTGTTGAATCCTGACACGTTAGTGGCGTTGTTGTCAGTCAGTTGCTACGGTGATGAGCTTGTGTGAGGCATAGCCGACACAGCGAGCGAGAAAAGAAGAGTGAGTAGTTTTGAGTTGTTCTAAATGGTTTTTATGCATTATTTTCAATTCAAGTTAAATTACGGTTGAGCAAATGTGAGAAATTTCTGGATGCAAACAATAACATGCAACAAACCCTGACGTCTGATTGGCTGCTTCAAACAGCATGCCAAGACAACTTCTTAATGCTATGACTGCTGTGCCCAGCAAATAAATAACACCACCACTTTAAGAAGAACAGCTGGGAAACACTGGTCCTCTCTAAGGGTCAGGGACTCTCTACAGCGAGGGTCCGCCCCTTGAGGGCTGGGATCCTGCAGCCTTCAGATGCGTCTCTGCTTCAACACACCAGTCAAATAATCAGGTCATTAGCTTGACTCTGGAGAACCTGACTGCATTGCTGAAGAGGTAACTCAGCCATTTGATTCAGGTACACAACCAAAAGTTGCAGGACACCGGCTGTGGAGTTGAAGACCCCTGCCCTACAGTGTTAAGAGGAAATGGGATTAAGCCCAAATCAAAATAAACTCACTTGGTGGTTTTGGAGTTAAGGCGTCTGGAGATTGAAATGTTCCCACTGGCCCCTCAAGTCAAATCTTATCTCAACTTGACTTGGTTTACTTGCAATGAGGATTACTGAGGATTAATGAACGTCAGATGTACCATCCAGGATGAAGCCTGCAGCATCGTTTTAGTTAATGCCTCCCCTGCTGGGATGAATTTGTAACTAAGTGCTTTAGGTCTTGAAAGAGGAGGAAGTTCAGATTGTAACTCAGGAAGTTTGAAGGCCATGCTCTGTCGTGCATTATATGCAGCTGGTGGAAGTAGGGATACGGGCCTGATCATGACAACATAAAGACTGTTGCAAGGCACCAAGCCTGAAGTCTACAACACATGCAACTCAATAACTGAGTGACCAACATCCCAAACGTACGGGACAGTAACTGTGATTGACGCTTTGATCTCAGCAGTAAATGATGTTACGGATGAGGACCGTGAGAAGGTTAGTCAGTACTTAGAGCTAAAGCGAAGTCGAAAAGGGAAAAACAATCCAGACTGTTTCTGTAACGCTCTAAAAAAATAAAATAAAATCCTGTAGAACATAAATTATTAATCTACATATACAAAACGGTGTGGAGATGAAGATTTCTGATTATGCATATTTATTCTGCAGCTACTGCCGTGATGAATTCAGTGACACTCACAGCTGCTTGCCAGGGTTCAGCGAGCCAGCGTCGATTTCCCGGTCGATGTCGGTGCGCAGGTCTTCCAGGGCGCCGTCGTCTCCAAACGCTCCCCACTCTGTGTTCACACACATCTGCCCCTCATCGCCGTCCATCAGCTGGAGGTTCCTCATCTGCTCCATGTAACACGCATTAGTGCCCGTTCCTGGAGAGAAATGGTGTTACCGTGACGATGGCTGATTAACAAACATAATACAGTTCTAAACAGCATCTACAGATTACTGCCCTGTAAATACGTCTGACGTGGTTGAAGCTCTACTTTGTGGACCATTATTTACATCTGGACATATTGAGATAAGTTTCGTCTTTGCTTAAATTGACTTTATATTAAACTGATCATAGGATCATCAAATACAGAGTTTGAGTTTTGTCCCAGTGTTGGGCTCGATATACGTTCGACATTAATCTGCTAGTGTTGTTATGGAGTTAGAGCTGGCAGGTTAGGAGTGACTCGCATGTTGTGTTTTATGACATAACAGACAGCACCTCCACCCAAAATGTGGAAAACGTCTTATTATTTTAGGTTTTGTCCATTTGAAAAATCCAAACTTTATTTTAAGTTCATTTATTCAGAGGGGGGAACAAAACACAGGGTAAGAAATAATAGTTTCTGACAAAACCAGCAGTGGGACCCCAACCAATACACACAAACTAAACAAAGCATTTCAACTGAGCTTCCATAACTTCCTGTTTTTCTTGAAGCTCAAATATGATGCAGCACAGAGACCCCTCTTCAGCTAGTAAATCTCTAATATGTAGCACATAAAATGCAACAAAGTGAAATGACACTTTGGGTCAATTTAAATATCCCAGAGCGTTGCAAAGGACAGAAAGAGTAAGAGCCATACAGGCAGAAAAAATACTTTTTATTGATTTCATTATGGAAATATGCCTCTACATTAGCATGTTCCTATATGTAGCAGCTCGTTCCCTGAATGCCCTCAGAGTGGGGCATTAGGCAGAGTTAAAACTCAACGGCAGAAACTTCAGAATCAGCAGTGATGTGCAGCTGTTCCTGGCCTGCAGGCGTCCCCTCAATTAACAAGCGCTGTTCACAGGAACCTTTGTCGTCCAAGTACAATATGCACTTCGCCGTGACCTTGTTCGTGTCATTTTCAAACAAATATTCCAAAATTGGAAAGAACAACTTTAATGATGTGAGCACCGTCTGCCTTTTTCCATCACATTAGCCAAGTTGACTAGAAATGGGGACTGATGAGAACGGGACTGATTGCCTGCTGGGGAGGCAGAAGAGACATGGAATCAATCCAGGATTTCATTTCTTTAGCCTGGTGGAAACAAGCAGATTTGTGACATTTGGATTGATTTTGTCTCAACTGCAGTTCAACATTGACTTAAGTTTGATCCATCTGGAGCGGGTGGTTCGTGCAGATGGAGACTTTTCATTTTTAATCAGGGTAAAATTATCGATATTTTCTTACAATGGAAAATGTTTAGTATGGCAAAGTATTCGTCTTTTTTACAACAGAGCTTGTATAATGAGTAGAGCCACGTTTATCCAGGCACTTTTACCGAAAGGCCGTCTTTGCTGCACCCAAATCTGCTTGTTTTTTTCATTTGTTACATTTGGCTAATTATAGCAACTATTTTTTTTTAAATGTGATCCAAGTCCTGTTGTTCAACTGAGCCAAGATTTACCCCAGAAAACTTGCTAAGCCCGGTGGTTGGTGCTAGGCCAGTCATTCATCCAGCGGCCCATCGCGTTTTTGAGTTAAAAAATGTTTAAAGTTGACAAGAAATTTGAAAATATCACTTGATAATTATGTGCTGTCGAAAGATTGCAAGATTAATACCTGAACACCAACTATAAAGTCTTTAAAAATGCAAACATTTTAAAAAAGACTTTAAAAAATAAGCAAGGTTTAGCCTGGCGGGGGCACAAGTAAAGCCTGGTGGTCTGCCAGGCTTATGATACACTGGGAGAAACCTTGTGAGCCCAAAGGAAACTGAAAACTACATGACTTTCTTTTAATACAGCAAATGTGCACAATCCTTGTTAAATTTTGCATCTGCAACAAATACCATCCCTTACAAAGACAAAAAAAGAAAAACAAACAAAACATAAATTAAACAATTTACTTGATTTTAGTTTTATTTTTACTTTTTTGTCACGAGTACTTCTGACTCAACAGTTTTGGCCCAAGTAACAAAAAGTTTGGAAACCCTCGAAATGGTAACACGTACATACATGGTGCAGTTAAATAAATAGCCACAAACACGCAACACAAGTTCCATCAGGAACTTGGTTTTTCATGCAAGCAGCAGAAAAGTGTGAAAATTAACCAGAAGAAACGATTCAAACAGCAACGTCTTCCACTAAAAATCTGTTGTTTTTTTCTCTCCAAACATCTAAGAGCAGTCGCAAGCACCCAAATGTTTCATGTAGTAAATTAATTTACAAAATGGATAGCAATTTCTATCATAATGTGGGTTAACAATTAGTTATAAGATGTTTAAAAGCCATAAAAAGAGTTTTTGAATATTTTCAGTCCTTTTCATTATTTGTTGCATTTCTTTAGAAAAGAAGAAGGGAAAAAACATGTTGTTAAGCGTAAACAGATCAGCAAAACATGCAAATGCAATTAAATTCATGAAAGAGCGAATGTAAATACGAGTTCAACCTTCTTCCCTTCTGCTTTTAACAATCTGGATGTTATGTTTAGAAATGCAGCAGAAAACATGATTGAATGACAAACACTGTGTGTATGTGTGTGTGTGTGTGTGTGTGCGCTAAATCAACGTTAAAGTGTTGAAGAAACATAAATGGCCGCGGCAGGCCGGGTTACGACCTGGGTTTATTTCAGCCTTCACCCTCGAGTTTCTCTGAATAGCCTCGGCAGATTATCTATAATCTTGCTAAATGCTGATATTTTGAAGTCAATACAAACAGAACACTTGAAGCCAGAGTGACCTAAACGCCTCAGAATGATTTTCTTTCCTTGGCAAATTGCCTACTTGGTTTTCTCCCCCTCCCTGATTTCTGCTTTCATAACTCAAAATGTCGAAGGGCCTTCATCTTCACTTTACCTATAATCACAGTCAGATTGCACTTACCCACTATAAGGCCAATTTCACAGTGACGGTCGTCAAAGCCGCAGGTCATCATGGTCCCCACCGTGTCGCTGATCACTGCCATGATGTCAGTGTCGAAGTCCTGCAATGAAAGTTTGTTTACGAGCTAAAGCTGGAGGTTCTGGAGAATGAAATTAAAAATGTAGACACACCTTGATTAGAAACAACGAAAACTGCGAGGATGTCAGAA
>NW_006800106.1:902932-962114 GCF_000485575.1 Poecilia formosa
TTTTTTTTTTCTCTTCTTTCAAATAAAAACTTCACACAATGTTCAAGTTCAACCCTCTTAACCTGAAACCCAATACAGCCCAACCAGCTGCCTCCAGGAAACAGCCAAATAGATCAGTTTCATCTGGCCCAGTCAAAGTCCAGATCAAGATGTGAGACTTAAAGCAAGAGCAAAAGAAGAATTAGGCAAACATTTCAGTCTCTTCATGTGAAAAGCTGGTAAAGGCTTACAAAAAAAAAGTTCAAGAGGGTTAGTTACCTTCGTCAGCATGTAGCAGAATCACTCACATCAAATATGCATAAACAAAGTTTTGAAGTGGTAAACAATAACAGCAGGGTTACTTACTAAAAGGTCCTTTTGCTAACTCTCTTTCTGTGTCTTGCTGTTTCTTCTCTCTCTCTTCTGTTTTCCTCCCCACATCTCAAATGATCTTGCATAAACCTGAAGCTTTTCTTCCACTCATCACATTTTGATCACGGCTTAATTTTAAGTATCTAACTGAGACCTGCTTCAGTAAAACACCCGTACGTAAAAAAGTAAGGGCAAAAAAGTTGAAACAGATTGGATTGAAGGCCACATTAAAAAAATAAAAGAAGAACAAGTTTGACACTTTTTTCCACCTTGATCAGTGTTCTGTATCCTAACCAGGAATTAGCCAGGGCCTCTGTTGTAATTTCACACTCTTTAGCTGCTGACTGCTGGAACTAAGAGGCATGGAAACATTTCTCTGTACGCTCACTCCTTCTTAGATGCTGTACCAACACTTTAAAAGCAAAAAAATAAAGAATCACTCGTAACCCTTAAACTCTTCAGTATATAGTGACCAGCTAATATTCTCCAGGTCAATGTTAGGACAGCAGAGCTCTGTGCTTACCTGCAGAAATAAAGATCAATCTTAAACCTTGTCCATGTGAACGCCTGCAGCAATATTTTAGACTGAACTCTCGCTTTGTGTAAAACCACTTCGAAACTGTGATTAGGTCAAACTGTCCGCCGTAGTAAAAGGTAAATTTATTGAAATAAAGTCCAAGTTTTCCTTGAGAACTATTGCACAAGCGTCCGGGTGCACTGTTTCCACAGCAAAGACCATGTAAACAAGGAAGTAGTTTAAAAACTGGACCAGTAACGAGCAGAAATCTGAATTTGCGTGACCGTTTCCAGGAAGCCACATAGTTGCTTTCCAAGATGGAAGATAAAAGGGCTTGTTTGCTTCCACAAAATGATCAGATTTAAGTTGTTGAAGAAAAGGAGAAATTCAAGCACGTCGTTTGGTTTGATCAGAGTGAGTTAAACACATTCAGGGAAAATTAAAATGTGCGTCTTTCGCTGCCGCCTTTCTCGCTGTGAATCTAACAAATCCTCCCTGGAGGTTCGAGGAAACAAAAAGCTTATTCAAATTCCACTCCTCGAATTATTGCGACTTAAAGGCCAGTAGTCAAAACCGCCCGTGGGCCCCTCCGATGCTGAAGGGTCCAATTAAACCACAGGAGAGAAGCACCACTGCTGCAAGTGTGACAAAAACAAATGACCTAAACAAATGGCCCAAAAACCCTCAACTAGAAGAGACACACGGGGAAAAAGTAGCCAAAAATGACATTTCTGTAAACTGAGATAAGGTTCCTGAAAAGTGAGTGGAAGTAATTATGACAGCAACTTAAACTGACCTCTGTTTTTTATTTTTGCTTTTTGGCCTCATCAAAATTAGCTTATCTTGCAAAAATGCGATGGGAACACTTTTTTTTTTCCAAAACAAAAAAAAAACAAACAAACTTTCCACCATGTTTCTCATTTAATGGAAACACCGCAATTGCGAAATTGTGTTTTTTCGACATTAGCAGGATATCAATGAAGGTTAACGTACATTTGGTATGGAAACGCAGCTGGTGACTTACTGTATGAACTCTAGTGTTAACCCTTTATATTTTACTACTGCCTCAGAGTTTATATGTTTAACTGTTTCTCTTGTCTAAAAGCCACTCAACTAACAGCTAAACTTTCTCCTACAAAAAGAAGATATCCGTCTCTCTGCTCTTAAAGCATCTTGTAACAGCTCCTTTCATCCTTCAAGATGTGGTCGGACTGGACGCAGCCTATGTACTCGTGTCCAGTGAAGGTTGCTGTGAAAGCTGGATTAACACAAACATGCTACGTGGGAGGAGCAGGCTGCGTTAGCAATCAGACTCCGGATGCAGCACTTCTACAAATGACACCGCCTCCCTCAAACAGAAGTAGTTGGCACACAGAGAGTTTCTGACTGATCGCTCGGTACACACTTAGAAACCGTGTGTGTAGATGGAAGGCCATTGCAAGCAGAATACTCTCTGAAAACAGACTGAAACATTTTTTTTTTTGCAAGTTCATTCAAAACGTGCACTGACCTGCTTGCGCTGGACCGCCTCCTTCAGCAGCTTCACGACGTCTTTCCCCTCACAGCCGCTGGCTTTGAAGCCCTTCGTCCACTTCAGAAGGATTCCCTGCAGAAAGGACGGTGAGGGTTTGGCACCATGTTGAAATGATCCACGGGGATAATTTACATGTCAGGTTTCATTGAGGAAAACTTTACACCAATCACAGGAACTCACAGAAACATCAGATGTTGTTGAGAAACCAAGTGATTCAGTAAAAACTCATTTTGAATATTATATACATTCATTTTCGGTTTCCAGAAAGAAGAAGAACCCGAACTATTACACCTTTCATTTGCAACTGTAATGAAACAATACTTATTGTACTAAATATTGATAGTGATGGAAACCTGTTTAGAGACTCAACTGACTCCAATCAGAGAAGAAGCTGAAAACCTCCCACTGAAATATTTGAAATTTGTTTCAAAACCAGAACAAATTTGTCAGATCATCCATCTACATTTCACAGAGTGTGTGTGTCTCTCTGTGTGTGCGTGTGTGTATGCCACAAAAACTTTCAAGCCACGCATCCTCTAAGATGACAAGGCCTACTTTCCTCTGCCAGCGCTCTCTCAAGAGTTGTGTGCTTGGAGCGGCTGGAGTTGTAAACACATTTAGACATTAGCCGTTTGGTCTCCAGCTCCTTCTGTAGGACAGGACAGACGTCGTCTGGCGGGCCACAAGCTCCGACATTCAAAACGTTTGCTCAAGAAGTACAGAGGAAAATGAGTCAAAACAAACGAAGGAAATCGAGTTCGATGAACCTTTACGTTCATCAAACTTTACGAGGCAAAGTCTTTTGCGGTAACCAAACCGTGAAGAACCGAGAGAGGGGAAAAAAAAATAAAGGGTCTGAAGGATAAAATGAATGATTGTGACAAATTAAATCTCAACCGTTCATGCCGTGCACACGCGGTCTGCTCGGTTCACAGAATACACACAACTCGCCTCAGCATGTGGGAGCAGTTTTATGTTTTACTGCATAACTGCTTAAAAAAAGAAGAAAAAAAAACAGAGCGGGGTAAAGTGAAAGGAGAAAATGAGTACAAGAACCCAAGAGGGAATCCTACCAAACGGCGCCAGTTTGGTAGGATTTTGGATATTTAGAACAAAAAGCATATCAACAATTATCAATATCGACTGATATGAAACGCTTGTATTGTGAACCAAACCTACAATCTTGGAATAGTTTGCACAGAAGCTTCTCATTAACGTGATGCAATTGTGACTCAGTAATAAGTTTTTTCACAAAACCTGCTACACACTACGACTTTTCAGGTAATAAAATTGTCCAAGAGATAAACAACATGATTGGATATTTCGCTGTGTTACTTCATTAACAAACAAACAAACAAACAAAAAATTATTATTCTGTGACAGATGTGAAGTCAGAGGTAAAGTGATTCTCTTATTTAAAGAAAATCTTCTCAGAATTTGAAGCACATACTTTGTAATGGTGTGAATTTTTATTTTTTATAAGATAAAAAAAGTTCAGTCTTATGTAGTAAACAATAATTCTGACCAGGTCACACCGATAAAATCAAAGTTGTGGTTGGTGGAATGGAAAAACAAAACAAAACCAAAGTTTGCCATTTTAAATTAAAACCATTTGTTCAAGTAAAACATAGCGAAACACCTATTTGAGTATTTAAGCTTTTTTCCAAACAGAATTAAGTTAGTTACAATATTTCCTTTCCTGTCATAAAACAGACAAAATGTCAAGCTGAACCTTTTCCATCCGAAGGTCACGTTGTGACACAATCTAGTTTTTCCGAGTCTGATCGACTGACGGCTACACGACGGACATCTGTGTTTCAGGTATTAATTAGCTTGATTTGCAGAGAGCAGCTTGTCTGATTAGCATCTGAGCTGGGAACTGATTTTCAAGTCAAAGTTCAAGGATCGGGCTAAAGAGCTTTTAAATCCCCATCAAATGTTCTGGCCTGATTATGACTGCGGACAAGTCCTTGTTCTGACAGGAGAGAAACATCAAAGCCACACAGTGTCCTTAAAAACAGAGAAAAACGCGGCTTGTTTTCATCTCCAGCATACAGCCTCTGTATCTAGACAGGTTGCTCTTAGCTAACAAAAACTATTGAAAATGTTTCATGTTTAAAGAATGTTCAAAAAAAAAAAAGAAAATGTTTCATGTCGACTTAAATGGAAAACTTGGAGACTTTCTGATGAGAGTTTCCAAAAAAAAAATACAAATAAAAAAACCCTCAGCTTCTTTAAATCGTTTAAGTTTTATTTAACTCTCTTGCGGTAAATTGTCCTCAATTTATACAATCACTCCACCAAAACACCCAATTAGGGGTTTTATTTAAACCCTGAATGAATGACAGCTTATTTTACACATAATGTTTGGAAGCGGTGAAAAAAAACAATAAAAATCTTTGGTCGCGTTGTGTGTTGATTCTAAATATCGTCACCAGCTAAATGATCCTCCCCACAGTTTACTGATTGTTCAGGCTTCCAGCCGCGATGAATGCTGGACTGAAATATGTTGTAGTGGAAACTGAGGCCCAGCGGACGGAGGTAGCATGAAACACACATCTTTTCAGACTGACCTCTGACCCACAGGAGCGTGGCTTTGTGATGAACAGAAAAAAGTGTTTTTTTTGTTTTTTTTAAAGCAATTTGAAACAATCAATCTGTTTAATGAAAAAATATGAATAAATCTTCATTTCAAACCTTCAGCAGAGGCAGCCTCTCCCTGCTTGATGTCACACAACTAAAACTTTAGGAAACAGTTCAAAGCGCGCACAAAGTTAACCGGACTTTATGCACACAGTCTGGTTAGTAGGACGGAGAAAAAGGGCCAAGCAGAGAGAAAGTAAAAACATAAAATTATGACCATAAAGCTGAAATAGTACAAGAATAAACTATTTTGAGAATAGTCAAAGTATTAGCAATGTCATGTCATCTTAACGCGACTTTATCTTGCATGACTTTATTATCGTATTAGTACAACCTAAGAGAATGAAGTCATAATAATATGAGAATAATTACAACTTTATTCTCTTATTATTGCAACTTTAGTCTCATAATTTTATGATTTAATTTAAGTCATAAAATTTACTTGAATTAAATAAATTTTAATTGACTTAGTTCAATTCAATTAATTAAGTCAATTTTACTTGACTTAATTAAAGTGATTTATTCTCGTATTTTTTAAATGTATTTATAATTTTCTTAGCATGGTCCTGATGCTCTATGTCAGCCTAAGGATTCAGACCGGCAGACAGAACGTTACCTCTTCCAGTTTGGTTTGATCACATGGGAAAGAGAACGTGAACCCCAGAGGTAAGGACGCTCCACTCATCCCCCTGTAGTCCAGGAAGTCAGCAATGCAGTACACAATGTAGTTGAAGAGCTGGGGCACAGATAAAAACAAAGGGAAATTAAAAATAATTACAAGAACATTCAGCCTCAGAAAGCATTAAGTAAAAAAAAAATAAAAAAAATAGCCAATAAAGAAAGCTTTAATTTGCTGCGTAAGCAAAAATCACTGAGCTGAAAACTTACACCATGGGAGAATACTATTGCACACCAGCAGAGCTTTTCAATAGCAGAAGAAGAAAGGCTGCCTTAGGCGAGAACCGCTGCTCTGCACATCACACACACTGATGGCGGGAAGCTGCATTGCAGCCCCAGCTGCCCTGGGGCAGACTGACAGAGGCGGTGCTAGCGTTAGCATTACACTTTACCACCAACACAGGACGAATATCCCTAAAGCTGAGCCACTGCTGGAATATGCAGCTTTTTAAGGTGAAACACCTCGACTGCAGTTCAAGAACGACGGCAATAATCTGACCTGATGTTGAGTATTTATGTCAGTCAGACCAAAATGATTAACCCACTTAATTTTCCTAAAATGGAAAATGTTAAAATATGACTAAATATTCGTCTTTTTAAATAATTGAGATCCATGTTTAACCAGAAACTTTTACCGAAAAGACGACTTTACTGAGATTTACTTTGATTTATTAAACTATTAAACATCTTGACAGAAAGCAGCCCAGGTCCTGTTTTTAGAATAAATCTGCTCAATCAAGTCCAAAAGAAACTGAAAATGAGACTCCGACAGCAAACGTGCAAAATTATTTTAACATTTTGGATCTGTGATTAATAGAATCCATTTTGTAGAAAAATAAATAAGTTTGATGACTATTTGCTTTATTTTAGTTTTCTTAGTTTGTCCCATGTAACAAAAAGTATGGACACCCCTGCCGTAGATATTAGCTTCTGCGCTGGTGCTGTTTGTATTTCCTTCGTTTGTATCAATGCATATTGGGGAATTTTTGGTGTTTGAAATACGAAAATAGGAAGTTAGTATTTTTGGAGCGGGCTTTCAATTTGTCATGGTTTTTAGATATTCTCCTCTGGTGTTTTGATTTATTCACATGAAAACCCACAAAAAACATAAAAAGAGGATTTGTGTTATTGTGGTTTTTTCAGTGTGAACTGAAACTTGAAAAACCAAAAACCTAAAATGATTTTCAGCTTTTTTATTCCCACACCACATAATACCTCCTCCCCCGTGCCCTGCAGCGTGTCCTGATCGATACTGTAGATCTTCTGGTGCATATCCACTTTCTGCTTCTTCTCATTTTTCAGCCGAACGAGAAGAACACGGAAACTGGACCCACCAAGATCCAAAGCCAAGAAATCTCCTTGTTCTACAAAAAAATAAAATAGAGCAAAAACATAAAAATAAAAACAATCCACATCTAACAGGAGCAAGGTCATATCCGAGTAAGAGGCAGCGGACATCTTGTCTTCCCCCTCACCTGTTCCGTCCGGGGTGGACCTGACGTACGTCGGCAGCATCTTGACGCTGGTCTGGTCGTGCGTCTGCTTGGACAGACCCCGTGCCATCTCCTCCGTCAGCCTCCGCTTCACCTCCAGCAGCTGCTCGCGGCTCAGCCGCAGGGTGTCGAGGACGCGCTGCCGCTCGGCGTGCTGGGTGGCGAGTCGGTAGGCCACCGCCGTCACCATGGCCGCGCCTTTCCCGCTGCCGTGCTGCGACTGCAGGAAGCGCACGTCGCAGTCTGGCACGAGGCGCCGCACCATTTTGTTGAGCTTCCTGGAAAATCTGTTTTCCAAAAGAAAAAATGATTTTAATCAACATTGTGCTGTTTCTCGGTGAACTTTCATGCTAGCTAACTTTCCATCAATGAACAAAACAGCACAGATGGCACAGAGGATAAAGCAAACTGTGCTGGTGACTCAAGACATTTAAAAACCCTCACAACTTGTACTAAACAGTTTCATCTCTAATTATTTTAAGCCAGAACGGAGCAAGTAAACTACCCAGAGAAAATCTAATTAAATAGAAAACCGGAATAAATGATTAAATAATACAAGTGTGTTGCGAGTATGAATAATCCATACTTATATTCACAACTGTGTACGTATAAATATGTGTCTACTTGCAGAGTGAAGAACACTTTTGTCCCGTCAGGCTCTCCGAAAAGAGATGGAGCAAGGTGAATTTTAATGAGAGGGGATCAGGGAGGATAATTAGGTCGTGTTCAGTCGACTGGCCCAAAGCCGGCAGTTTAAATTCACCAGAAAAGACGGCTGACATTCAGCCCAACTAAGTCTTTGGCTCCATCCCGAGTATCTAACAGAGAAAATGACGAAGCCCCTGCCAGGGACTGGAGTCCTGCTATGTTTTACTACATGATCACCAGGCTGGACAAATATCTTTGAGACATTGGGAAGAGTAGCAGGCAAATAAACAACTTTGTAAGCTCCAACTCCAAGTCAGTCAGGCAAACACTGATGACAAGGGAGAACTAATCCCCTCTGTGTGAACAAGCTCTAATTATGTAAAGAGAGCTTAAACAATAAACGCAGAGATTACGTGTTCTTGTTGGAACAATTCAATCCACTTTAGCTCAAATACACTCAGGGGGCGCGGAGGGGCACACCGAAACACTCCTCTGTTTATAATCTGGACTCCTCGTTAAAGGAGTGAGACACACAGACACACGTTGATGTTCTGGGTCACTCACTCTGGATGACCCTTGTAGACTGAGCCGTCCACTCCGATGGTGATGCGCAGCTTTTCGGCCGCTTTGTTGTCCCGGATCTGTCGCATCACCGCCGCCAGGGTAGAGGCGCACAGATGTGCAGCCCGGGTTGAAACGATCTGGCAAATCCTCCTAGTGGCGGCGCAGTCTTCAGCAGACGGGTCCAGGCCCAGGCTGCGGAGCGCCTTCTCGGCGCTAGCCAGGCCTTCTTCATCTCTGCAGGTGAAGAATGAGACGTCCAGTTTATTTCTGATCAGATTCCACAGGCAAGGACAGGAATTCAGGGAGATAAGAACTTCACTTGTAAGTAGGGCATGTTCATTTTGATTAATTTCTTAGATTTAACATGTTGAAATTTTAATGCATTTTTTTATTGATACATTTTTTTTTTTCAGACAAAAGTTCCTGCCGGAACCTTTGTAATCCAATGTTTCCAGTACGCCCGTAAATCGGACGTGCAAGCAACATCCTTAAACAGCAATTGATGACAAGGTCGTTCCTCTCGGCCCATCAGGGTTTAATTCCTGCTTCAGAAAACAAACTGATGCTAAAATGAGTTAGCCTGTCAGTGAAGCTATTCAAGACTAAAATCACATCTCAGTCATCTAATGCTAAAGTCGCCGTGCACAGTTCATATTTCTAAAAACGTGTTTTTTCAAATAAGTTTCTGAATCACTTGAAATCACTTTGCATCAATTTCACAGTTGAATAATCTAAAAAAAAAAACAAAAAAAACAACAACACAAAAACAATGAAAAAAAACTAATTGAAAACAATATTTTTAATGTTGAGCTCATAGGTCTAGTTCCTCAATAAATAAGCATCAAAACCGGGTTTTTGAATTTAAAATGTTGATTATGTTGTCAATATATGGTTTGCTTACAATGCGATTAATTACAGACATTGCAATTAACAAGTCCAAATCTTGTAATCGAGTCCCACCACTACCTAGAAGCTTACTTATTTATGCTTAAACACCATTAACGACCCATTATACTTGTAGTGCATCAAATTAGCATTTTAGCAATCCTGAAGAATTAGAACAGATGCAATTACCGGTAAGTAGGACCAAACATTTAACCAGCTTCTTCAGTTAAAATGACCTGAAGAGGCATATAATGTTGCTTAATGCCACATATGTGATGGGATTTATTGAAAAGCATTAGGAACAATAAGTAAAAAGAATAATTAGAAACATGTGCGTCTACATAAAATGTTGCAAAGACTCTGAAACCAAAAGACATGAATGACTAATACGTTATATATTTTTATGTAAATTTGTTGCAGCTGTCATTTTGATTTTATAGGTTTCTAACTTTATTAAATTTAATAATACTGTTAAATGTTTCTAGATTTAGCAGTATTTAACACACACTCACTTATAAACCGATTGTAGATCAATAGGCGGTGATGGTGTTCTGACCCTGGACACTCCAACATGCGACAACAGATTACAAAATGAAACTCACAACTCTATAAAGTTTCCTGGTGTTATTCCTGAATTAGCAACAGCTGCCTGAAGTTTTCCAGCAGGCATCTGATCAGACGCCTAAACCACATCGGCTAACACGTGTTGACGTACAGGTAATCTACATCTGCTGGCCGCTGGTGAAGGTCAGGAAGTCGATGAAGGTTCAGCTCAGCTCTTCATCTTTACGAACCACAACAACAACCAGATTACTCCAGACAGAGCCGCAGTGGATCCATCTCATCCTCAAACTTCTTTCAAACACTTTACAGTAAACCGTCACGTGAGTAAGTGTCCTTTGAAGTACAGCTGCACAGAAATCTTAAGCTCAAAACACCTGGGATCAGACAGCGGCACACGCACACACAGTCGTGTTTTCATCACTTGCGGGGACTTCACATCGACTTCCATTAATTTCCACAGCCTAACCCTTACAGCCTAACCATAACCCTGATCCATCACATACCTAACCTTTACCTTAACCTTTACCCTAAACCTAACCATAACATACCTAACTACTAACCCAAAAACAACAATTTCCCTCATGGGGACCAAGAAAATGTCCCCACAAGGAGCAATATGGTCCCCACAACCCCACATTGTATCCCATAAGGATATGAAAACCTGGTACACAAACACACACCACTTCAAAGTTGATCCAACATCATTAAACTTCTGTCTTCGGTTACGGAGTGCCTTCCGAAGCCAAGCGTTCTCGTCAGTGTCGTTTGCTTAAAAGACGAGCCGTTCCAGACCTCCAGCACGTTCTTTTCTTCTCATCAGAAAGCCGCAGTTTGATCTTTGCTTTTTTATCAGTCACAAGAATGGAGCTCCGCCACCGCCTTCTGCATTTGCTCTCATTAACTCTCCTATTTATAGCAGCCCTGGATAACGGCACGTCGGCCTCCTGGGAAGCGTTCTTCACTTAGCTGGATGTTTCTCACCGTTGCGCGTGTTTTTCTCTGTGCATACCAAACTGTTGCATTGACCTCAGGTTGTTTGCACACAGCATCGCGGGTAGATTAGTCTGGGTTTTTTACTCCGTGAAGGATGGCACATTAAAAATAAGAACTACTGCAAATGGTCTGTATTGTCAGCACAGTTTCTCATTAATTATAGTTAATTTCACACGTTTAATTATTTGCAGATGAAACTATAAGCTTGCAAGCACCTTTTTTCTCTCACTGTCTTAACTTAAATTAGACCAAACTTCTCTTGGTTTAGCTCAGTCTGAATTGCCCAAATTATTTATGTTTGCTAAATTCTTCAATAATAAGTTAAATAATATCAGATTTGTTTATTAATGTCTTCAAATCAGAAGTTTACACACATTTCCTCAGAGTTTGGAAGCATTGCCTTTGAACTTCCACAAACGTCAGACAGTACAGGCCCATTCAACCAAGTCGAATGTTTCTGAAAAGTCAATTTATTTGAGGAACTTTTTATCACAATGTGAAAAATGTAAAATAAAATAATTATGCAAAGATCGTTTTCTTTTTTTGTTATTTATTGTCATATCGAACTGGTTATTTGATACTTTATACATTAATACTTATGTTTGTTAGTCTTGTTCTGTCTGTTAGACTGAAATATTTGTTTTGTATCCACTAACTGGTGAATAAAAAAAATATTTTAAAATCATTGTTTCTGTTATTTATGATTTTCTGCTTGTAGTTGATGAAACACAGCTTTTAAAATTAAAATATTACATTAAAAATATTTTTCAAAAAGAGAAATGTCTCAAAAGAATCTTTAATAAAAATCTTTAATAAAAGTTCTTTTCTAAAGGCTCTCTCCTTTGGGGACGACTAACAAGGCTCATAGGAACATATATTTTGTTGAATACGACTGCAGTTTGCTGTAATTTTGTCCCATTCCTCCCTGACAGAAGTCAGGTGTCACTTATAAAGCCTGGATAGGCACAAAACAGGGCCTGACATTGGCAAAGTTTGCTATTTATGAAACACAAACTTGACGAGAAAATATGTGATCTCTCTCTCAGTCCAACTCTGACCCATCCATAGTGTGCGCTTGTTTTGGAGACAGGGAGATGGTCACTGATTGACCCCATCATCAGCATTCAAAAACACATTGTTCCACATGCTTCATTGGTAAGACTTAACTACACATATGCTACAAAAAAGAACAATAAGGCAGCTAGAATATAAACTAGCTTAGCATTAAAGTTGGGAAGTATAAAAAGGTATTTTTTTCCTCTGCCTATCATAAATTCTGTTTAATCCCAGTGCCATCTTTTTGTTCTGCAGACACCAGAGAAAGTACAGAGCAGGATTAGACGGATGGGATTAAAGAGTCTCCAGCTGCTTTCAGATCAAAGTTTGGCCAGAAACATCCGGCCACTAATCCTCCTTTTTGGGACATTTTGTCTTTATCTATTCGGGAAAAAAAATAAAATAAAATACTGGTGATGCAGTAAAGGAAGGTAAAACGATCGAGCAAAAAAGAAAGTTGAGTGTCTGTGATTCATGGAGATGACGGACATGTAACCACTGCGGACATGTCCGCAGTTTCGCCACATCATGTTCATCCTCCGATCCAATAAAACTAAACCGGCAGACGCATTTTAAACACAAGCATTTATAATAGATGATAGTCCATTAACCTTAATTGTGAACTTTTTTTGACTCTCATCTTTTTCTCTATTGCATTTTGTTGCATGGTACAACAGCAATAACAAACAGCATTGTCTTTCATCTTTTATGTATGAGAAATATTTAAAAATTCATTAGAAAAATACCTAAAATTACATGAAGCTATAACACAACATCACAAGCTTGTCTAGGTTTGTGATGTTGTTGAATGAATAGCTTGAAACTGTCGAGAGCCATTGAACCGATTCCTTCATACTGTATACTTTAGGGTTGTTTTTATTTGGACATCATTTATGAGAACATCGAACAAATACTAACTTGTCGCTCTCAATGGCGTAGATGTAGTTGGTGCTGAAGCATCCAGAGGTAAGAAGCTGTGGCGTGGTCTGTCCCTGGAACAGCAGCTGCTTTCTGGCCATCTTCACCAAGATGAGACGCACCAGCTCCCCCATGTACAGCCCGCTTATCATCTTCTCAAACCTGAGAAAGGTACAGACAAAAAACACACCAAATACCAGATATTTACATACACTGAATAAAAAGATACAAACTAGTTTTTTCTCACTTGTGGGAGGACATCCAAAAGGTTTGACCCAAGTCATACATTTTAAAAGATAGTTATCCCTGATGTACAAACGTCCTCGTTAAGTTTTCTGGCATCTAGCAAACAGAAATAATTTTGGTAATTCTCACTGAGCTAA
This sequence comes from Poecilia formosa, assembly GCF_000485575.1. Taxonomy (NCBI): domain Eukaryota; kingdom Metazoa; phylum Chordata; class Actinopteri; order Cyprinodontiformes; family Poeciliidae; genus Poecilia; species Poecilia formosa. Next base: position 916,160 of record NW_006800106.1, read on the forward strand.
AACAAAAAAAAAAGAAGTTGGATCGGTTTTAACTTCAGACACTGAGAAAAAAAAAAGTGTTTGTGGCTTATTTATCAGGTGTATGCAAACATCTGGTCTGAACTAAATGGATCGAATTCATGATGCCAGAACTTCTCAATATATTCTCCACTTGCACTTTAATTTCCAAAAGGCAGCCTCTGCAAGGTAATTCACATTTAGAATCAGAAATGTTTTAGTGATGACACATGCTGATAAGACATCTGTCTGGGAGATTTTTTTAATAAGATGAGAGAATAAATTAAGATGCGAGAACACAAAAATACCATCTGGGTGACATTTCTTTGCAAATAAAATGATCAATTATAACTCTTGCTTAATTTAAGGAATGCTGTATAGACTCACAAGTGCTTATTGTGGACGGCGCACAAGTCTTCACATCCACCTTGTGTCTGGCAAATCATCAGCTCCATTTCCAGTAAAGATAACTAAATAGGCATTAAAGCTGCATGTTTCTGCATTTCTTAAGGACAGCTCCAATCGACCTTTTTTTTAAGCCATTCTGATTTTAAAATACATAATTATAGAGAAGACGTTCACAGAAAATGTGAGAGCTGAATATGACTTTCAAATTTAATTACAGTGCAGGCTCGCAAAACTTGAACCCACATGCTTTGGGGCGAAGGGTCTTGTTTAGAAAAGGCAGCACAAGGAATTACAGCAGAAAGAGCGAAATGGAACGCCCCCCACATTTATAAATAAACACTTGCTCACTGTCCACACATAGCCAGGTCTTTATAAAAACTAAAAATATACATATTGTGCACACTGGATTGGTTTCATCCACATGAAACCTGCACCAAAATGCTCCAAGCACGGTTTTAAACATGCCAAACCCCTAGGGGGCAGTGTAGCTCCAAGCTAAAAACAATGTCAGTCGATCAGATTGCTACTACTTCCTGTTACGAATTAAACATAGCGCCAGGAGGTTTGTTTGTGTGGTCAGATATATAGCTAGAACTACTTTAAAATAGTATATTAGAATATAAAGTTGTTTAAATGCAAAACAATGCCCTAAATCTCCACTTTGCCGTCTACTCACGAAAACACAAATATGGAGTTTTCTTAAATATCCACTTTAGTTGTAGTTTTTATGAATAATTGTTTTCAGTGGTATTAAACAGAGTTTGTGTGTACATGAAAGGCCAAAACGCATAAAAATGTATTTTTTTTTTCCAGATATCCAGCTACGCGATGAGTGAAAGACAATTCAGGTTTGACTGGCATACTGGTTATAAATGTGTCCTTACTTTACAGTCTTATTATTGTTTCTCTGTTTTGATATTTTTTTAACCTAATTTGTAGTTCCATTTGCCTTTAACTTGATGTTACCACATGTGAATTTCTCCACTGAGGGACAATAATGGAAATTTAAATTCTATTCACTTCATTGTTTTGTTATACTTTGCTGCAATGCATCAACTCAGAGCGACTGAAGGAAAATTCCTATCACACCTTTCAGAGTTCTGGTTGCAAAAACACAAACAAAAAGTGAGCTTTGTGGTTGTATCAAGACAAAATGAGCAAGTTCTATGGTAATTTAATGCTGAATATAGCAAGTGTGGATGACTCCGTTGTCGTTTGTGACTGACAGTGAATGTTTAGAATATTTCATGCAGAGATATGCTGCCCAGCATAATGGTAAAATAAATAAAAATACAAAAAAAAGTTTAAGAACTTCAAGTTGCTTCCAAGTAGGACAAGGAGGCAGAGTTGGATTGGTTTCAATCCACCAGGCGAAGGTTTGTTTATTTGTTGCATCTAACATTTCTTCTTGTCAGTATTTGAAAGTCTGAACAGCCTGAAAACGCTCCGATGAGCATATTAAATTGAACTGACTGCGTTTTAAAACCCACTCTTATCAAGGCTACCCTCCTTGCAATTTTCTTCCACAAGGAATAAACTAATAGAGCGTATAAGTGCCGTATTCACTGTTTGCTTATAAGTGCCTACAGGTAAAGTGGGAGGCCGTTATCAAATTGACAGTTAAAAAAATAAATAAAACCCTCCCAGCTGAGGTATAAATAAATAAGCAGAATGTATCCAGCTACAGTAAATGTGATCAGATTTTGGAGGCTTCACAACAGCAGCATGTTTTATATCAGAAGAATAAAGCAGTTTTACACTTTCTCATTTCAGACTGAAGGCAAAAAGAAAACTAGAGACAAATTCTGCCAAAAATAACTAAAAGGACCAACAAAATATTTAATCGCAATTAAGTAAAAACTGATCACATTTAAAAAAAAAAAATTCTTAATATACTTTAACAGAATTTTTTTATTGCTAGTATTCTAACAAGCATTGTGTTTTATGGACAGGATAAATACAATAAATATCTCGTGAAATAGTTGCTTGGATGTGCTATTAATTTTTTTAAACTGGAATTAAACAGAAAAAACTTGTTTTCATTATAGGAGTCAATTAAAGGTACCGATTTCATTTTTTAAAACGGCTATAACCATTTCATGGTTCGAAAATTATTTTATAATCCTGTGCTGAAGTGCATCATGAATTAATTTAAACCTGATGGGCGGGATGTGGGCGGCGTGACATCACCACATAAATCCCGCCTCGCGGCTTCCTACTGGAGGGCAACAAGCTGCTCGCTCATAATGACCACCACCGGTGTTAGCTGTCAAGTTGTCAACATAAATGTATGTGTGATATGTAAAACGAAAATAGGACTGTAGTGCTCTGCTACTAATTGTCAACACTATGACTACATAACAAGGTCAGGAAAAAGTTTTAATTAAAAAAGAAAATAGCAGGGGAAATAGGTCAGTTATGCTATCTTGACTTTGACAACTTAAAGATGTAGAGGTGATGTGTGTTTCAGTTTAATTAGAAAATAAAAAAGGCGATCCACACACCAACTCTGACAGATCATCAGCAGAGCAGGTGTGTAAATTAGCTAATCAACCAATTTAATTGACCAAAGCTATCACATGTTAATAGTCACATAATAAACATCAAGCCTCGAAACATAAAACTGTAACGGACTTAATGTTCTGGTCTGTGTGGGAAATGTTTGAGTGTTTTTAGTTGTTGAATCCTGACACGTTAGTGGCATTGTTGTCAGTCAGTTGCTACGGTGATGAGCTTGTGTGAGGCATAGCCGACACAGCGAGCGAGAAAAGAAGAGTGAGTAGTTTTGAGTTGTTCTAAATGGTTTTTATGCATTATTTTCAATTCAAGTTAAANTTTTTCCAAACAGAATTAAGTTAGTTACAATATTTCCTTTCCTGTCATAAAACAGACAAAATGTCAAGCTGAACCTTTTCCATCCAAAGGTCACGTTGTGACACAATCTAGTTTTTCCGAGTCTGATCGACTGACGGCTACACGACGGACATCTGTGTTTCAGGTATTAATTAGCTTGATTTGCAGAGAGCAGCTTGTCTGATTAGCATCTGAGCTGGGAACTGATTTTCAAGTCAAAGTTCAAGGATCGGGCTAAAGAGCTTTTAAATTCCCATCAAATGTTCTGGCCTGATTATGACTGCGGACAAGTCCTTGTTCTGACAGGAGAGAAACATCAAAGCCACACAGTGTCCTTAAAAACAGAGAAAAACGCGGCTTGTTTTCATCTCCAGCATACAGCCTCTGTATCTAGACAGGTTGCTCTTAGCTAACAAAAACTATTGAAAATGTTTCATGTTTAAAGAATGTTCAAAAAAAAAAAAGAAAATGTTTCATGTCGACTTAAATGGAAAACTTGGAGACTTTCTGATGAGAGTTTCCAAAAAAAAAATACAAATAAAAAAACCCTCAGCTTCTTTAAATCGTTTAAGTTTTATTTAACTCTCTTGCGGTAAATTGTCCTCAATTTATACAATCACTCCACCAAAACACCCAATTAGGGGTTTTATTTAAACCCTGAATGAATGACAGCTTATTTTACACATAATGTTTGGAAGCGGTGAAAAAAAACAATAAAAATCTTTGGTCGCGTTGTGTGTTGATTCTAAATATCGTCACCAGCTAAATGATCCTCCCCACAGTTTACTGATTGTTCAGGCTTCCAGCCGCGATGAATGCTGGACTGGAATATGTTGTAGTGGAAACTGAGGCCCAGCGGACGGAGGTAGCATGAAACACACATCTTTTCAGACTGACCTCTGACCCACAGGAGCGTGGCTTTGTGATGAACAGAAAAAAGTGTTTTTTTTGTTTTTTTTAAAGCAATTTGAAACAATCAATCTGTTTAATGAAAAAATATGAATAAATCTTCATTTCAAACCTTCAGCAGAGGCAGCCTCTCCCTGCTTGATGTCACACAACTAAAACTTTAGGAAACAGTTCAAAGCGCGCACAAAGTTAACCGGACTTTATGCACACAGTCTGGTTAGTAGGACGGAGAAAAAGGGCCAAGCAGAGAGAAAGTAAAAACATAAAATTATGACAATAAAGCTGAAATAGTACAAGAATAAACTATTTTGAGAATAGTCAAAGTATTAGCAATGTCATGTCATCTTAACGCGACTTTATCTTGCATGACTTTATTATCGTATTAGTACAACCTAAGAGAATGAAGTCATAATAATATGAGAATAATTACAACTTTATTCTCTTATTATTGCAACTTTAGTCTCATAATTTTATGATTTAATTTAAGTCATAAAATTTACTTGAATTAAATAAATGTTAATTGACTTAGTTCAATTCAATTAATTAAGTCAATTTTACTTGACTTATTTAAAGTGATTTATTCTCGTATTTTTTAAATGTATTTATAATTTTCTTAGCATGGTCCTGATGCTCTATGTCAGCCTAAGGATTCAGACCGGCAGACAGAACGTTACCTCATTCAGCTTGGTTTGATCACATGGGAAAGAGAACGTGAACCCCAGAGGTAAGGACGCTCCACTCATCCCCCTGTAGTCCAGGAAGTCAGCAATGCAGTACACAATGTAGTTGAAGAGCTGGGGCACAGATAAAAACAAAGGGAAATTAAAAATAATTACAAGAACATTCAGCCTCAGAAAGCATTAAGTAAAAAAAAAATAAAAAAAATAGCCAATAAAGAAAGCTTTAATTTGCTGCGTAAGCAAAAATCACTGAGCTGAAAACTTACACCATGGGGGAATACTATTGCACACCTGCAGAGCTTTTCAAAAGCAGAAGAAGAAAGGCCGCCTTAGGCGAGAACCGCTGCTCTGCACATCACACACACTGATGGCGGGAAGCTGCATTGCAGCCCCAGCTGCCCTGGGGCAGACTGACAGAGGCGGTGCTAGCGTTAGCATTACACTTTACCACCAACACAGGACGAATATCCCTAAAGCTGAGCCACTGCTGGAATATGCAGCTTTTTAAGGTGAAACACCTCGACTGCAGTTCAAGAACGACGGCAATAATCTGACCTGATGTTGAGTATTTATGTCAGTCAGACCAAAATGATTAACCCACTTAATTTTCCTAAAATGGAAAATGTTAAAATATGACTAAATATTCGTCTTTTTAAATAATTGAGATCCATGTTTAACCAGAAACTTTTACCGAAAAGACGACTTTACTGAGATTTACTTTGATTTATTAAACTATTAAACATCTTGACAGAAAGCAGCCCAGGTCCTGTTTTTAGAATAAATCTGCTCAATCAAGTCCAAAAGAAACTGAAAATGAGACTCCGACAGCAAACGTGCAAAATTATTTTAACATTTTGGATCTGTGATTAATAGAATCCATTTTGTAGAAAAATAAATAAGTTTGATGACTATTTGCTTTATTTTAGTTTTCTTAGTTTGTCCCATGTAACAAAAAGTATGGACACCCCTGCCGTAGATATTAGCTTCTGCGCTGGTGCTGTTTGTATTTCCTTCGTTTGTATCAATGCATATTGGGGAATTTTTGGTGTTTGAAATACGAAAATAGGAAGTTAGTATTTTTGGAGCGGGCTTTCAATTTGTCATGGTTTTTAGATATTCTCCTCTGGTGTTTTGATTTATTCACATGAAAACCCACAAAAAACATAAAAAGAGGATTTGTGTTATTGTGGTTTTTTCAGTGTGAACTGAAACTTGAAAAACCAAAAACCTAAAATGATTTTCAGCTTTTTTATTCCCACACCACATAATACCTCCTCCCCCGTGCCCTGCAGCGTGTCCTGATCGATACTGTAGATCTTCTGGTGCATATCCACTTTCTGCTTCTTCTCATTTTTCAGCCGAACGAGAAGAACACGGAAACTGGACCCACCAAGATCCAAAGCCAAGAAATCTCCTTGTTCTACAAAAAAATAAAATAGAGCAAAAACATAAAAATAAAAACAATCCACATCTAACAGGAGCAAGGTCATATCCGAGTAAGAGGCAGCGGACATCTTGTCTTCCCCCTCACCTGTTCCGTCCGGGGTGGACCTGACGTACGTCGGCAGCATCTTGACGCTGGTCTGGTCGTGCGTCTGCTTGGACAGACCCCGTGCCATCTCCTCCGTCAGCCTCCGCTTCACCTCCAGCAGCTGCTCGCGGCTCAGCCGCAGGGTGTCGAGGACGCGCTGCCGCTCGGCGTGCTGGGTGGCGAGTCGGTAGGCCACCGCCGTCACCATGGCCGCGCCTTTCCCGCTGCCGTGCTGCGACTGCAGGAAGCGCACGTCGCAGTCTGGCACGAGGCGCCGCACCATTTTGTTGAGCTTCCTGGAAAATCTGTTTTCCAAAAGAAAAAATGATTTTAATCAACATTGTGCTGTTTCTCGGTGAACTTTCATGCTAGCTAACTTTCCATCAATGAACAAAACAGCACAGATGGCACAGAGGATAAAGCAAACTGTGCTGGTGACTCAAGACATTTAAAAACCCTCACAACTTGTACTAAACAGTTTCATCTCTAATTATTTTAAGCCAGAACGGAGCAAGTAAACTACCCAGAGAAAATCTAATTAAATAGAAAACCGGAATAAATGATTAAATAATACAAGTGTGTTGCGAGTATGAATAATCCATACTTATATTCACAACTGTGTACGTATAAATATGTGTCTACTTGCAGAGTGAAGAACACTTTTGTCCCGTCAGGCTCTCCGAAAAGAGATGGAGCAAGGTGAATTTTAATGAGAGGGGATCAGGGAGGATAATTAGGTCGTGTTCAGTCGACTGGCCCAAAGCCGGCAGTTTAAATTCACCAGAAAAGACGGCTGACATTCAGCCCAACTAAGTCTTTGGCTCCATCCCGAGTATCTAACAGAGAAAATGACGAAGCCCCTGCCAGGGACTGGAGTCCTGCTATGTTTTACTACATGATCACCAGGCTGGACAAATATCTTTGAGACATTGGGAAGAGTAGCAGGCAAATAAACAACTTTGTAAGCTCCAACTCCAAGTCAGTCAGGCAAACACTGATGACAAGGGAGAACTAATCCCCTCTGTGTGAACAAGCTCTAATTATGTAAAGAGAGCTTAAACAATAAACGCAGAGATTACGTGTTCTTGTTGGAACAATTCAATCCACTTTAGCTCAAATACACTCAGGGGGCGCGGAGGGGCACACCGAAACACTCCTCTGTTTATAATCTGGACTCCTCGTTAAAGGAGTGAGACACACAGACACACGTTGATGTTCTGGGTCACTCACTCTGGATGACCCTTGTAGACTGAGCCGTCCACTCCGATGGTGATGCGCAGCTTTTCGGCCGCTTTGTTGTCCCGGATCTGTCGCATCACCGCCGCCAGGGTAGAGGCGCACAGATGTGCAGCCCGGGTTGAAACGATCTGGCAAATCCTCCTAGTGGCGGCGCAGTCTTCAGCAGACGGGTCCAGGCCCAGGCTGCGGAGCGCCTTCTCGGCGCTAGCCAGGCCTTCTTCATCTCTGCAGGTGAAGAATGAGACGTCCAGTTTATTTCTGATCAGATTCCACAGGCAAGGACAGGAATTCAGGGAGATAAGAACTTCACTTGTAAGTAGGGCATGTTCATTTTGATTAATTTCTTAGATTTAACATGTTGAAATTTTAATGCATTTTTTTATTGATACATTTTTTTTTTTCAGACAAAAGTTCCTGCCGGAACCTTTGTAATCCAATGTTTCCAGTACGCCCGTAAATCGGACGTGCAAGCAACATCCTTAAACAGCAATTGATGACAAGGTCGTTCCTCTCGGCCCATCAGGGTTTAATTCCTGCTTCAGAAAACAAACTGATGCTAAAATGAGTTAGCCTGTCAGTGAAGCTATTCAAGACTAAAATCACATCTCAGTCATCTAATGCTAAAGTCGCCGTGCACAGTTCATATTTCTAAAAACGTGTTTTTTCAAATAAGTTTCTGAATCACTTGAAATCACTTTGCATCAATTTCACAGTTGAATAATCTAAAAAAAAAAACAAAAAAAACAACAACACAAAAACAATGAAAAAAAACTAATTGAAAACAATATTTTTAATGTTGAGCTCATAGGTCTAGTTCCTCAATAAATAAGCATCAAAACCGGGTTTTTGAATTTAAAATGTTGATTATGTTGTCAATATATGGTTTGCTTACAATGCGATTAATTACAGACATTGCAATTAACAAGTCCAAATCTTGTAATCGAGTCCCACCACTACCTAGAAGCTTACTTATTTATGCTTAAACACCATTAACGACCCATTATACTTGTAGTGCATCAAATTAGCATTTTAGCAATCCTGAAGAATTAGAACAGATGCAATTACCGGTAAGTAGGACCAAACATTTAACCAGCTTCTTCAGTTAAAATGACCTGAAGAGGCATATAATGTTGCTTAATGCCACATATGTGATGGGATTTATTGAAAAGCATTAGGAACAATAAGTAAAAAGAATAATTAGAAACATGTGCGTCTACATAAAATGTTGCAAAGACTCTGAAACCAAAAGACATGAATGACTAATACGTTATATATTTTTATGTAAATTTGTTGCAGCTGTCATTTTGATTTTATAGGTTTCTAACTTTATTAAATTTAATAATACTGTTAAATGTTTCTAGATTTAGCAGTATTTAACACACACTCACTTATAAACCGATTGTAGATCAATAGGCGGTGATGGTGTTCTGACCCTGGACACTCCAACATGCGACAACAGATTACAAAATGAAACTCACAACTCTATAAAGTTTCCTGGTGTTATTCCTGAATTAGCAACAGCTGCCTGAAGTTTTCCAGCAGGCATCTGATCAGACGCCTAAACCACATCGGCTAACACGTGTTGACGTACAGGTAATCTACATCTGCTGGCCGCTGGTGAAGGTCAGGAAGTCGATGAAGGTTCAGCTCAGCTCTTCATCTTTACGAACCACAACAACAACCAGATTACTCCAGACAGAGCCGCAGTGGATCCATCTCATCCTCAAACTTCTTTCAAACACTTTACAGTAAACCGTCACGTGAGTAAGTGTCCTTTGAAGTACAGCTGCACAGAAATCTTAAGCTCAAAACACCTGGGATCAGACAGCGGCACACGCACACACAGTCGTGTTTTCATCACTTGCGGGGACTTCACATCGACTTCCATTAATTTCCACAGCCTAACCCTTACAGCCTAACCATAACCCTGATCCATCACATACCTAACCTTTACCTTAACCTTTACCCTAAACCTAACCATAACATACCTAACTACTAACCCAAAAACAACAATTTCCCTCATGGGGACCAAGAAAATGTCCCCACAAGGAGCAATATGGTCCCCACAACCCCACATTGTATCCCATAAGGATATGAAAACCTGGTACACAAACACACACCACTTCAAAGTTGATCCAACATCATTAAACTTCTGTCTTCGGTTACGGAGTGCCTTCCGAAGCCAAGCGTTCTCGTCAGTGTCGTTTGCTTAAAAGACGAGCCGTTCCAGACCTCCAGCACGTTCTTTTCTTCTCATCAGAAAGCCGCAGTTTGATCTTTGCTTTTTTATCAGTCACAAGAATGGAGCTCCGCCACCGCCTTCTGCATTTGCTCTCATTAACTCTCCTATTTATAGCAGCCCTGGATAACGGCACGTCGGCCTCCTGGGAAGCGTTCTTCACTTAGCTGGATGTTTCTCACCGTTGCGCGTGTTTTTCTCTGTGCATACCAAACTGTTGCATTGACCTCAGGTTGTTTGCACACAGCATCGCGGGTAGATTAGTCTGGGTTTTTTACTCCGTGAAGGATGGCACATTAAAAATAAGAACTACTGCAAATGGTCTGTATTGTCAGCACAGTTTCTCATTAATTATAGTTAATTTCACACGTTTAATTATTTGCAGATGAAACTATAAGCTTGCAAGCACCTTTTTTCTCTCACTGTCTTAACTTAAATTAGACCAAACTTCTCTTGGTTTAGCTCAGTCTGAATTGCCCAAATTATTTATGTTTGCTAAATTCTTCAATAATAAGTTAAATAATATCAGATTTGTTTATTAATGTCTTCAAATCAGAAGTTTACACACATTTCCTCAGAGTTTGGAAGCATTGCCTTTGAACTTCCACAAACGTCAGACAGTACAGGCCCATTCAACCAAGTCGAATGTTTCTGAAAAGTCAATTTATTTGAGGAACTTTTTATCACAATGTGAAAAATGTAAAATAAAATAATTATGCAAAGATCGTTTTCTTTTTTTGTTATTTATTGTCATATCGAACTGGTTATTTGATACTTTATACATTAATACTTATGTTTGTTAGTCTTGTTCTGTCTGTTAGACTGAAATATTTGTTTTGTATCCACTAACTGGTGAATAAAAAAAATATTTTAAAATCATTGTTTCTGTTATTTATGATTTTCTGCTTGTAGTTGATGAAACACAGCTTTTAAAATTAAAATATTACATTAAAAATATTTTTCAAAAAGAGAAATGTCTCAAAAGAATCTTTAATAAAAATCTTTAATAAAAGTTCTTTTCTAAAGGCTCTCTCCTTTGGGGACGACTAACAAGGCTCATAGGAACATATATTTTGTTGAATACGACTGCAGTTTGCTGTAATTTTGTCCCATTCCTCCCTGACAGAAGTCAGGTGTCACTTATAAAGCCTGGATAGGCACAAAACAGGGCCTGACATTGGCAAAGTTTGCTATTTATGAAACACAAACTTGACGAGAAAATATGTGATCTCTCTCTCAGTCCAACTCTGACCCATCCATAGTGTGCGCTTGTTTTGGAGACAGGGAGATGGTCACTGATTGACCCCATCATCAGCATTCAAAAACACATTGTTCCACATGCTTCATTGGTAAGACTTAACTACACATATGCTACAAAAAAGAACAATAAGGCAGCTAGAATATAAACTAGCTTAGCATTAAAGTTGGGAAGTATAAAAAGGTATTTTTTTCCTCTGCCTATCATAAATTCTGTTTAATCCCAGTGCCATCTTTTTGTTCTGCAGACACCAGAGAAAGTACAGAGCAGGATTAGACGGATGGGATTAAAGAGTCTCCAGCTGCTTTCAGATCAAAGTTTGGCCAGAAACATCCGGCCACTAATCCTCCTTTTTGGGACATTTTGTCTTTATCTATTCGGGAAAAAAAATAAAATAAAATACTGGTGATGCAGTAAAGGAAGGTAAAACGATCGAGCAAAAAAGAAAGTTGAGTGTCTGTGATTCATGGAGATGACGGACATGTAACCACTGCGGACATGTCCGCAGTTTCGCCACATCATGTTCATCCTCCGATCCAATAAAACTAAACCGGCAGACGCATTTTAAACACAAGCATTTATAATAGATGATAGTCCATTAACCTTAATTGTGAACTTTTTTTGACTCTCATCTTTTTCTCTATTGCATTTTGTTGCATGGTACAACAGCAATAACAAACAGCATTGTCTTTCATCTTTTATGTATGAGAAATATTTAAAAATTCATTAGAAAAATACCTAAAATTACATGAAGCTATAACACAACATCACAAGCTTGTCTAGGTTTGTGATGTTGTTGAATGAATAGCTTGAAACTGTCGAGAGCCATTGAACCGATTCCTTCATACTGTATACTTTAGGGTTGTTTTTATTTGGACATCATTTATGAGAACATCGAACAAATACTAACTTGTCGCTCTCAATGGCGTAGATGTAGTTGGTGCTGAAGCATCCAGAGGTAAGAAGCTGTGGCGTGGTCTGTCCCTGGAACAGCAGCTGCTTTCTGGCCATCTTCACCAAGATGAGACGCACCAGCTCCCCCATGTACAGCCCGCTTATCATCTTCTCAAACCTGAGAAAGGTACAGACAAAAAACACACCAAATACCAGATATTTACATACACTGAATAAAAAGATACAAACTAGTTTTTTCTCACTTGTGGGAGGACATCCAAAAGGTTTGACCCAAGTCATACATTTTAAAAGATAGTTATCCCTGATGTACAAACGTCCTCGTTAAGTTTTCTGGCATCTAGCAAACAGAAATAATTTTGGTAATTCTCACTGAGCTAAAACAAAAAAAAAAGAAGTTGGATCGGTTTTAACTTCAGACACTGAGAAAAAAAAAAGTGTTTGTGGCTTATTTATCAGGTGTATGCAAACATCTGGTCTGAACTAAATGGATCGAATTCATGATGCCAGAACTTCTCAATATATTCTCCACTTGCACTTTAATTTCCAAAAGGCAGCCTCTGCAAGGTAATTCACATTTAGAATCAGAAATGTTTTAGTGATGACACATGCTGATAAGACATCTGTCTGGGAGATTTTTTTAATAAGATGAGAGAATAAATTAAGATGCGAGAACACAAAAATACCATCTGGGTGACATTTCTTTGCAAATAAAATGATCAATTATAACTCTTGCTTAATTTAAGGAATGCTGTATAGACTCACAAGTGCTTATTGTGGACGGCGCACAAGTCTTCACATCCACCTTGTGTCTGGCAAATCATCAGCTCCATTTCCAGTAAAGATAACTAAATAGGCATTAAAGCTGCATGTTTCTGCATTTCTTAAGGACAGCTCCAATCGACCTTTTTTTTAAGCCATTCTGATTTTAAAATACATAATTATAGAGAAGACGTTCACAGAAAATGTGAGAGCTGAATATGACTTTCAAATTTAATTACAGTGCAGGCTCGCAAAACTTGAACCCACATGCTTTGGGGCGAAGGGTCTTGTTTAGAAAAGGCAGCACAAGGAATTACAGCAGAAAGAGCGAAATGGAACGCCCCCCACATTTATAAATAAACACTTGCTCACTGTCCACACATAGCCAGGTCTTTATAAAAACTAAAAATATACATATTGTGCACACTGGATTGGTTTCATCCACATGAAACCTGCACCAAAATGCTCCAAGCACGGTTTTAAACATGCCAAACCCCTAGGGGGCAGTGTAGCTCCAAGCTAAAAACAATGTCAGTCGATCAGATTGCTACTACTTCCTGTTACGAATTAAACATAGCGCCAGGAGGTTTGTTTGTGTGGTCAGATATATAGCTAGAACTACTTTAAAATAGTATATTAGAATATAAAGTTGTTTAAATGCAAAACAATGCCCTAAATCTCCACTTTGCCGTCTACTCACGAAAACACAAATATGGAGTTTTCTTAAATATCCACTTTAGTTGTAGTTTTTATGAATAATTGTTTTCAGTGGTATTAAACAGAGTTTGTGTGTACATGAAAGGCCAAAACGCATAAAAATGTATTTTTTTTTTCCAGATATCCAGCTACGCGATGAGTGAAAGACAATTCAGGTTTGACTGGCATACTGGTTATAAATGTGTCCTTACTTTACAGTCTTATTATTGTTTCTCTGTTTTGATATTTTTTTAACCTAATTTGTAGTTCCATTTGCCTTTAACTTGATGTTACCACATGTGAATTTCTCCACTGAGGGACAATAATGGAAATTTAAATTCTATTCACTTCATTGTTTTGTTATACTTTGCTGCAATGCATCAAGTCAGAGCGACTGAAGGAAAATTCCTATCACACCTTTCAGAGTTCTGGTTGCAAAAACACAAACAAAAAGTGAGCTTTGTGGTTGTATCAAGACAAAATGAGCAAGTTCTATGGTAATTTAATGCTGAATATAGCAAGTGTGGATGACTCCGTTGTCGTTTGTGACTGACAGTGAATGTTTAGAATATTTCATGCAGAGATATGCTGCCCAGCATAATGGTAAAATAAATAAAAATACAAAAAAAAGTTTAAGAACTTCAAGTTGCTTCCAAGTAGAACAAGGAGGCAGAGTTGGATTGGTTTCAATCCACCAGGCGAAGGTTTGTTTATTTGTTGCATCTTACATTTCTTCTTGTCAGTATTTGAAAGTCTGAACAGCCTGAAAACGCTCCGATGAGCATATTAAATTGAACTGACTGCGTTTTAAAACCCACTCTTATCAAGGCTACCCTCCTTGCAATTTTCTTCCACAAGGAATAAACTAATAGAGCGTATAAGTGCCGTATTCACTGTTTGCTTATAAGTGCCTACAGGTAAAGTGGGAGGCCGTTATCAAATTGACAGTTAAAAAAATAAATAAAACCCTCCCAGCTGAGGTATAAATAAATAAGCAGAATGTATCCAGCTACAGTAAATGTGATCAGATTTTGGAGGCTTCACAACAGCAGCATGTTTTATATCAGAAGAATAAAGCAATTTTACACTTTCATTTCAGACAGACTGAAAGGCAAAAAGAAAATTAGAAACAAATTCTGCCAAAAATAACTAAAAGGACCAACAAAATATTTAATCGCAATTAAGTAAAAACTGATCACATTTAAAAAAAAAAAATTCTTAATATACTTTAACAGAATTTTTTTATTGCTAGTATTCTAACAAGCATTGTGTTTTATGGACAGGATAAATACAATAAATATCTCGTGAAATAGTTGCTTGGATGTGCTATTAATTTTTTTAAACTGGAATTAAACAGAAAAAACTTGTTTTCATTATAGGAGTCAATTAAAGGTACCGATTTCATTTTTTAAAACGGCTATAACCATTTCATGGTTCGAAAATTATTTTATAATCCTGTGCTGAAGTGCATCATGAATTAATTTAAACCTGATGGGCGGGATGTGGGCGGCGTGACATCACCACATAAATCCCGCCTCGCGGCTTCCTACTGGAGGGCAACAAGCTGCTCGCTCATAATGACCACCACCGGTGTTAGCTGTCAAGTTGTCAACATAAATGTATGTGTGATATGTAAAACGAAAATAGGACTGTAGTGCTCTGCTACTAATTGTCAACACTATGACTACATAACAAGGTCAGGAAAAAGTTTTAATTAAAAAAGAAAATAGCAGGGGAAATAGGTCAGTTATGCTATCTTGACTTTGACAACTTAAAGATGTAGAGGTGATGTGTGTTTCAGTTTAATTAGAAAATAAAAAAGGCGATCCACACACCAACTCTGACAGATCATCAGCAGAGCAGGTGTGTAAATTAGCTAATCAACCAATTTAATTGACCAAAGCTATCACATGTTAATAGTCACATAATAAACATCAAGCCTCGAAACATAAAACTGTAACGGACTTAATGTTCTGGTCTGTGTGGGAAATGTTTGAGTGTTTTTAGTTGTTGAATCCTGACACGTTAGTGGCATTGTTGTCAGTCAGTTGCTACGGTGATGAGCTTGTGTGAGGCATAGCCGACACAGCGAGCGAGAAAAGAAGAGTGAGTAGTTCTGAGTTGTTCTAAATGGTTTTTATGCATTATTTTCAATTCAAGTTAAATTACGGTTGAGCAAATGTGAGAAATTTCTGGATGCAAACAATAACATGCAACAAACCCTGACGTCTGATTGGCTGCTTCAAACAGCATGCCAAGACAACTTCTTAATGCTATGACTGCTGTGCCCAGCAAATAAATAACACCACCACTTTAAGAAGAACAGCTGGGAAACACTGGTCCTCTCTAAGGGTCAGGGACTCTCTACAGCGAGGGTCCGCCCCTTGAGGGCTGGGATCCTGCAGCCTTCAGATGCGTCTCTGCTTCAACACACCAGTCAAATAATCAGGTCATTAGCTTGACTCTGGAGAACCTGACTGCATTGCTGAAGAGGTAACTCAGCCATTTGATTCAGGTACACAACCAAAAGTTGCAGGACACCGGCTGTGGAGTTGAAGACCCCTGCCCTACAGTGTTAAGAGGAAATGGGATTAAGCCCAAATCAAAATAAACTCACTTGGTGGTTCTGGAGTTAAGGTGTCTGGAGATTGAAACGTTCCCACTGGCCCCTCAAGTCAAATCTTATCTCAACTTGACTTGGTTTACTTGCAATGAGGATTACTGAGGATTAATGAACGTCAGATGTACCATCCAGGATGAAGCCTGCAGCATCGTTTTAGTTAATGCCTCCCCTGCTGGGATGAATTTGTAACTAAGTGCTTTAGGTCTTGAAAGAGGAGGAAGTTCAGATTGTAACTCAGGAAGTTTGAAGGCCATGCTCTGTCATGCATTATATGCAGCTGGTGGAGGGATACGGGCCTGATCATGACAACATAAAGACTGTTGCAAGGCACCAAGCCTGAAGTCTACAACACATGCAACTCAATAACTGAGTGACCAACATCCCAAACGTACGGGACAGTAACTGTGATTGACGCTTTGATCTCAGCAGTAAATGATGTTACGGATGAGGACCGTGAGAAGGTTAGTCAGTACTTAGAGCTAAAGCGAAGTCGAAAAGGGAAAAACAATCCAGACTGTTTCTGTAACGCTCTAAAAAAATAAAATAAAATCCTGTAGAACATAAATTATTAATCTACATATACAAAACGGTGTGGAGATGAAGATTTCTGATTATGCATATTTATTCTGCAGCTACTGCCGTGATGAATTCAGTGACACTCACAGCTGCTTGCCAGGGTTCAGCGAGCCAGCGTCGATTTCCCGGTCGATGTCGGTGCGCAGGTCTTCCAGGGCGCCGTCGTCTCCAAACGCTCCCCACTCTGTGTTCACACACATCTGCCCCTCATCGCCGTCCATCAGCTGGAGGTTCCTCATCTGCTCCATGTAACACGCATTAGTGCCCGTTCCTGGAGAGAAATGGTGTTACCGTGACGATGGCTGATTAACAAACATAATACAGTTCTAAACAGCATCTACAGATTACTGCCCTGTAAATACGTCTGACGTGGTTGAAGCTCTACTTTGTGGACCATTATTTACATCTGGACATATTGAGATAAGTTTCGTCTTTGCTTAAATTGACTTTATATTAAACTGATCATAGGATCATCAAATACAGAGTTTGAGTTTTGTCCCAGTGTTGGGCTCGATATACGTTCGACATTCATCTGCTAGTGTTGTTATGGAGTTAGAGCTGGCAGGTTAGGAGTGACTCGCATGTTGTGTTTTATGACATAACAGACAGCACCTCCACCCAAAATGTGGAAAACGTCTTATTATTTTAGGTTTTGTCCATTTGAAAAATCCAAACTTTATTTTAAGTTCATTTATTCAGAGGGGGGAACAAAACACAGGGTAAGAAATAATAGTTTCTGACAAAACCAGCAGTGGGACCCCAACCAATACACACAAACTAAACAAAGCATTTCAACTGAGCTTCCATAACTTCCTGTTTTTCTTGAAGCTCAAATATGATGCAGCACAGAGACCCCTCTTCAGCTAGTAAATCTCTAATATGTAGCACATAAAATGCAACAAAGTGAAATGACACTTTGGGTAAATTTAAATATCCCGGAGCGTTGCAAAAGACAGAAAGAGTAAGAGCCATACAGGCAGAAAAAATACTTTTTATTGATTTCATTATGGAAATATACCTCTACATTAGCATGTTCCTATATGTAGCAGCTCGTTCCCTGAATGCCCTCAGAGTGGGGCATTAGGCAGAGTTAAAACTCAACGGCAGAAACTTCAGAATCAGCAGTGATGTGCAGCTGTTCCTGGCCTGCAGGCGTCCCCTCAATTAACAAGCGCTGTTCACAGGAACCTTTGTCGTCCAAGTACAATATGCACTTCGCCGTGACCTTGTTCGTGTCATTTTCAAACAAATATTCCAAAATTGGAAAGAACAACTTTAATGATGTGAGCACCGTCTGCCTTTTTCCATCACATTAGCCAATTTAACTAGAAATGGGGACTGATGAGAGCGGGACTGATTGCCTGCTGGGTTGGCAGAAGAGACATGGAATCAATCCAGGATTTCATTTCTTTAGCCTGGTGGAAACAAGCAGATTTGTGACATTTGGATTGATTTTGTCTCAACTGCAGTTCAACATTGACTTAAGTTTGATCCATCTGGAGCGGGTGGTTCGTGCAGATGGAGACTTTTCATTTTTAATCAGGGTAAAATTATCGATATTTTCTTACAATGGAAAATGTTTAGTATGGCAAAGTATTCGTCTTTTTTACAACAGAGCTTGTATAATGAGTAGAGCCACGTTTATCCAGGCACTTTTACCGAAAGGCCGTCTTTGCTGCACCCAAATCTGCTTGTTTTTTTCATTTGTTACATTTGGCTAATTATAGCAACTATTTTTTTTTAAATGTGATCCAAGTCCTGTTGTTCAACTGAGCCAAGATTTACCCCAGAAAACTTGCTAAGCCCGGTGGTTGGTGCTAGGCCAGTCATTCATCCAGCGGCCCATCGTGTTTTTGAGTTAAAAAATGTTTAAAGTTGACAAGAAATTTGAAAATATCACTTGATAATTATGTGCTGTTGAAAGATTGCAAGATTAATACCTGAACACCAACTATAAAGTCTTTAAAAATGCAAACATTTTAAAAAGACTTTAAAAAATAAGCAAGGTTTAGCCTGGCGGGGGCACAAGTAAAGCCTGGTGGTCTGCCAGGCTTATGATACACTGGGAGAAACCTTGTGAGCCCAAAGGAAACTGAAAACTACATGACTTTCTTTTAATACAGCAAATGTGCACAATCCTTGTTAAATTTTGCATCTACAACAAATGCCATCCCTTACAAAGACAAAAAAAGAAAAACAAACAAAACATAAATTAAACAATTTACTTGATTTTAGTTTTATTTTTACTTTTTTGTCACGAGTACTTCTGACTCAACAGTTTTGGCCCAAGTAACAAAAAGTTTGGAAACCCTCGAACTGGTAACACGTACCTACATGGTGCAGTTAAATAAATAGCCACAAACACGCAACACAAGTTCCATCAGGAACTTGGTTTTTCATGCAAGCATCAGAAAAGTGTGAAAATTAACCAGAAGAAACGATTCAAACAGCAACGTCTTCCACTAAAAATCTGTTGTTTTTTTCTCTCCAAACATCTAAGAGCAGTCGCAAGCACCCAAATGTTTCATGTAGTAAATTAATTTACAAAATGGATAGCAATTTCTATCATAATGTGGGTTAACAATTAGTTATAAGATGTTTAAAAGCCATAAAAAGAGTTTTTGAATATTTTCAGTCCTTTTCATTATTTGTTGCATTTCTTTAGAAAAGAAGAAGGGAAAAAACATGTTGTTAAGCGTAAACAGATCAGCAAAACATGCAAATGCAATTAAATTCATGAAAGAGCGAATGTAAATACGAGTTCAACCTTCTTCCCTTCTGCTTTTAACAATCTGGATGTTATGTTTAGAAATGCAGCAGAAAACATGATTGAATGACAAACACTGTGTGTATGTGTGTGTGTGTGTGTGTGTGCGCTAAATCAACGTTAAAGTGTTGAAGAAACATAAATGGCCGCGGCAGGCCGGGTTACGACCTGGGTTTATTTCAGCCTTCACCCTCGAGTTTCTCTGAATAGCCTCGGCAGATTATCTATAATCTTGCTAAATGCTGATATTTTGAAGTCAATACAAACAGAACACTTGAAGCCAGAGTGACCTAAACGCCTCAGAATGATTTTCTTTCCTTGGCAAATTGCCTACTTGGTTTTCTCCCCCTCCCTGATTTCTGCTTTCATAACTCAGAACGTCGAAGGGCCTTCATCTTCACTTTACCTATAATCACAGTCAGATTGCACTTACCCACTATAAGGCCAATTTCACAGTGACGGTCGTCAAAGCCGCAGGTCATCATGGTCCCCACCGTGTCGCTGATCACTGCCATGATGTCAGTGTCGAAGTCCTGCAATGAAAGTTTGTTTACGAGCTAAAGCTGGAGGTTCTGGAGAATGAAATTAAAAATGTAGACACACCTTGATTAGAAACAACGAAAACTGCGAGGATGTCAGAATATTTACCGTATTTTCCGCACTATAAGGCGCACCTTCAATGAATGGCCTATTTTAGGACTTTTTTCCGTATATTAGGCGCACCGCAGTGCTTCATACTCTATTATTACACATCCACATTTACAAGGATATGGTCCCCCAAGTACTTTATATAGTAGGCTGGCCCAGTCGTTGTTTCACTCACTGTGTTGGTGTTGCGATATTATGCCCAACTGCTTTCTGGGTAACACAGACCAACCAACACGCTGCCGCCGCTGTCTCCGTCTCTGTTCCCCTGCCCCTCCCCCCTGGCTTTAAATGTATTATCAAACTTTATTAACAAACCAGCGTTCTGACAACTATCCCAGCATGCACCGCGCACTTCTTCTACTGGGGAAAAAGAAGTTGGCGGCTGCTTACCATAGTGGACCAACTACGTAAGCAGCCTACTGCATGTCTGTGTAAACATGACGTCTTTCATTTCGATCTGAGTTAATTAGCGTAGCATTTCTGCCGGATTTTCACAAAATATCAGCCACGACAATGGACAGGGGAACCAACAAGTTCATGTCATTTTTTGGACGACATCAAGGTGTTTGAGTCACGGGATGCCTCCAACATTCTGCGCGTCGCAGCTAAAAGCTACCGATCAATGAGGAAAACAGCAGATCCTCACACCCTCAGCACAAATATAGCTGTGGATAAGATCACTGATGCCTATTGTTCTTGCAAGGCTGTGTAAGTCGGCATTCATGGTTTGTAGGGTTACTTTCGAAATCAGTGATTTCTGTTGTTGGCAGATGTTTGAGTGTGCGTAGGCCTGATGCACTGTACTCGGTGCTAGCGTGGCTAACACGATTACAGTTTAGTAAAAAGCCTTTTCAGGTAAAATAAAATCTTTAATGTATGTCAGATACGGTACACATTGCATATTGATCTGTTCAGCTAACGCAAGACTGTGTAACAGACAGGCTTCAAGGTGTAGAAGTTGTTCGGTACTGCCATTATGCTGTACTTGGCTAAAAATTTTCATAATGGATGTATTAATTATTGACTTTCTTTTTTTCATTCACTAAACACAAATCAATAATATTTACACCAGCACACACTCCTTTGTTCTTATTGATCCCACGACGGTTGAGCTGCAAATGCGGTCGTGCTCAAGCTTTGATCCAACCTAGGCATCCCGTTTCAGATTTTGGAAATCTGTGAATTTTAGTTTCACAAATACGATCAGGATGCCTGACATCGCCTGTGCAGATTCCCCACCGACAGTGGAGAACCATTCTTTTTCGAGTCCTGACGCAAAAACTTTCTGCCGGTCTGCTAGTCCACAATGTACATTAGCATGTGTTTACTACTGTAGCTTGTATTTGTGAGACAGTCACGCACGTGGTAGCTGCGCTGTGACGTGAAATGGGCATTAGCCAATGAAACGCGGCCCCTGTGATAAGGTCCGTTGCTAGACCTGTTGTGGCTCAATGTTGGTCCATATATAAGGTGCACCGGATTATAAGGCGCACTGTCGGCTTTTGAGGAAATTGAAGGTTTTTAGGTGCGCCTTATAGTGCGGAAAATACGGTAATTCAAACAATGCTTCGACCTTAAGCAGCAGGATGCATCTTTTATAAAATATAAAAATATATACATTTATTATTATTTGCAGCAACGTGTGGATGGATGGGGTTGGGGCAAAAAGCCCACATTTGCTGTTATCTCTGTAATCAATGACGAGTTGTTGCTGGATGATATTTATTCTTTTATTTATTCATTACATTTTTGCCTGAACTGTCCCCGTGTCATGTACGGTATGAATCAGATGATCTGTGGTGAAAAGAATAGCAAAAATCTAACTCCTGTGCCTTTTCCCAGGGGTAATTAGAAACAACAAATCAGAGCTGGGAGGCGGGCTTTAATGCTGTCAATCATGCCCATGTGCGCTCTTGCTCTCTGCTACGATACAGTTTCTCCCCGCCAGCAGATGATGGCGGATAAACGGTTTTCCTGTAACAGTTAATTGTTTCTCCACCATTAGCACATTTAGCAGCGCATTCACAAGGTTGATTGACAGCACCAAGACCCGCCTCCTGTGTATGGTTGGTTGGTTTTGTTCATTTCCTCAGGTGACAATATTAGCTCAGACTGATCTTTTCACAGATCAGATCATGTGTTTCAAAGCATACCGGCACAACACAGTGACAGTTTTATAAAATATGCAAAAAACATTTATTTTTTATAAAAGTTACATACTGCCGCTTTGGCTTTTAGGATTTTTCTTTTCTTCCAGATTTTTATTTTCCACATTTGATGTAAATTTGACATTCAGATGTTGGGCATCATTGATTGCTGACTGAGTGTTAAAGTTCCCAGCAGGCGTCTGGCTGGTCATCAGCCACCTGAACAGGAGGCGTGCTGAGACACACTCACTTCTGCCAGCAGCTCTGCTTCACTTGCACAGAACATTTAAAGTCAAAAACAAAATCTAAAGTCATTTCACTCCTGCGGTGACTGCCTTCTTTCATCTACCCCAACTATTTCTCAATATTCAAACTAAATCTCCAGTTTGCAACCTGCACAATAAACAAGCGGTTCTGTATAATTGTGCTCCGTCTCATTTCAGAACCATTTTTGGCTGGCAAAACGAGAGGGTCCCGTGTCCTCAATCCGCAGCGCAGACGTTTTTGATCTCTCTGAAACATTTTTAGTCTGGACGACGTGCCTGTAACATACATCTGTCGGTTCTGATGGCAGCACAGGCCCAGAACAAACAGAATGGCTCTGGTTGAACATGACTCGTGCCCCGAGGTTCTCAGAGCTCAAACATTTAGTATGCAGTTGGATCGCTTCGATTTCACTTTATGTGTTCTGGATGTTCAAAGTTCAAAAGAAGAGTGAATGTGCTGATCTGCAGCGGATTCTCCAGCGGATGTAGAAAGCCAACAAACTCCTGAAAAAAGTCTGCTCTAGTGACTTTCAAACACTTAAAGGAATGTCTACATTTTAAATCTTTACATAATGTGACCTTTAACCCAAACAATTCAACCGAAAACTTTAAGGGGGGGGCGACTAGAATATTGAGCAACACCCTCTTCTGACTGGACATGCTTGCTTGTATTTTGCTTTGGGTTTAATAATCAGACAATGTGCAGCTGGCACCAAGCTCTCACACAATCACACAGTTCATAAAAAGCTGTGTGTCGTTCGTGTTGAAGCCAGAGCTGTTCTGTAAAAATGGTCGACTACAATTCCCCCAAAACCCCACAGACGTTTTGGAGAAACGCTCCCATGTCTGGGAATAACAGTTTTGTGTCCAAAGGTGTTGTTTTCTTTTACCCCTCGTTTTTTGATGGACTTTCTCAGAAGGCTGACCACATCGTTCCCTTCCACTCCACTCAGCCTGAAGCCTTTGGTCCAAGAAATCAGAACGCTCTGAAAAAAAAAAAGATAAAGACAAAGAAGAGTCAGGACTCATTTCAGGTTTGCTTTGTCAAAACTTTCAGGCTTTCAGATTAACTTTATTGTCCTTGAGGGGCAAACTTGCTTTGCAGACAGCAGGACAGCCGAAGATAAATATATAAAGAAAATAACAAAATTAGAAACACACCACAACATCCAGTTTTCTACCACCACAGTTTGTTTAGGCTTATCTCAACTTATTTCAATAGTAAACATCTTTACTCTCAGGAATCACTTTACAGCTGCTTTTTGTTCCGTAAAACAAAGAGGGGCTCAGAGTTCGCAGACAAGTCGTGGAGCCGTTGTACTCTGGAACACCGAAAGCTGCAATAAATGTAATTAGAACCTGACAAAATGTAGCAACTGCACCACATTCATGTACAGCTGCCATGACGAGCCAGACGATGGAGCTCTGGCTCACTGGAGAACTATTTGAGTCTGACGTTGGCATTTTGAGGAAAATGTGGCACGTCAGACTTAAAATGTGATCGGGGCCCCAACAAGGAGCCGGAAATTCAATTTTGAATTTGGATAGAAAAATTGTCCCTTATTTTTCTTCATATTAATGGTTTCGAAGACATTGAGTGGCACGCCAGTGGCTATGACTTCATCATTTCCTGTGCACCTATTTTTATTTATTTTTTTTTTACTCTTGCAATTTGATCTGCATTTTCAGGAAACAACAGGTGACTATTTTCTTCTCATTCATCCTGACTTGCAACTTCTGGCCTTCAAATCTGAAATAAGATAAGTTTATATGACAAAGAATAGACTGAAATCCTGTGTCCATCTTTGTTGTTTCAGTCTGAAATTCAAAACAAGCATTTGTGCCAAGTAGAAATTACTTAGCAGCTTAAAGTTGCAATACATAAGCTTTATAAACAATTTTTTTTACTGATTTGTTAAAACTGCCGCCATGTTGTGGCAGTATAACATGAAATAAACAATATGTGAAAAAGAAAAACTGAAGATCACTGAGATTATCTTCAGAGACGCTACCAACCCAAACTATTCTGAAAAGAAAAAGGGTCAAACATTTGAGTTTCTAGTTGTGCAAAGCAGGTAGAAAACCACCCAAGAAAAAAAGTCAACTCTTTACAAAAAACATTTTAAACCTTCTACTTGGAAATATTCCACACCTTTGTGGTGATCTGTTAAATACAATCTCTATAAAATACAGAGTTTTGGGGTTGTAAAGTTTGAAAAAAATGTTCAAGAACTTTTTGTGTTCACCATCAAAGTGTCAGTGGATTTAAAAAACTTGGTTTTCAAAGCAAAATTCCCAAAATTCCTCTTCACACTTTGTCCATGAATTCGAAAGATGTTTTCAATGAGCTGTCAGGTTTGCAGAATGAGATGCAGCAACAATCAGACTTCAGTGCAGAAAACATTTAAACGCATTAGAGAAGACGACAGTTTCTAGACCAAAGGATTCCCAGTCACAACACAAATTTGAGTTTGAAAAGTGCATCTGTCTAACGAGTCAGATTTCAAGGAAAAACTATATTGAAACAGTTTCTAACCGAATGAGAGGAGGATAATTGCGAGGAAAGAAGAAATAATAATAATAATAATAATAATACGAAGAAGAAGAAGAGCTCATCAGAGATTAGAGAGCTTCATGGCTCAAAAGCTGTGCCACATATGGTCTGGGAAAGCAACAGGATGGAGGGTCTGGTTGCCTTGTAGTACAGATGGCAGATTCTGGAGCAGATTTGTTCTAGAAAAGGAGGAAAACAAGGCATGTCCTTGTTGTACGTTGACTTTATTAAATTAATGACAGAATGACGTCATACGGAGGCTACGCATCAGACTGGACAGGCCACAGGCGGAAAAATCGATAATAAACTGAATGCAAGGGACAGAGGAAAAGGGTCAAAAGGAAGAAGAGAAGCCAGTTAACTGTAACTGTAATGACAACAATTATGGCAATAATAATAATAATAATAATAATAATAGTTAAATGGGACCTAAAGAAGCTGTTGTGTCTCATTCATCCTTAGACATACCAGTAGCAAATGCAGAAAAATACTTTTCCTGTACAACCATCACACCTTAGATGAAGCCAATTCCATTTCATCTGTCACTAGCCATTTTCTGACCATATAAATGTGCAAAATGAAATTGCAAAAATAAATTTAAAAGGAAACATGACGATTTCAAAAGAACTCTTGTTTTTTAACAAAGTTTTTTGCGCTAGAATGAGGTGTTTTTTGTTTTGATTTTTTCCTGGCCATATCAAAGTAGATTTATTTTGTAAAAACACAATGGAAACACTTTTTCACATCACACGAGTCACGTGATCAACAGTTGGATGTTACTACTGGCAAAAACAACAAAGAAGATGACAGGAGGATGATGGTTTCATTTGTTTTTGAACAGTGAGAAGCCGGCTCCACCAGAGCTCTCACTGCATCACACAGTTCATAAAAAGTTATGTGTTACTTGAACATGTTGAATCCATCGCTCTTCTTCTTCTGTAAAATGGCCGCCGACAATTGTGTTTTTTCAGCATCAGCAAAATATCAACACAGTTTTGTAAACATTTGTACTGGAACGCAGCTGGAAGTTGTTAGTCTTTTAGTCATCGAAAACGGTTTATAATTTTATTTTATTTTGACTTGCTGGAAAATGAATTGTCTGCTGAGACGTGAATAACCATCTGAAGCTTGATAACTGCAGGATTTTGTCTGGTTCCACTGATATTAGCTGTGAGTGTGTTTGTATATTCCTGCATCTAAGAGTGCACAGAAACGGAGGATAAATTTCACATCAGTGCAATCAGGGACAAACCCGCCACAACGCAACTACCCCAACAAGAGAAACTGTAGTAATAGTAGTAGCCCACTACAACCCCTTCACATCCCTCTCAAAACGATAAGAGGTGCCAGCAGACAGGTCACCACACCCAGCCAGTCATCATCCCTGCAGCAGGGAGCATGGGCTGCAGTCTGAAGGAAAACTATTCCAGGAGCATTCTGTGTTGCCATTTTTCTTCAAAAGTATCAAAACATCAATCACACACTTGTGGGTGGGACAAAAAAAATCTAAAGGCTCCTCGAGGAAAGAAAGGTGAAAACACCCTCACAGCTCTAGTAACCTGCCTGATTTCCTCCCACATCAAGATGAAGTCTACTTGTTGAGGACTGGAGGGCGAAAAGAAAAGGGAGAGAAAAACTTCAAAATAAACCAGAACAGGAAATGGGCTTGTTCTCAAGACCAAACTTAAAATAAAAAAAAATTATAAAAAAAAAAAAATCATTGTCAAAAAAAAAAGAAATTAAAGAAAAGTTGATGAATAATTAATTAGTGCTTTGATTTTTGCTTTATGTATCAAGCCAGTTACTTTGGAGCATTCAGCTCTTTGGTTTGAAAGGGGGTTCATCTCTCACAAAGTTTGACGTGTGCGCCTGTGAAGATGAGAGAGGGTGTGTGTGTGTGTGTGTGTGTGTGTGTGTGTGTGCGTGCGTGTGTGTGTGCGTGTGTGTGTGTGGGTTGGGGGCGCAGTGAGGTGTGATGAAGACCCTCACCGACTGATGCAAATAACAGCAACAGACATAAAATTTTAAAAAGGTGACAACGAGCACAGCCGGGCTCTGTGGGGAGGTTCTGACAGGTCCTGGAAGGAGCACTCTGCAGTGAAAGGAGTCATCTCATATTAAAGAGTAAATTCAACCTTTTATGTTTTTTTTTGTTCCTGAGGATGTCAAAATGAAGTCCTACAGTCTCGATGAGGAAGTCGCTGCTGGCAGGCAGCAGAAGCTCAGTGCTGCTCCAAGCCAGGCTCTGCTTGGAGCAGCACTGAGGCTCTGACAGCGTCAGAGAAAAAAGTGACACATGTCGTTTCTGCTTTAAGAATCACATTCTGTATGGAAAACTCTACATACGGTATGTCAATGTGCTAGATGTGACCCACAAAAGAGCTTCTCCAAGTGTGAATAAAGGCGGGGCACAGGAAACAAAAAATAATAACTGCGGACATTTAGTCAACTTCACCAAATCCAACTTCACAAACATTGGCTGTCCATGGCTGGAGCCGTCTGCCTCTTCCACTCCAAAACTCGATGAAAACTTGACATAGAGGCACCAAATTCAGCGGTGGGTTGGTTGACACGCTGGTTGTTTGGATCCTTTTGTTGAGTGTTGTTAATTCTACTGCCATGATCCCTTTTAAGGTCAAGGTTGGTCTATTTTACCACTTCTCCATAGTGGATTATGGTTTTTTTAGTTCGGATAAAACTGTTTTAGATCATGAAATGGGACTCCTGATTGTTTTCACTAAATCTTTTAAGGGACCCTAACAGTTTGACTAAACCACCATTGATCCATTTATTTATTTTTATGACATCGTTAGAAATGCTAATGCTTGTGGCATTGTTAGCAAAGTGCTTATGATGACTGAGCTTATTTTCAGTTTACGCTATGATTATTGAACATATTTTTATTCAATGACAATGTTTGGTGTGCAACATGTGGTAAATGAGTAATTGAAAGAGATAATTTGTGAATGATGTAAAACTTTATAAGTCTAATCCAATGAAAGATGGAAGTTTGAAATGTCTCTAGTAACTATGAATCTGATTTGCTAAGTGCTGACTGCACTTTTTGTTGACCTTATTGATAAGTCAGGTTTTTTTGGAACGTCTGCCAAGAGTGGCAAACTTTTTATCTCCAGATCTTGAATGTCTTGAGTTCCCATTTTGGATAAATATTTTTTTGTTGTTTTTGCTAAAGACTTGACTAAAGGAGAAAAAAAAAAACACAAAATTGTTCTTGGCATGATCCCACAACATTAAAAGAGACATTTATGAGTGGAACATCAGTACAGGTACAACAAAAAGTTTACAGAAATAATAGCAATAATGTAGTGTGGGTGTGGGTGGCTGTCAATTTGCTCTCTAAGGGGAGGCCAGGTCTCCTACACTTTTAAAATCCCGGGTCTATAATAACCCATCAATACTTTTAGACAAAAAACTATTTTATGTTTTATTTTCTTTAAAAATTATTGTCAAAAATGAAAAACTTTCTCCAAATTACTATGTGCAGAGAGTCACCTCCCTGCGGAAGTGTGTGCATGTGTGCGTGTGTGTGCGTGTGTGTGCGTGTGTGTGCGTGTCCATCTGTCTGTGAGTGTGTGCCTTTATGCGAGCAACAACAAAGCAGATGGAGCTTCTGATGACTTCTGAGCGAGTTTTCCAGTTTTCAAAAAGCTGAAGTGGGCAAAAGCATGGAAACACTTCAGGTTTGTCAACAATGAACAGAGGTTTGGACACACCGAGGTTCCACTACCGCAGCCGTATCTGCAGCTCAACCCAGAGCCTGCTGACGAGCCAGAGAAAATAAAACACACAACTATCATTTTTTTTTAAAAGCCAGAAAACAACAATATCATAATTTATTGCAATAATTACTGGAATACTTTATTGTCCAGCAAAATTTTGTTATTGTGACAGGCCTATATACACATATAACATCGTCAAATGCAAGATTTATTTAGTGGCAACAACAGGTTAAGATAGAGTCCATCAAAACACTTGAGTCCATGTGTGCTGCTTACACACACATAAGGTTTCTACATAAGAATGTTAAGTAGTAGTGTGAGGAGCCACAGAGACTTGTCCCCTAGGACCTCAGGGAGGCATGGAGGAGATCAGAAAACTGTACCCCTTACCCCTCATCCCCACCTAGAGAGGAGCAGAGGAAAACCCCAGGGGAACAACCCAGCAGCCACTGTGCAGAGCCTCCAGGCCAGAGGTCTCCTAAGTAAAGAGTTGGTGTCCTGCACCCTGGTAGTAACTATTGCTTCGGCATGTCAGTGTTAGAAACAAGCCATCATTCGATTCATGTGTGTTGAACCAGGCAGAGAACTGAAACATGCAGGACTTCAGCCCGTGAGGACCGACTGTGGACACCGTGGGGAGCTACAGCGGAGAGCCAAACGGCTCCGCCGGAGAAGATCCAGACACAAACACACTCACACCCAATCTAAGGGCCACTCACACTCCCCATACACACTTTACACTGCAAAGGTTTTTTTTCCCCACTATAGTTTAGTTTTATTTTGACAGACGACATAAACTGCTTGTGTGATTTGGGGAAAAATAAAATATATATATATATTTATTTCACATCAGTTCAAAAGGCTAATAAATAGATTCACGAAGACAAAAACGAAGGGTATTATATCCATATTCTCAGTATGTTTCAACTAGTTTTAGAAACACAACATAGTTCTAGTTAGTTATAGTTTTTCCCCATTAATTAATGTTTTTATTTGTTTTCTTAATGTTTTTGTTAGTTTTAATTAACTATAATCTTAATCTCTCAATAAAAGGTCAAATAAAAAAAATTACAAATTTACAGGAAAACAACAAATCAAATAAAAACCATGACATGGTGCAACAAACTATTGTACATCTAAAGCAAGTTTGATTCACTTTACTGAAAATGTATGTTCAAAGCCTTAAAGGTGACTTTAAGTTGTTTGTTCAGCTGGATTACCTGTTGGATTCAGATGCACTTTGTGCTTAAGTGGCTTCAAAAGCCTCCACAGAAAGCAGCTATATGTGAAGACCAACAATAATATATATATTAAAAAAAATAGCAGCTGACTTCTAGAGACTTTCAGAAAGCAGAGAAGAACACTTTAAAACTGAGGGAAAGTCTGGCTCCTTTGAAGTGAGATCTAAAGAAATAAATGTGACTCAGACTTTTAGGCATAACTGAAATGATACGTGGGGCGTGATGATCACTTAAAGCGGTAAAAGGAGTGCAAAATTGCTCACCTCATCCAATTTGGTCTGCAGGCAGGGAAATGAGAAGGTGAAACCCAGAGGAAGCTTTTTATTCTTTATCCCCATCTTCTCCAGAAAATTAGCCAGACAGTCGGCGATGTGGTCAAATAACTATGAGAGAGAAAAGGTTGTTCTCATTAGGCAAGAGCAGAACACTCTGAACAGGGCTGTAGCTATCAAAGTCACCGCTCCAGCCTTTGTATTAGACTGTAAGGACGCCTGGGACCGTTTCATTTGCACAGGCGGATGCCTTAATGATGCAAACGTTAGCAGAATGTCACCAAGGAGAAGTATTAAGATTCCAGATGTACAGGTACCAGGTGACTCCTCGTCAACAGAACAAGGAGCACAAAGACAGCCTGACATCATCTCAGCAGCTTTAGTCCGCTCGCACAAACAGCAATCCTGAAGTCCTAAAAGAAGGTAAGCAAATAAATGAACACAGAAGTGGTTAAAACCGCTCACGACTGGTTTCAGACATCTAAACTATAGAAATGACGGTTTGAATTTGTCTGTAAATGTGTTGTTCTACATACTTTTAGCTTCACTCGGTTTACATTTCCCAAAAATAAAATCTTCAATTAAGCAGTTTTTTTTCAATCTGATTATTAATGATGTAAGAATTATTATTATTATTATTGGCTAAGGACTGATTCCTGGATACCATCGATGATAATAATAATAAAAGAATGTTATTTTGCTGCATTTCAGGCAATAAAATGTTTATTTTGTTATTTAGTATTGCAGACAAATTATGTGTTTATTTTAATCTTTTAAAGTCTAAAATTGTGCAAAAAGGTTTAAAGGGTTAAATGAAAACTCTACAGAATGTGGCAGTTATTTATCCGATTCACTGATTTATTGATTCATCGTCAGAATAACCAAAAACTAAATGAATCATTAGTTACCGTTC
Source organism: Poecilia formosa (assembly GCF_000485575.1). Classification (NCBI taxonomy): domain Eukaryota; kingdom Metazoa; phylum Chordata; class Actinopteri; order Cyprinodontiformes; family Poeciliidae; genus Poecilia; species Poecilia formosa. Next base: position 947,391 of record NW_006800106.1, read on the forward strand.
TAATGTTTAGAATGAAGCCAATACAAAAAGTCATTTTAAACTCAGGAGAAAGAAGATTAAATTTATGAGGGGAATAATTTGGATAAGTACTTTCATCCCATCCTTTTTTTTTTTTTTTAAGGGAAATCACTTCCATTAGCGCCAGCTGGCATCTGTGCCAACTAACCGCTGCTCTGGTTTGACAAATCCAGCAGTCTGTGATCCCTCAGCAGGTGCCGTTATTAAATGTGTGATTCGCAGTGTTTCGGTGGTAAAACAAAAGCCTGTTGAAACCAATCTGTTCGTGTGAACTCCAAGTCTTTCCAAAGTCTGAGGGGGCTGTGAGATTAATGTAGTGTCCCCAGCTGTAGGGCTTCTCCATGCTGCCTGAGCAGCTGACCTGGAGGCTGACTGAAAATAAAGTTTTAGAGACATTTTCCCATGATGGAAGAGCTATACTGCAAACTACTTAAAAGTAAAAGAACAAGAAAACATTTAAAAAAATTAAGAGTTTAGAATATTGGAAATAAATACTGGATTCAAATGCTGAATAATAAAGGATCCTCGCCACTTTTTGCCTGCTTGTTTTCAGACAGCAAGACGAGCAATAACAGATCTGAGACAACATCGCCGACTACAGATTGATGTATAAACTCAGCTCTAGCTGCATTAACATACTCCCACACACAGTGCTGCCCCTCTCTTCTCAGAACAACCCGTACGTTTTCCATCCGATCAAGGTCTGTGGACTGAGACGACCATAAAAATAAACAAGCATTGATTTCATGTCTGCCAACGACTGAAATAAACATTTTCTTATGAAATCAATGACATCTGGTGTACATCGATCCCTGCGTCACCGCAGGTCATCCACCGTTGGTCTTTAGGTCTGAACATTTGATATTTGTCTTCATATTTAACAAGCGGTCAGTTAGTCTTTATATTTAATTCGCCATCCAAAAAACACTTCTTGATTTAAAGTATTTTGAAAATTGATCAGCGGGTTTACAACAGATGTAAACCTGCTGGTTGTATTCCTGATTGAACCAAAGTGGGGTTTTTAACACAAAATAACCAAAATAACACCAGTTTATCCCCGTCTTCATATTATCCACCTTGTGCACTAAACATGTCTTTGAGAGTTTTCTCCTCCTCATTATGAGGTCACTAATGTCCCTTTGGTAGCATAACTAATTTCATCACGCTGTAGTACGCCGACAACATGCTAGGTAAGGTGAAAACAGCTAGTTGCTACTACTAGCAGCCGTAGCAACTAGTGAGCTTAAAGGCCGGTCCATCTTTCTGCAGACAAGTTGCGCGTGTTTGCAGAACATGACAGAAATAAAATGTAGAATCAGAATCAAAATATTCCAGGTATGTTACAGAAATAATAGCAGTAAGGTAGTTGAGGGGGCAGCGGTTTTGATTTGCTTGAAAACCCCTAGACTTTAGAGGAGCATTCACTAACAAATTTCCCACCTTACAAGAAAAACAAGGTTTTCCACCTGAAGGCTCACCCTCAGCTTTCATAAAGTACTCAGTTTCAGAGAAAGTCACCTTGCAGTTGTACTTTAAAAAAAAAAAGAGGTTTTGTGAAATTCCTCTCAAACCTCTGGTTGGCATGTAAATATTGTCTACCTGTGTTGTCATGGAGACCTAGAGTCCCTGATATGCCGCTCTTTGCTGCAATCCTCCAACAGTGAGATTTGGAGACGTTTTTTTTACCTGCTACACCATCCTCCTCACCGTGCGCTGTGACTTTACAAAGTCAGTTCAAGGCGCCTGGAAGTTTTTATTGCGTCTCTTATTGTAGATATGGACAAGTTTAGGCTAGTGGCCATTTGATTTCCTTATGTCCTGCCTATCACAGAGCAACACATACCCGTCTCCTTGAATGGCACGTTGTCTAAAGTGTCTAAGTATACGGTTTTTGCAACACATTATGTTTATATTTAAAATGGAGACATGAAATCCTAATAAAAAGTTCCTCAGATCTCTGATTAATTTAAACAGCAGAGTACAGAAGTCGTATTTCATCTCCAAGACAAACATTTGAGAAAATCTTCTCAATATACTTTCTTGTAAAATCCATAGCAACAGTGTTGTTCGCGGTACATAATGGGCATTGTGTACATGTTACAAAGACACCCAGTGGTAAACGCAAACACCATTTCTATTCTTTTATTGATATTGCTGTGCACTGAATACACTCTCTAAATGTAGGACTTCACAGCAAGAAGGAAAATTAAAACTTTCATCTAAACTATTTATATTCCTTGTGGACCAAGTCTGTGCTGAAAATCCATAACAAAGTTTCAATTAGTGTCAAACTGAACGGCAGATGTTTACTCAACTACTATTGGTTTATACAGTGAAGACAACCCGCAGACTATAACTGGAACATTCACTATAATAAAGTTATCGCTGTGTGAAAGTTTGAGAAGAAAATTAAATTTACTTTCATCCAAGTAACTTTGGCTCTACATAACCTAACATGATGACAGCAGCAGCAGCAGCAGCAGCTTTATTTCCCCCTGCGACTAAAACGAAGGCAAAGAAACCGTCAGGATGAGTTCAACAAAACGTACCGACTTACGTTTCAATTAGCGGCAGCGCTTTTCAGGACGGCATGTACGATTTTAACTGCCTGTCTGCTTCAATTGGCTTTGCAATAAATGTTTTCTAAGCTAACAGAATAAGTAGAGTGTATAAGAACAGCAAAAGGGAAACATTTAATGTTGGAAAGTCCCCCGTTTTCCTAATTAAGCTGTCACTTAAATCACGTGCTCTTCTGTAAAACACTGCCTTTGTGGAACGCCATAATCTCATTTAGAGTTGAAATAAATACGACTGGATGTATAACATGTCAGACGTAAACATTATGTAGCCTTTTATTTCTCATGAGTCAAACCTTCTTGTGTCTTTTAAAAAGAATCTAGAAACTGTTCATAACAAGCAGACAAATTAAGAGTGGGTTTTTAATTTAATTAATATATCAACTAATTTGTTTAGCAATTACACATCATCCTGCATATTGTGTCTATATTTTAGCCATTCTGTCTTCCTTTTATTATTATTATTATTATTATTATTATTTATCTTGGAAGAAGGAAAACAAGATGAAAAGAAATTCTCCTTGTTGAAACGACCTGGTAAAAAAAAAAATATTTAAAAATGTATATGAAAGTTACTGAAAATATCACTCCAAAGCTCGTGGAAATGAGCAACAACAGATTTTAAACCATCCAGCTTAAACATTACAATTAATTTACTGGCGTTTGAAAGCGTTGGATTCTTTTGCCGCTCTAACGCTCGTTCTTTCACAGAAACAGAAAAAACCTCGTTATGTACGTACACCTTCCTGCACAGTCTGTGCCTGGAAATATTCTGACACCAACAGCGCAACAATGTAACTCTGTCAACTCTTCAGCTGCCACGGAAATCTGCAAGCTGCTTGGGATTTGTTAACGAGCGACGGCGGAAATAAAGTGGTCCCTTTCTGTTCGTTTGCCAACAATACTAATACATCCCAAGAGTGTTTCTGAGGCACAGTCACCCCCCTCACTTTTAACCTCGGCTTGAAAAGGAGGTGGGAGCTTACGACATGACCGCTTCTGGCGGTGAAACACACTAATGTTTGTGTACACGGCGCATTAATGGAAGCAAAAACAGATTTCTTTCACCGCTTGTAGGTCGAGGTTATGAAAGAGACTGTGGGCGTCCGGGTTAACTGAGAGAAACAAACTGCTGCAGGCGGCCTGAGGAAGACGCTGCTCCTGAGAATCCCTCCAGCCGCCAACAGGTCGGCTCAAACATCATTATTTCGCTGTGCGTTTGAGGGCTAAAGCCCCCTAAACATATTAGGGATTATGGTAACCCCGTTCTTCTTCAATTAGCCCCCCTCAGTTGCTCTTAAAGAACATCTTAAGATAGCAAGCTGGCCGTCCATGCATCTATTGGGATTTTACAGAGAGGACTCACAAATTAGCGGTGAGATGGAATCAAAAGGAGAGATGGTTTTTCCAATTTATACAAATAAAAAAGGTCAAGTGCATTTGTATTCAGACCTAAGGTCAAAACAAATCAGATTGAATCGAGAAGAGACAATAAACGATGTAAGAGACATGTGTAATATTTATGGGTTAATAAAAAAAAAGGTTTCTTTATGTAAACAACAGTTTTAAAGATCACAAACTGTATTTTAAAGGGGAAGTATTGTGTGCTTTTCAGGCACACAGTGACATTTTACAGCATAATCAAGGAACTATGTTATCTTCAGTTGTAATAATGATATCAAGTATGACTTAAAAGAAATTTTACTCCCTGATTTAATGCAGTGGTATTGGGCCTGTGTCTCTTTAAGGAGCTCTTTATGAAACTCCCTCTTCAGGAAGTCATCACAACATGGCTCCTCTATTAACCCTTTAACAACCTTTTTTCCAGCGGAGAAACGGGACAAGTCACCGAAATGTCTGACGTCGACTTGGACGGCAACAAAAAAGGGACACTTTTATTATTTCTCTGCTTCCTTCACAGACAGATCTAAATGAAACCCTCATTAACAACGCAAATGGCAACACCGACTAAAAGGCGTCTCTTCAAGAGCCTGTTGAAATCATTAAATTTACAAAACTCATTCAGGGATTGCAACGTTACAGTGGTATAATCGTTACTCCGAGTTGCTGCTACACCGAGGAATGGTTCAACACGAAGCTGTCAACATCTTATGTATATATATTTTTTTACATTTCAGCTGGGTTTTTTTCCTCCCGCTGGGTCTGTCAGTGAGAGGGTTTACTTTGATAGGCTACTCAGCGTAGCAAATTACGGCCAAAAAAAAAAAGAAAGACAACAGAGAGAAACAGTAAATCAACATGTCACGAATGTATTTAGAGAAGAAAATGAACACCATCTGATAATTTCTGTATGGAATTGTTTTGTTTTTCTGAGTCTACATGACATCGACATGTCGTCTTTTGTTTGGGGAAGTTTGGTGCATGGCAGCCAATAGACATGGCGGTGACCACCTGTCACAACAACAGCTAATTATCATCACAGAGGCCAACATGCAACCCCAGCATGAGGAGCCGAGCAGAGCTCAGCAGACATGACAGGCAAAATAACCAAAACAGGTCAGGAAAGAGCTGGTCAGTGACAAAAAAATAAATAAATCTGGTTTTCCTGGACAACATGGGGAGGGGGAGAGAAGAGAAGGACTTACATCAGAGCCGCTGCCCCTCATGACGAGGTCAGGAATGTCATATATCTGGCTTTCCATCTCCACCTTCTGGTCGCCGTTGCCCTTCACTTTGACCAGCAGGATTCGGAAGTTGGATCCGCCGAGGTCGAGAGCCAGGAACTCGCCTTGTTCTGTCAACATAAAGAAAATTACATTCAGCACTCAAGATGATATTTCTCATAAAATATTATTTTTTTTTTCATTAGATACTCTTAGTTTTGTCACCTTCAATTTTAATCATCTATACATTTTTATTTTATTTTTATTTTTTTGCTTTTTTCATTCACCCATCTGATAAAACCATTGCTAAACAATAAGACAAAAATAATTAAATCTTAACACAAATTAATTGGACTTATGGACTTTTTGTCCAGCTATTTAACATGGATTTGTAATAAATATCTCATATGTCTGCAAGTACATTTTTTTCACAGCAGCTTCTCTGCTTGCAAAATATTGATTGTATTTTAGTAAATCTTCAAACTAAAGAAAGGGGACAAAATTGCAAAATAATTTGTGCCACCTCATCACAACAACCTGAGAGCATTTCATTGGAATATTAGAATCAGCTTTACTGGGCAGGATAAAACCAACAAGACCTTTGACATTGGGCTCACAAGCTCACATTGCACAAACACTGAGCATAAATGTATAAAACTTCAGGAGGAATAAAATAAAGTGTTAAAAAAACAATGTCCACATTATCCACAAAAATATGTGAATATGTGGAAAAACGTGGATAAAAAAATGTGGAAACCACAGAAAATATTCAATTTTCAAACATCCAGTTTAGTTTGTCATTTCCAAGAATCATTTTGTCAAAACGATTCTTGAAAAGATAAAAGTTGAAAAAAAAAAGAAAAGAAACATTTTGTCTGTTTTCACTTTAGCAACCAAAAACTTGAAAAGAGAAGGAAGCATTTATCTTTAGTCTTTCACCTTGGAGGAACCACCGTTCTTAAAAGCTGCAGGCATTTCTGAGGGGACTCTTCTGCTTACTAGTTAGAGGACTTCCAAAGGTCACCAGCTGCACTGGATTTAATTTATCAGAGTAAAGAGGCGTGTATACAGGTACTAGTACATGCAACACTCTTCAAACCATGTTTAACTTTCCTTGGACTTCAGAGCTATGCTTTACTTTGTGTTGGTGTTTTTCTTAAAATTAAAAAAAAAATCTTAAGTCTGTGGCTGTGATGTGACACAATAAGGAAAAGTTCAAGAATAATGAATGCTTCTGCAAGGCACCATACCTGCTTCGTGACTCCTGGCTTGCAGCAAAGCAATTACCCATCAGTCAATTACATCAACTAATCTTTGCAGTCCTAAACCCAAGGTATGTTTTAATATGCCAACTACACAGTGATGTAGAGAGCGAGCATTTGAAATGCAGCGTTAGGCTGCTAGAAAGTCTCTACGGTTTGTATTTGTGGTCGGAACAATAAGGACGCAGCATACTTCAGTCTCTTTTTCTTAAAAACACCAAAATGTATGCCAGCTGCGTTCTGATCCAAAAGCAATGATTCAGGCTGAAACTAGCAAATAAAGATAAAGTCAAGCAGGTCGAATGTCAAAATGAAAAAGAAAAAAAAAAGAAAAAAAAAAGGTGAACGAAGGGAAGAATGAAGTCACTTGATGTCTTTAAAACCCTTAATCTGAAAGAAATAAGAACCAACTTCCATGTCTTTGTTGGGTTTCTAAACGTATTTTAAATTTGGCACTGCTGCTTTTTAAAATGCAAACCACAAATTTAAATAATCTCAAGTCAGTTAGAAACTCAATCATCTGACCTGTCATGGCAAATTTTATTATTATTGCTTGTCATGGTAAAAGAAAAAAAGAAAAAAAAAAAGAAAAGAAAAGAAACTTTTACCCTAATTTCAAGCCTCTCGGACTGACAGGTTTTCAGCTCCTTTATTCTCAGCAGAATGAACCTAAATGAATGAACATCATTCAGGACTTCCTAAGTAACATCCTGGACCATTTTCAGTTCACTTCACTTTTGTACAATGGTTGAGTCGATTAATGAAATCTCATCAAACCTCCAGTCACATCTCTGCTAACCACTGCTGCAACACAATAAAATCAAAACGTCAGAAAATGTCAATAGCCCTAAACTATGCAGAAAATATGCAACAGTTGCTGTTATTAAAAGATTGGCTTCATTTCCTCAGTAGGTTTTCCTGCTTAAATGTTTTAGTGTGCGTCTCTTCGGCTTTATCGCTGACTTGGTCTGAAAAGAACTTCCTGGTTTTCGCTCACATCCTTAAGGAAAAACGAGGCATGTATTGGTGGGGAGAGAAACCCCGATTTTCCAAAAATTTAATCTTCAAAAAGCAAAAATTCAAGTAATCTGTTAAATCAATATATCACCCAGCTCTACTGTCTATAAAAAAAAAACACACTCACCACTACTGTCCAACATATTATTCCTTAATTACATCAAATGCAGCAGATAATCAGCAACAACTGGTCTCTCAAGGTGAAAATGTTCCCAAAACTTTCAGGCAAACTCCAGAACACACAAAGCAATCGGAGAGGGTTGAGAGGCTGAGCACAGCAGGAACCCGTTGGCTCCAATCAGCAGAATCACACAATGGAAGCAACGCTGCCGCTAGTCTAGAGGAGCACAGAAGCAGCAGGCGAGGGGCTTCACATCCACAACTCATAAAAAGTTCATACTGAACTTCAGGGGAAAAGAACTGCGGCTGCGGATGGTGAGTTTATTGGGATTTGTGGAGTTACTTTTCTGACAGTATTTTTACTTGCACCATGTTTAGTTTTACCATGACCTTCTCCTACAGAGGTGCAGAGGTCACAAAAACGTTGTGACCTCTGCATAGCTGGTGGCATTTCTTCTGACCTCCATCAACAAGAAACTTTATATAAAAGGCCAGATTTGTGCCATGGCCCTGACGTTCTCTTTGGACGGACCAAATAAAGCTTGGGATGTTTCCTAAGCTGACCTTTGTTTAACCTTTTCACTACCTTGTAAAGACCCATGAAAATGTAAATGACCAGTCAGAAATGAAGTGGTTTGTTGGCCGATGCTACGCATCAAACCTTCAAGGTTTTCACAGAACAGCCACATTTCATCCCCGTTTTTGCCATTTACAAACACATAATTGCTCCATTTACCAGCTGGGTGACTGTTGAAGACAATTAGATTCATTGGATTTTGTTGGAGTCACGTCACACCAAACATTTCAGGAATTTCTTTTTAGTACATGTTGATTAATGTGCAAGGAAATGCGTTCTTAACCCTTCTTGTCATAATTATGCAATACTAAGCCTGCCGCCGTAAGCAATAAATCAGTTATCATGATGATAATGATAATGATTATGATATTGATCATAATGATTATCAGTTATCATTATGAATTAGAATTAGCTTGATTATTTTCATTCTGATGATTAATTTTAAAGGGAAATTTTGTTTACAGACATGTGAAAAACCATTTAATTTATGGTTTCGCTTCTGGGTGTTGTGTTTCATCTTTGGATATTTACAATATCTTGCAGTTTCTGGGTTACAAAATTAGAGTTTATTGTTCTTTGAAAGAGCAAATTTGCATTATTATGCCATTATCAATGTACTACCTCAAAACAACAACACTGTCATCAATTGCAATAATTACTGGGACGATTTGTTGTCCAGGACAATTTGTTACCGTTTTTGGTTGTAATGTGAAAGATGTGACAAAGTTTAATGGTTATGAATAAACACTTTATAGGCTGGCTCCTGGTAACACAGATCCAAGGCTCATAATCATTTGAAGATGCCTGTTATGGTTCATCTCTCAAGCTTAAATCCCTTTAATCAAACAATTTAGAGATAAGTGGTGGTGTGAAAACCATCTTCTCAAGAAAAAAAAACACTCAACTACAATGAACAAACTAAACAAAGGAAGAGAAAAAAAGCTAGCCATAAAATAGAAAAAATTAAAAGGGCCTTGAAATTGTTCACACTTTGTATACTTTGAGCTCCATAATAAATCAATGAAAGGAACATTTGATTGCTCAAACTGTCACATCTCTTCTTCAGACTAAAGATCTTAAAAAATTATTTTTTTGGCAAAAGAGAAAAAAGAAAATCTTTCAACAGCCTTCTTTTATTCTGGGCATTTTGAATAGATTTGGTGTTATTGTGGGCTGTCAGCTCTCTCCAAAAGAACTGCTTAGAGTTGGATAAGGACTCAGCTTGTGTTTAGAGGAGCAATTTTCAAAAACAGATTTGAAGGGGGGGGGGAAGAAAAAGAAAGAATTACCTGTTCCATCAGGAGTAGAACGCACATACGTTGGCAGCATCTTGACGGCAGCAGTGGGATTTGTGTCCCTGCATAAGCCTTTGTCCATCTCTCGCCGAAATCTCATAGACAACTCCATCAAAGTCTTGTCTGATAGATGGAACTGGTGCAGGTATTTGTCCACCTAAAAAGAGTAAGAACAAGGACAGTCAATGCACCGCTGTGAAAAAAGTAGCAAAATACATTTTTATCTGTAGCTGAAGAGTTAGATCGCCGGGGAACTGTGGCGCCAGAGGAATGCAGCCCACCTGTGCACAAAGCTGAACTCTGGCTTTGTGCTTCGAAGATTGAAGTGGGGAGGACCACAGTCAGGATCTTTTTCCAAGACTGCCTTTAAAATGAGTTTAATGCTTTAGTTTGAACACGTGTGGCCAAATAGGAGCCACAAAGTCGGAATAACTGAGCAGGCTGGACGACTGGGATTGGTATGTCCTGCTAATTGTAGTCACTTTGGTTATTAGGAGAAAGTAAATAAGCGTTTAGCAGAGACATTTATTTTTTGTGGCATCTTTGTTTATAGCATGCCATGCTCCTATAAACTCTGTTCTTTAGGACTTGCAGGAATATAAGTCTTCCTGTTTTACCTCTGTTCAGAAGACAGATTAAGGCCAAGTTTCGTCCTCTTTAATCAAATTCCAGTTCGTTTGGGGATTTGGAAATTCGCAATCCAATTCTTATAAGGATCACAAATGCGAACGCTAGTCTGTCTGAAAACCTCAGTCTCGGTTCGGCTGTAGTGAACTGAGACCAAGGTTCACTATGTCAATACCAGATAATCGAAGACCACTTCAAAAGCCAAAAGCGAACTATAGCACAGGGCATTCTGGGTAAATGCAACCAAAACAAATGTGAGAGTCCAGCCCTAGAGGAAGAAATGGCTTGTGATCTTTTGCCTAAGACAAAAGAGAAATCCTACAGTCACTAAAATCTGACACTATTCCATTTTTGTTTATATTTTGTAAAGAAGGAAGTTGCGCTCTTGTCTTCTTCGGATGTTTATATGATGTTTCCTTCAGTGGTTCTTGGTGCAGCGCCACCACAGACGAGGAGGGTTAACATGTTTTTCAAATGGAAAATGTAAAAAATGTTGCAATCTTGGTTCTCAATCAAACAGAGTCTACTGGACTATCAGGTGTGAACACATCCTTAGACCTGCAAGTAAGCTTGGTGTACGTCAAGGGTGTCCAAAGTTGGTCCTCGAGGGCCGGCATCCTGCACGTTTTAGATCTCTCCCTAGTGATAGTAACAACCTCTTCAGCAAGTCAGTGTTCTCTATAGGCCTTCTAACGAGCCATCATTTGATGCAGGTGTGCTAAACCAGGGAGAGAATTAAAACATGCAGGATGCCGGCCCTCGAGGACCGACTTTGGACACCCCTGGTGTACGTGAATCTGTATGATCCATCTCTAAACCTGAAATCAACAATAGAAACGAACGGGTGCTACTTCGGGATTTTCTTATTGCAACAAGCAGAGTTCCAGTCAACTAAATGGGAAACCAAAAAATATGTAACTATTTGCGGCAAGCACAAGACGCACTAGAGAATCATGTTTGCTGTTGTAATAATATGATGCTACATTAGGTTTTTGGGTTTAACTTCACCTGCCCACAGAGTCCAAATGGTAGTCAAAATGCACTGAACCTTTGTCAAAATTAATCAAAAATGAAAAAAAAAAAAAAAAAAAACCTTCATATTATTTGTTACCGTTTACCTAAATTTGTGTTCTGGTGAAATAAAATGCTGTGAGAAGAACCTTTAAAATTTGGCAAGTAAGAGGTACAGAGAGAATTACAGCTTCTCGAGCCAAACGGCCACACAAGCCAAGGCAGGTTGGTTACAGGCACAAATATTATAAAACCATCAACCCCAAAACGCTTCCCCAACTTTTTCCCGCTGCAGTTTTGCTTGCATCGATGACTGACATATTCTGCTGACGCAGGCATTGACGGAGATGGCAGCTGTATTTGTTTTTCCTCCATAGCACTAATTGCAACTGCTTATGCTGCAAAATGTCAACACAGCCACAGTTTACCCTGCCTCATAACCTAAAGGGCACAAACTATTCTGCACAATTACCTTTTTTTTAGGGGGATAAAAAAAACCCTTCTCTTTCTTTTAAAAGGTGGAAGTGTGGCAAAACAATTTGCTTTTTTCTTCAGAGAATAAGATCCTCACATTAATGCAGGGAACCTGTGTAACTTTTCTATAAGTTTCCTTCAGGTTTGCAACATAATTACAATAAATGAGAGCTGCATTAAGAAAGTTACAACGATGGCTTTCATTCTGTCAGTTTATTTCTCAAAATCATTTCTAAAAGCATCAAAAAAAGAATTCAAAAATCTAAACTAAAGAAGTAATTGTATGTAATTAGACTTGTGAAAACTAATAAGACTCAATATTCTGAAAAGAAAATATACTTTCCTTCTGGTCAGGTGTAATCTACTAATGTGTTCCCTCCAAAACACTTTAAAAACAATAAGATTCTCCTACCTGGGAATAGTTTAGCTGATCAAACCTAATTAACTACAAAACTGGACTGGGTTAAATACTGATATCTTAAAGGGGTTTACTTCATTCTGTGCAAAACGCCTGAGCAGACCTGGCACCGCCTTCGATACGAAGCTCCTCGTCAGACCTTCACTTTCCAAGCCTCTCAGCCTCTTTCTCACAGAGCAGCCCTCCTCCACCACTCGGCTCCTTCAAACCAGCGGCAGCAGTAGTGAGCAAACACCTGGTAGAGCCGGCATCAGCGGAACTCATTATGTGAGATTTTTCAGTGCAACGCTGGTAAAAACGTTTTTAAAGGGTTAATAGAGGAGCCATGTTGTGATGACTTCCTGAAGGCGGAGCTTCAGAAAGAGCAGGACTTTTTAAAGAGACGGAGGCCCAATTTCAAGCATTAAATATCAAAGTCAAATTTCCTTCAATACATATTTGATACATATAGTATTTTTATAACAACTTGTTACTTGATTGAGCTATAAGAGAATGGCATTATGTGCCTGGAAATTACATATTACTGTCCCCCTTTAAAAAGATAATGCCAATATACTCTGCATCACAAAATGGTGATGAAAATCAGAACCTTCATTCTCACATACACGTATTAGCAGATGATAAGTCATGTCCACCTGCATCACCTGTAGTAAATAGCCTCCAACCCTTCTTAATTCAAAATAATGTGGTCCTGCATCCTTCATTTATCATGCTTGGTAAAAGCAAACATCAAAGATTAGCAAGCAGTTTAGCTGTATGATCTAGTTTTTATTGGGTAGATGGTCATATCAGTAGTGATGTAATGTCAATAAGTAGATGAGTGGCATCAGCAGAGAAGCCTGTTAGGTTAATGGAGCTAAAGAGGAAGTTATTATGCAAGACAAGGCAGAGCCAGAGGGGGAAATTTCTATGGTGACACAGAAAACATAATGTTTTGTTCTTTAGGCACTTTTTTTCCTTTTTCTGATAATTTCAGGGCACTAGTATTTTTAGCGCCATCACTGGCTCGCAAAGCTCATTTTTAAAGCAAAAACACAACAAAGCTGCACCAGAGAGTGTAACACGGACACTCAGGTGGGTTAATATCGCTTCCATGAAACATTTTCAACAAAAACTTTCACTCAGTTCTACTGAATGAAACACAAAAAATATATATTTTGAGGACCGTCTGTGTCGGCACATCCATGCAACAGGTTTTGCCTCACAGCAAGATTTCTGGTTAAATCCTAGAATTTACCGAATTCAATCATGAAAAGTTCCCATTGCGAACGGAGAACACAAAAATGAGCACCTGTGTACCCTGTAATTCCTGTGCTTACCCAAACAGGCGGTCATCTGGTGGTAATGGAACAAATAAAAATCACATAAACACTGAAACATGATGATGATGCTTAAAATAAGAATAAAAAAAAAGAAACTGCATTCTGACGGAAATCCTTTCTTAGTCAGACCGGCAAGGAGCTTTTAATGGCAGCCGGGTTTCTGTTGTTGTCACGTTACAGGGAATCCTTTCTGCTGCAGTTAAAACATGTTTGGTTTTTTCTACTTCTATATCTGAGGTTATTATTCAGTTTTTCAACAACTTAATAGGAATGAGAAAAAGAAATGGCCAATGATTGCCTGTTGACAGACTTTGCAGTTCAGAAAATCCTCATAAAAATCTAAAAAGTAAAATAGTAGGAAAAATCCTAAGTTGGAAAAGCCTGGATGGTTTGTGTGAGGAGGGCTGAAGAAATCTGAAGTGTTGAAACAAACGCTGTACGTTACAGCTCATAAATATGACAAAATGAGACAAGACAGCAGAAGTCAGTTATTTTTTTAAATGGCTTCTTTAAGACTTTTTTTTTAAATTGCTTTAAGTGTTTGACAACAAACAAGCATTGAATGAGAACGAGCTGAGCCAGCAGCGAGGCTTCTGCTTGAGCCGCAACTTATAAACTAACTGTTTTTGTATATGTGAAGATAAGAGCTATTATATTAAGCAATCTGGTGTCTGAATAATCAAAACAGACTAAAAACAATAGATATCTTTGTTACTGAGCTCATTTGTCTACTTATTCACTAATTTATCAGGTGTGCTCATATTGTCAATACATAGATTGATTACAAGCAATTGGTTCAATTTAAACTTTTACCGCAAATAAAAATGCTATTTTGTTGTAAAGATGTATATACAGTGTTTTTCCAAAAGAGGCAGACAATGTTTAATTTGAGTAAATATGAAATTAGAGCCTCTGCTGGACCTTAATCCTAACAGTGTCTGTGTGTGTGAGGACCGTCTAGCTTTGAAAAGCAGGTGATTCCCAGGAACAGGAAGTGACCCGCAGTAAACATGGTGCTGCTGAGGACGGCGAGGCATGTCAGCGTGGCATGTAGTAAAGCATCAGACATCAGAAGTAGCACATGCTGTGTTTAATCTGTGTGTTTAATCCAAAGTAAAACAGCAGAAGGGAGCCAAAAGCATCCACGAAAAAAAACACACACACAAAAAAACAAGAAATAAAAAGATCAAAGTGTGAAAATTAATCATAATGATGGACAACCAAGATCTGAAGGCTGTGATACCTCCTGTGAAATGCAGCAGATTGCACGAGTGTTGCCAATTACAAGGTCTGCACAGAAAATGCTCTGACCATGTTTTTCAGGTTTTCTGAGTCAATGGGTGACCACATGGTAGTGATACCCCACATTCTACTAATACCATT
>NW_006800106.1:962124-975010 GCF_000485575.1 Poecilia formosa
TGTGTGTGTGTGTGTGTGTGTGTGCGTGTGTGCGTGTGGGTTGGGGGGGGCGGTGAGGTGTGATGAAGACCCTCACCAACTGATGCAAATAACAGCAACAGACATAAAATTTTAAAAAGGTGACAACGAGCACAGCCGGGCTCTGTGGGGAGGTTCTGACAGGTCCTGGAAGGAGCACTCTGCAGTGAAAGGAGTCGTCTCATATTAAAGAGTAAATTCAACCTTTTATGTTTCTTTTGTTCCTGAGGATGTCAAGATGAAGTCCTACAGTCTCGATGAGGAAGTAGTCCTCCCACCTGCTGCTGGCAGAAAGCAGAAGCTCAGTGCTGCTCCAAGCCAGGCTCTGCTTGGAGCAGCACTGAGGCTCTGACAGCGTCAGAGAAAAAAGTGACACATGTCGTTTCTGCTTTAAGAATCACATTCTGTATGGAAAACTCTACATACGGTATGTCAATGTGCTAGATGTGACCCACAAAAGAGCTTCTCCAAGTGTGAATAAAGGCGGGGCACAGGAAACAAAAAATAATAACTGCGGACATTTAGTCAACTTCACCAAATCCAACTTCACAAACATTGGCTGTCCATGGCTGGAGCCGTCTGCCTCTTCCACTCCAAAACTCGATGAAAACTTGACATAGAGGCACCAAATTCAGCGGTGGGTTGGTTGACACGCTGGTTGTTTGGATCCTTTTGTTGAGTGTTGTTAATTCTACTGCCATGATCCCTTTTAAGGTCAAGGTTGGTCTATTTTACCACTTCTCCATAGTGGATTATGGTTTTTTTAGTTCGGATAAAACTGTTTTAGATCATGAAATGGGACTCCTGATTGTTTTCACTAAATCTTTTAAGGGACCCTAACAGTTTGACTAAACCACCATTGATCCATTTATTTATTTTTATGACATCGTTAGAAATGCTAATGCTTGTGGCATTGTTAGCAAAGTGCTTATGATGACTGAGCTTATTTTCAGTTTACGCTATGATTATTGAACATATTTTTATTCAATGACAATGTTTGGTGTGCAACATGTGGTAAATGAGTAATTGAAAGAGATAATTTGTGAATGATGTAAAACTTTATAAGTCTAAACCAATGAAAGATGGAAGTTTGAAATGTCTCTAGTAACTATGAATCTGATTTGCTAAGTGCTGACTGCACTTTTTGTTGACCTTATTGATAAGTCAGGTTTTTTTGGAACGCCTGCCAAGAGTGGCAAACTTTTTATCTCCAGATCTTGAATGTCTTGAGTTCCCATTTTGGATAAATATTTTTTTGTTGTTTTTGCTAAAGACTTGACTAAAGGAGAAAAAAAAAAACACAAAATTGTTCTTGGCATGATCCCACAACATTAAAAGAGACATTTATGAGTGGAACATCAGTACAGGTACAACAAAAAGTTTACAGAAATAATAGCAATAATGTAGTGTGGGTGTGGGTGGCTGTCAATTTGCTCTCTAAGGGGAGGCCAGGTCTCCTACACTTTTAAAATCCCGGGTCTATAATAACCCATCAATACTTTTAGACAAAAAACTATTTTATGTTTTATTTTCTTTAAAAATTATTGTCAAAAATGAAAAACTTTCTCCAAATTACTATGTGCAGAGAGTCACCTCCCTGCGGAAGTGTGTGCATGTGTGCGTGTGTGTGCGTGTGTGTGCGTGTGTGTGCGTGTCCATCTGTCTGTGAGTGTGTGCCTTTATGCGAGCAACAACAAAGCAGATGGAGCTTCTGATGACTTCTGAGCGAGTTTTCCAGTTTTCAAAAAGCTGAAGTGGGCAAAAGCATGGAAACACTTCAGGTTTGTCAACAATGAACAGAGGTTTGGACACACCGAGGTTCCACTACCGCAGCCGTATCTGCAGCTCAACCCAGAGCCTGCTGACGAGCCAGAGAAAATAAAACACACAACTATCATTTTTTTTTAAAAGCCAGAAAACAACAATATCATAATTTATTGCAATAATTACTGGAATACTTTATTGTCCAGCAAAATTTTGTTATTGTGACAGGCCTATATACACATATAACATCGTCAAATGCAAGATTTATTTAGTGGCAACAACAGGTTAAGATAGAGTCCATCAAAATACTTGAGTCCATGTGTGCTGCTTACACACACATAAGGTTTCTACATAAGAATGTTAAGTAGTAGTGTGAGGAGCCACAGAGACTTGTCCCCTAGGACCTCAGGGAGGCATGGAGGAGATCAGAAAACTGTACCCCTTACCCCTCATCCCCACCTAGAGAGGAGCAGAGGAAAACCCCAGGGGAACAACCCAGCAGCCACTGTGCAGAGCCTCCAGGCCAGAGGTCTCCTAAGTAAAGAGTTGGTGTCCTGCACCCTGGTAGTAACTATTGCTTCGGCATGTCAGTGTTAGAAACAAGCCATCATTCGATTCATGCGGGTTGAACCAGGCAGAGAACCGAAACATGCAGGACTTCAGCCCGTGAGGACCGACTGTGGACACCGTGGGGAGCTACAGCGGAGAGCCAAACGGCTCCGCCGGAGAAGATCCAGACACAAACACACTCACACCCAATCTAAGGGCCACTCACACTCCCCATACACACTTTACACTGCAAAGGTTTTTTTTCCCCACTATAGTTTAGTTTTATTTTGACAGACGACATAAACTGCTTGTGTGATTTGGGGAAAAATAAAATATATATATATATTTATTTCACATCAGTTCAAAAGGCTAATAAATAGATTCACGAAGACAAAAACGAAGGGTATTATATCCATATTCTCAGTATGTTTCAACTAGTTTTAGAAACACAACATAGTTCTAGTTAGTTATAGTTTTTCCCCATTAATTGTTTTTATTTGTTTTCTTAATGTTTTTGTTAGTTTTAATTAACTATAATCTTAATCTCTCAATAAAAGGTCAAATAAAAAAAATTACAAATTTACAGGAAAACAACAAATCAAATAAAAACCATGACATGGTGCAACAAACTATTGTACATCTAAAGCAAGTTTGATTCACTTTACTGAAAATGTATGTTCAAAGCCTTAAAGGTGACTTTAAGTTGTTTGTTCAGCTGGATTACCTGTTGGATTCAGATGCACTTTGTGCTTAAGTGGCTTCAAAAGCCTCCACAGAAAGCAGCTATATGTGAAGACCAATAATAATATATATATTAAAAAAAATAGCAGCTGACTTCTAGAGACTTTCAGAAAGCAGAGAAGAACACTTTAAAACTGAGGGAAAGTCTGGCTCCTTTGAAGTGAGATCTAAAGAAATAAATGTGACTCAGACTTTTAGGCATAACTGAAATGATACGTGGGGCGTGATGATCACTTAAAGCGGTAAAAAGAGTGTAAAATTGCTCACCTCATCCAATTTGGTCTGCAGGCAGGGAAATGAGAAGGTGAAACCCAGAGGAAGCTTTTTATTCTTTATCCCCATCTTCTCCAGAAAATTAGCCAGACAGTCGGCGATGTGGTCAAATAACTATGAGAGAGAAAAGGTTGTTCTCATTAGGCAAGAGCAGAACACTCTGAACAGGGCTGTAGCTATCAAAGTCACCGCTCCAGCCTTTGTATTAGACTGTAAGGACGCCTGGGACCGTTTCATTTGCACAGGCGGATGCCTTAATGATGCAAACGTTAGCAGAATGTCACCAAGGAGAAGTATTAAGATTCCAGATGTACAGGTACCAGGTGACTCCTCGTCAACAGAACAAGGAGCACAAAGACAGCCTGACATCATCTCAGCAGCTTTAGTCCGCTCGCACAAACAGCAATCCTGAAGTCCTAAAAGAAGGTAAGCAAATAAATGAACACAGAAGTGGTTAAAACCGCTCACGACTGGTTTCAGACATCTAAACTATAGAAATGACGGTTTGAATTTGTCTGTAAATGTGTTGTTCTACATACTTTTAGCTTCACTCGGTTTACATTTCCCAAAAATAAAATCTTCAATTAAGCAGTTTTTTTTCAATCTGATTATTAATGATGTAAGAATTATTATTATTATTATTGGCTAAGGACTGATTCCTGGATACCATCGATGATAATAATAATAAAAGAATGTTATTTTGCTGCATTTCAGGCAATAAAATGTTTATTTTGTTATTTAGTATTGCAGACAAATTATGTGTTTATTTTAATCTTTTAAAGTCTAAAATTGTGCAAAAAGGTTTAAAGGGTTAAATGAAAACTCTACAGAATGTGGCAGTTATTTATCCGATTCACTGATTTATTGATTCATCGTCAGAATAACCAAAAACTAAATGAATCATTAGTTACCGTTCTAATGTTTAGAATGAAGCCAATACAAAAAGTCATTTTAAACTCAGGAGAAAGAAGATTAAATTTATGAGGGGAATAATTTGGATAAGTACTTTCATCCCATCCTTTTTTTTTTTTTTTAAGGGAAATCACTTCCATTAGCGCCAGCTGGCATCTGTGCCAACTAACCGCTGCTCTGGTTTGACAAATCCAGCAGTCTGTGATCCCTCAGCAGGTGCCGTTATTAAATGTGTGATTCGCAGTGTTTCGGTGGTAAAACAAAAGCCTGTTGAAACCAATCTGTTCGTGTGAACTCCAAGTCTTTCCAAAGTCTGAGGGGGCTGTGAGATTAATGTAGTGTCCCCAGCTGTAGGGCTTCTCCATGCTGCCTGAGCAGCTGACCTGGAGGCTGACTGAAAATAAAGTTTTAGAGACATTTTCCCATGATGGAAGAGCTATACTGCAAACTACTTAAAAGTAAAAGAACAAGAAAACATTTAAAAAAATTAAGAGTTTAGAATATTGGAAATAAATACTGGATTCAAATGCTGAATAATAAAGGATCCTCGCCACTTTTTGCCTGCTTGTTTTCAGACAGCAAGACGAGCAATAACAGATCTGAGACAACATCGCCGACTACAGATTGATGTATAAACTCAGCTCTAGCTGCATTAACATACTCCCACACACAGTGCTGCCCCTCTCTTCTCAGAACAACCCGTACGTTTTCCATCCGATCAAGGTCTGTGGACTGAGACGACCATAAAAATAAACAAGCATTGATTTCATGTCTGCCAACGACTGAAATAAACATTTTCTTATGAAATCAATGACATCTGGTGTACATCGATCCCTGCGTCACCGCAGGTCATCCACCGTTGGTCTTTAGGTCTGAACATTTGATATTTGTCTTCATATTTAACAAGCGGTCAGTTAGTCTTTATATTTAATTCGCCATCCAAAAAACACTTCTTGATTTAAAGTATTTTGAAAATTGATCAGCGGGTTTACAACAGATGTAAACCTGCTGGTTGTATTCCTGATTGAACCAAAGTGGGGTTTTTAACACAAAATAACCAAAATAACACCAGTTTATCCCCGTCTTCATATTATCCACCTTGTGCACTAAACATGTCTTTGAGAGTTTTCTCCTCCTCATTATGAGGTCACTAATGTCCCTTTGGTAGCATAACTAATTTCATCACGCTGTAGTACGCCGACAACATGCTAGGTAAGGTGAAAACAGCTAGTTGCTACTACTAGCAGCCGTAGCAACTAGTGAGCTTAAAGGCCGGTCCATCTTTCTGCAGACAAGTTGCGCGTGTACGCACCGTGTTTGCAGAACATGATAGAAATAAAATGTAGAATCAGAATCAAAATATTCCAGGTATGTTACAGAAATAATAGCAGTAATGTAGTTGAGGGGGCAATGGTTTTGATTTGCTTGAAAACCCCTGGACTTTAGAGGAGCATTCACTAACAAATTTCCCACCTTACAAGAAAAACAGGGTTTTCCACCTGAAGGCTCACCCTCAGCTTTCATAAAGTACTCAGTTTCAGAGAAAGTCACCTTGCAGTTGTACTTTAAAAAAAAAAAGAGGTTTTGTGAAATTCCTCTCAAACCTCTGGTTGGCATGTAAATATTGTCTACCTGTGTTGTCATGGAGACCTAGAGTCCCTGATATGCCGCTCTTTGCTGCAATCCTCCAACAGTGAGATTTGGAGACGTTTTTTTTACCTGCTACACCATCCTCCTCACCGTGCGCTGTGACTTTACAAAGTCAGTTCAAGGCGCCTGGAAGTTTTTATTGCGTCTCTTATTGTAGATATGGACAAGTTTAGGCTAGTGGCCATTTGATTTCCTTATGTCCTGCCTATCACAGAGCAACACATACCCGTCTCCTTGAATGGCACGTTGTCTAAAGTGTCTAAGTATACGGTTTTTGCAACACATTATGTTTATATTTAAAATGGAGACATGAAATCCTAATAAAAAGTTCCTCAGATCTCTGATTAATTTAAACAGCAGAGTACAGAAGTCGTATTTCATCTCCAAGACAAACATTTGAGAAAATCTTCTCAATATACTTTCTTGTAAAATCCATAGCAACAGTGTTGTTCGCGGTACATAATGGGCATTGTGTACATGTTACAAAGACACCCAGTGGTAAACGCAAACACCATTTCTATTCTTTTATTGATATTGCTGTGCACTGAATACACTCTCTAAATGTAGGACTTCACAGCAAGAAGGAAAATTAAAACTTTCATCTAAACTATTTATATTCCTTGTGGACCAAGTCTGTGCTGAAAATCCATAACAAAGTTTCAATTAGTGTCAAACTGAACGGCAGATGTTTACTCAACTACTATTGGTTTATACAGTGAAGACAACCCGCAGACTATAACTGGAACATTCACTATAATAAAGTTATCGCTGTGTGAAAGTTTGAGAAGAAAATTAAATTTACTTTCATCCAAGTAACTTTGGCTCTACATAACCTAACATGATGACAGCAGCAGCAGCAGCAGCAGCTTTATTTCCCCCTGCGACTAAAACGAAGGCAAAGAAACCGTCAGGATGAGTTCAACAAAACGTACCGACTTACGTTTCAATTAGCGGCAGCGCTTTTCAGGACGGCATGTACGATTTTAACTGCCTGTCTGCTTCAATTGGCTTTGCAATAAATGTTTTCTAAGCTAACAGAATAAGTAGAGTGTATAAGAACAGCAAAAGGGAAACATTTAATGTTGGAAAGTCCCCCGTTTTCCTAATTAAGCTGTCACTTAAATCACGTGCTCTTCTGTAAAACACTGCCTTTGTGGAACGCCATAATCTCATTTAGAGTTGAAATAAATACGACTGGATGTATAACATGTCAGACGTAAACATTATGTAGCCTTTTATTTCTCATGAGTCAAACCTTCTTGTGTCTTTTAAAAAGAATCTAGAAACTGTTCATAACAAGCAGACAAATTAAGAGTGGGTTTTTAATTTAATTAATATATCAACTAATTTGTTTAGCAATTACACATCATCCTGCATATTGTGTCTATATTTTAGCCATTCTGTCTTCCTTTTATTATTATTATTATTATTATTATTATTTATCTTGGAAGAAGGAAAACAAGATGAAAAGAAATTCTCCTTGTTGAAACGACCTGGTAAAAAAAAAAATATTTAAAAATGTATATGAAAGTTACTGAAAATATCACTCCAAAGCTCGTGGAAATGAGCAACAACAGATTTTAAACCATCCAGCTTAAACATTACAATTAATTTACTGGCGTTTGAAAGCGTTGGATTCTTTTGCCGCTCTAACGCTCGTTCTTTCACAGAAACAGAAAAAACCTCGTTATGTACGTACACCTTCCTGCACAGTCTGTGCCTGGAAATATTCTGACACCAACAGCGCAACAATGTAACTCTGTCAACTCTTCAGCTGCCACGGAAATCTGCAAGCTGCTTGGGATTTGTTAACGAGCGACGGCGGAAATAAAGTGGTCCCTTTCTGTTCGTTTGCCAACAATACTAATACATCCCAAGAGTGTTTCTGAGGCACAGTCACCCCCCTCACTTTTAACCTCGGCTTGAAAAGGAGGTGGGAGCTTACGACATGACCGCTTCTGGCGGTGAAACACACTAATGTTTGTGTACACGGCGCATTAATGGAAGCAAAAACAGATTTCTTTCACCGCTTGTAGGTCGAGGTTATGAAAGAGACTGTGGGCGTCCGGGTTAACTGAGAGAAACAAACTGCTGCAGGCGGCCTGAGGAAGACGCTGCTCCTGAGAATCCCTCCAGCCGCCAACAGGTCGGCTCAAACATCATTATTTCGCTGTGCGTTTGAGGGCTAAAGCCCCCTAAACATATTAGGGATTATGGTAACCCCGTTCTTCTTCAATTAGCCCCCCTCAGTTGCTCTTAAAGAACATCTTAAGATAGCAAGCTGGCCGTCCATGCATCTATTGGGATTTTACAGAGAGGACTCACAAATTAGCGGTGAGATGGAATCAAAAGGAGAGATGGTTTTTCCAATTTATACAAATAAAAAAGGTCAAGTGCATTTGTATTCAGACCTAAGGTCAAAACAAATCAGATTGAATCGAGAAGAGACAATAAACGATGTAAGAGACATGTGTAATATTTATGGGTTAATAAAAAAAAAGGTTTCTTTATGTAAACAACAGTTTTAAAGATCACAAACTGTATTTTAAAGGGGAAGTATTGTGTGCTTTTCAGGCACACAGTGACATTTTACAGCATAATCAAGGAACTATGTTATCTTCAGTTGTAATAATGATATCAAGTATGACTTAAAAGAAATTTTACTCCCTGATTTAATGCAGTGGTATTGGGCCTGTGTCTCTTTAAGGAGCTCTTTATGAAACTCCCTCTTCAGGAAGTCATCACAACATGGCTCCTCTATTAACCCTTTAACAACCTTTTTTCCAGCGGAGAAACGGGACAAGTCACCGAAATGTCTGACGTCGACTTGGACGGCAACAAAAAAGGGACACTTTTATTATTTCTCTGCTTCCTTCACAGACAGATCTAAATGAAACCCTCATTAACAACGCAAATGGCAACACCGACTAAAAGGCGTCTCTTCAAGAGCCTGTTGAAATCATTAAATTTACAAAACTCATTCAGGGATTGCAACGTTACAGTGGTATAATCGTTACTCCGAGTTGCTGCTACACCGAGGAATGGTTCAACACGAAGCTGTCAACATCTTATGTATATATATTTTTTTACATTTCAGCTGGGTTTTTTTCCTCCCGCTGGGTCTGTCAGTGAGAGGGTTTGCTTTGATAGGCTACTCAGCGTAGCAAATTACGGCCAAAAAAAAAAAAAAGAAAGACAACAGAGAGAAACAGTAAATCAACATGTCACGAATGTATTTAGAGAAGAAAATTAACACCATCTGATAATTTCTGTATGGAATTGTTTTGTTTTTTTGAGTCTACATGACATCGACATGTTGTCTTTTGTTTGGGGAAGTTTGGTGCATGGCAGCCAATAGACATGGCGGTGACCACCTGTCACAACAACAGCTAATTATCATCACAGAGGCCAACATGCAACCCCAGCATGAGGAGCCGAGCAGAGCTCAGCAGACATGACAGGCAAAATAACCAAAACAGGTCAGGAAAGAGCTGGTCAGTGACAAAAAAATAAATAAATCTGGTTTTCCTGGACAACATGGGGAGGGGGAGAGAAGAGAAGGACTTACATCAGAGCCGCTGCCCCTCATGACGAGGTCAGGAATGTCATATATCTGGCTTTCCATCTCCACCTTCTGGTCGCCGTTGCCCTTCACTTTGACCAGCAGGATTCGGAAGTTGGATCCGCCGAGGTCGAGAGCCAGGAACTCGCCTTGTTCTGTCAACATAAAGAAAATTACATTCAGCACTCAAGATGATATTTCTCATAAAATATTATTTTTTTTTTCATTAGATACTCTTAGTTTTGTCACCTTCAATTTTAATCATCTATACATTTTTATTTTATTTTTATTTTTTTGCTTTTTTCATTCACCCATCTGATAAAACCATTGCTAAACAATAAGACAAAAATAATTAAATCTTAACACAAATTAATTGGACTTATGGACTTTTTGTCCAGCTATTTAACATGGATTTGTAATAAATATCTCATATGTCTGCAAGTACATTTTTTTCACAGCAGCTTCTCTGCTTGCAAAATATTGATTGTATTTTAGTAAATCTTCAAACTAAAGAAAGGGGACAAAATTGCAAAATAATTTGTGCCACCTCATCACAACAACCTGAGAGCATTTCATTGGAATATTAGAATCAGCTTTACTGGGCAGGATAAAACCAACAAGACCTTTGACATTGGGCTCACAAGCTCACATTGCACAAACACTGAGCATAAATGTATAAAACTTCAGGAGGAATAAAATAAAGTGTTAAAAAAACAATGTCCACATTATCCACAAAAATATGTGAATATGTGGAAAAACGTGGATAAAAAAATGTGGAAACCACAGAAAATATTCAATTTTCAAACATCCAGTTTAGTTTGTCATTTCCAAGAATCATTTTGTCAAAACGATTCTTGAAAAGATAAAAGTTGAAAAAAAAAAGAAAAGAAACATTTTGTCTGTTTTCACTTTAGCAACCAAAAACTTGAAAAGAGAAGGAAGCATTTATCTTTAGTCTTTCACCTTGGAGGAACCACCGTTCTTAAAAGCTGCAGGCATTTCTGAGGGGACTCTTCTGCTTACTAGTTAGAGGACTTCCAAAGGTCACCAGCTGCACTGGATTTAATTTATCAGAGTAAAGAGGCGTGTATACAGGTACTAGTACATGCAACACTCTTCAAACCATGTTTAACTTTCCTTGGACTTCAGAGCTATGCTTTACTTTGTGTTGGTGTTTTTCTTAAAATTAAAAAAAAAATCTTAAGTCTGTGGCTGTGATGTGACACAATAAGGAAAAGTTCAAGAATAATGAATGCTTCTGCAAGGCACCATACCTGCTTCGTGACTCCTGGCTTGCAGCAAAGCAATTACCCATCAGTCAATTACATCAACTAATCTTTGCAGTCCTAAACCCAAGGTATGTTTTAATATGCCAACTACACAGTGATGTAGAGAGTGAGCATTTGAAATGCAGCGTTAGGCTGCTAGAAAGTCTCTACGGTTTGTATTTGTGGTCGGAACAATAAGGATGCAGCATACTTCAGTCTCTTTTTCTTAAAAACACCAAAATGTATGCCAGCTGCGTTCTGATCCAAAAGCAATGATTCAGGCTGAAACTAGCAAATAAAGATAAAGTCAAGCAGGTCGAATGTCAAAATGAAAAAGAAAAAAAAAAGAAAAAAAAAAGGTGAACGAAGGGAAGAATGAAGTCACTTGATGTCTTTAAAACCCTTAATCTGAAAGAAATAAGAACCAACTTCCATGTCTTTGTTGGGTTTCTAAACGTATTTTAAATTTGGCACTGCTGCTTTTTAAAATGCAAACCACAAATTTAAATAATCTCAAGTCAGTTAGAAACTCAATCATCTGACCTGTCATGGCAAATTTTATTATTATTGCTTGTCATGGTAAAAGAAAAAAAGAAAAAAAAAAAGAAAAGAAAAGAAACTTTTACCCTAATTTCAAGCCTCTCGGACTGACAGGTTTTCAGCTCCTTTATTCTCAGCAGAATGAACCTAAATGAATGAACATCATTCAGGACTTCCTAAGTAACATCCTGGACCATTTTCACTTCACTTCACTTTTGTACAATGGTTGAGTCGATTAATGAAATCTCATCAAACCTCCAGTCACATCTCTGCTAACCACTGCTGCAACACAATAAAATCAAAACGTCAGAAAATGTCAATAGCCCTAAACTATGCAGAAAATATGCAACAGTTGCTGTTATTAAAAGATTGGCTTCATTTCCTCAGTAGGTTTTCCTGCTTAAATGTTTTAGTGTGCGTCTCTTCGGCTTTATCGCTGACTTGGTCTGAAAAGAACTTCCTGGTTTTCGCTCACATCCTTAAGGAAAAACGAGGCATGTATTGGTGGGGAGAGAAACCCCGATTTTCCAAAAATTTAATCTTCAAAAAGCAAAAATTCAAGTAATCTGTTAAATCAATATATCACCCAGCTCTACTGTCTATAAAAAAAAAACACACTCACCACTACTGTCCAACATATTATTCCTTAATTACATCAAATGCAGCAGATAATCAGCAGCAACTGGTCTTTCAAGGTGAAAATGTTCCCAAAACTTTCAGGCAAACTCCAGAACACACAAAGCAATCGGAGAGGGTTGAGAGGCTGAGCACAGCAGGAACCCGTTGGCTCCAATCAGCAGAATCACACAATGGAAGCAACGCTGCCGCTAGTCTAGAGGAGCACAGAAGCAGCAGGCGAGGGGCTTCACATCCACAACTCATAAAAAGTTCATACTGAACTTCAGGGGAAAAGAACTGCGGCTGCGGATGGTGAGTTTATTGGGATTTGTGGAGTTACTTTTCTGACAGTATTTTTACTTGCACCATGTTTAGTTTTACCATGACCTTCTCCTACAGAGGTGCAGAGGTCACAAAAACGTTGTGACCTCTGCATAGCTGGTGGCATTTCTTCTGACCTCCATCAACAAGAAACTTTTTATATAAAAGGCCAGATTTGTGCCATGGCCCTGACGTTCTCTTTGGACGGACCAAATAAAGCTTGGGATGTTTCCTAAGCTGACCTTTGTTTAACCTTTTCACTACCTTGTAAAGACCCATGAAAATGTAAAACCCAGCCGACCAGTCAGAAATGAAGTGGTTTGTTGGCCGATGCTACGCATCAAACCTTCAAGGTTTTCACAGAACAGCCACATTTCATCCCCGTTTTTGCCATTTACAAACACATAATTGCTCCATTTACCAGCTGGGTGACTGTTGAAGACAATTAGATTCATTGGATTTTGTTGGAGTCACGTCACACCAAACATTTCAGGAATTTCTTTTTAGTACATGTTGATTAATGTGCAAGGAAATGCGTTCTTAACCCTTCTTGTCATAATTATGCAATACTAAGCCTGCCGCCGTAAGAAATAATTCAGTTAACTGCATTATGAATTAGAATTAGCTTGATTATTTTCATTCTGATGATTAATTTTAAAGGGAAATTTTG
>NW_006800106.1:987276-1014033 GCF_000485575.1 Poecilia formosa
CCAGCACAAGGATATGAACTTTAAGCTAAAACTTTTGGTTAGTGTTACAATAAACTGTTAATGACATTAGGGACGTTATTAAAACGTTGTCAATAGTTCATCTCCCAGAGTTTCTGCATTGCTTTCATTAATCCAACACATGGTTTTTTTTACTGAGTTTTAGAAAGCTTTTATTTTATTTTATTTTTTTCATTTATTCTCTAAAACACATCAAGTGTTTGCAGAAACAGCAGGCTAAAATACTCCACCAGCCTCTCGGCTACAATGTGGCAGCTGCCATTTCTGCTCATTACTTGATTTCAATAAAATGTTTTGCAGACTAAACTTTCAGGAAGTTGTTCTCCTTCGTAGAAAGAGCATGGCCTTTGAAGATGCTTATTGTTCTTTCAGCTCTTCACTCTGTGGTATCATATCATTACTGGGCTGCAGTGAGCATCTGTAGAAAGCCTTAATTTGGGTCAAGGATTCATTTTATAAGCTGCATTTCCATTTCAAATGTGCACAAATCTTTGTCTATATACAGCTACGTCAACAAAATACAATTTCACAATTGCGGTGTTTCCAATAAATAAGAAATAAAATTAAAAGTCACAGATGAATAAGCTAATTTACACAAAAGCTCCTTAAAGTTACACCAGCGACATCATTATCATTAGTTAAAATGGTCTCGAAACAACAATGTTATCGTTTATCGAAATAACTTCTGGGACAATTTATCGTCCAGCAAAATTTGTTATGGCGACAGGAATAATTACAACTACATTACCCACCAGTGTGAAATGTTACCACTTGTCGGTTTCTTTTCCATATGAAGACTTTGATGAGGAGTTTCTGAAATTTACTTAGTTGAACAATCGAATCGGCCTGGATAAATGAGAATACGTCAACCAACTATCTTTTGATACCCAATCTGACTCTCAGTCGTGTCAAACCATCGACTAGTTCAGGTTTACAATCACTTGAAAAATAATGGCATTGTCTGAACTCGAGGGAAGCAGAGAAATTGTAGTTTGCTGTGGAAACGCAATATGTTCTTTATGCCTTAATGGCACCACGAGCTGCAGTACATGTAGCTGAATAATCAAAACCAGAACTTTTGTATTTCATATTCTGGCATGTCTCTGCAGCTAAAAAGTCACAAGTGTATTAATAATGTAGAGAAGTTCCCGCGGCTCGTGTCACGGCTCACTGCAGTCTTTCGCAGTTTCTCGGCCCCAGGGGGGGAGCGGCTGCCGTGAAGCTTTTAGATGGACCCTGCCACAAACACACCTGATTAAAATGAATGAGTCATACTTGAGCTGCGGCCGAGCTTAATGTCAGCCCAACAGAGTTGACCGTTCATTTAAATAACACGAGCTGGAACCTGCAAGCTTTCTGAAATATTCATGGCAGGGGGTCCCTGGAACTGAACAATCCTACAAGAACTTTTGATGAAGAAAAAAAAAAAAGAGAGATGTCATTTGACATTCTGAGCTTCATATTGCTTGTTATTCTGTGACAAGTCATAATGCCTGCTGTCAAAAGAGTATATTAGATCCAATCTAGTAATAAAATTGATTTAACCCACTTAGGTTGTGACAGAATGACAGATTTATCACACCAAAAGCAGAAACCGGATCTCTATTCTAGTAGCCAAATGATATTTAGCTGTAACCACCATGATTGGATTGATTTTACTTTTTTGCATTAAGACACATTATGTGTTGGTCCTATACAGAGTCACACTTTTTCTGAAACAATTTTGGTATATTTTCATCAAAAGAAAAACATAAATTAATAATTTTTTTTATCCACTTTACCCAACAGAGAATGTCAACAATTTGATTTTATCTTCAAACATTTCAAAAAGTAGCAAGTGCAGAGCACACTGGAGATTCAACTAAGGAAATCATTCTGAAACAATAAAATATCATTACTGTGGAATCATTTTTATATGTATAGACAGCATGTGTGTACAAGTTGTACCTGGATGCACAGTAACAGCGCACCTGTAGAGGAACGCTGACATGCTCTTCTGCACGTGCCATGAAGGACGGCATTTCTGCTGCTGTAAACGTTTCCATTGCCTTTGGGGCTGGTTTACTACTACTGGAAGCTGGATTTGCACTCCAGCTTATTTTCATTCATACCAAGAATGTTTACACAAAGCTATACAACTTAATGCTCTTGAAAAATGCTTATGTGAACTTGTCGTTCTCCATTGTCACTGTAGCGGAAAAACTAGTCAACTTTAGTGAGAATTGGTCAAGACTGAAGGATGGTTCTGCTAAAAAACAAAAAGTTGTAACATGTGGCTGGAAAGATCATTTGCTGGACTGCCCAAGGCCATAGTTAATCCTCTGAGTTTGTCCTTAAATTTGGCTTGTGAAAGTAAACCAGAAGCAAACACTGCTGGTTTCCTCTGATGTATAATATGTTCCACATTAAATGAGAACTTAGATCTGGGAATGACATCAAATCTAACTTAGCCATGATCCAGCTCCAAGTTCAAAGGCCAGTGAGGTTTGCTGAATAATGTAGTTGCTGAAAAAGCTAACTACTTGTAGCAGCACAAGCTAATAATGTTTCTCTCCTGATTTTTTATATACCTGAAAGATTTAGGATAGTAATCTTTTAACTGAACACATCTCTTCTGACTAAAAGTAGTTTTAGGGTTGTAGAGTGGTGCAAGGCTGACTTCAATCTAAGGAGGAAACAAAAGATTAGGGTGATGGCAAGAGGCCTATCAGCCTCAAAGACTTGGATATCATCACCAAAAAAATAATAAAAACACCACAGAAATGTTTTCTCACTCATTATTGAGAAAGGTATACATAAATTAGCATGCAATATTTGTTAAAATACTGTTTTGTTTCTTCTATATATACAAATACTACTCCTTGTACACCGCTGTATTGTCTCAATAGAGTTGTAAGTGTCCTTTCCTATCAAAAATTAGCAACTTTACATGAAAATCTACGTAGGGCATGAATCACTTTTGGCCTATTACAAAACAACTGATATTTAATTAACTTAAAATAAAATAGTGACGTAGCTTTAAGTATTAAACTTTAAGAGTTGTCCCGTTCTCCGTGTTGCTGCTCTTATGACTTCCTGTTACAGATGTTACTGAGGTTATGTCAACAAACATTTGGATTATAGCGAAACCGACCTTTTTGACCTACCTTCACCGCCCAGCAGCAGGAAGCGAATTCTCAAGTTACAGCGTCCTAATTTCACCTCCAGTCCCCGCAAACACTCACATCGTGGATTCATTATTCTATGTCGGTACTTACTTTTTGTGCCTGGTCATCATGGAGTTCAGCGGAGAGATTTGAGGCCAACATCTTCAGATGGAGTGATGTGTAAACTTTGCGTCCTGCCCCCGCCGCCTTCCGTACACAACCGCGAAAAGGTTTTTTCACACACACACACACAAAAAGACTTCTAATTTGAGTAACGATAGCTAAACCGTGCTCTGTTTTCCCTTAGTTCCAAAAAGTGCTTCTTTGTAGTATGGTTAAATAAGAAAAGGGGCGGACTGTAGGAAACAAGAAACTTCCAGCTTCCGTGAACTGGGTGGTGAGGTGACGTCATTCAAAAGTAAAGGCGCCGATTGGCTGTTAACGAGGAGCGACGTGTTCTGTTGTACGTGAGAGAGCATAATAACGACATCTTCCCCTCAAATCACCTTTGTGTATATCCGTAATATTTCGAACCATCACCTGAGATATTGGTTTTCAGCCTTTTTCAAATAAATAACACTAGGTTAATAAGTTTTTAATAAGTTTTCCACTCACTATTATGATTAGTTATTTTAATATTTCAGTAGGCTATGACGGTCATACCTTTCTGCTGTTTTTAACTGATTATCATTATGTGTTAAGTTGAAGGATGTTTATATGTATGTTACATATAAACATCCTTCCTTATACTCAGCGGTTCACATTTGCACAAAAAAAGAAGGAAGTCCCAATAGGTTTCTCACCAACCCAGACTCAAAATCAAACATGGCTGCTGCACATCTGACATGCTGTGTTCCCCTAGTAGTTGGAATTCTACTTCCAAGTCTCAAAAATCATCTGGATCGACCTCCAAAGTGAGACTTCCCTCTGGAAAGTAGGAGTAACTCAGAAAACCCCCAGTTGTGATTTGTAAGGCAGACTTTGAGAGAAAGAGAGAGAAAGTAGTACAGGGGACTAGAAAATAAATAATAGACCCCATGTGAGTTGGCTGATAGTTTTGCTAAAAGTGCTGCAAAAAAGAATATTGATGATTTAAATATTAAAATAAGTAAAACTGAGATAAAAAAAATATATTATAAAAATGTATATTAAGAAGAAATGCCGAGAACAATGGGATAGAGGAGGTAGTACTAGGTTTTATTATAGTATCCAAAAAAGGTGGGGAATTTAGAAAATGTAATAGAATAAAAAGGAAGATATTATATCCAGAATAAGATTTGGACACAGGATTAAATAGTACTCTTAAAATAATACAGGTTGTTGTAATTATTAGGAACAAATAGAAACAGTACAACATATATTTTTAGAGTGTAATAAGAGGTGTTAATTAGAAATTTAGATAGGAATAAAAGTAAATAAGGGAATTGTTTCAAAGATCATCTGAGGATGAAGTTTTTAGCAGTATTTTTAGTTTGTTTTGTTTTTGGGGGGGGTTTTAAGAAGAATGAGTGTTTTGGGAAGATTATAGTGAAAGCATCTGATCTATACTCCAATCTGGAAGGTAGTGATAATGCACATAATTGCCAACCGCCATAAAAAAGAGAAGAAGAAGAAATAGACCCATGAAACATAATTAAACTAGAGTAACAAAGAATAATTAGACACAATAAACTAGAATTACAGAAGGACTGAAATAAATTAAAACAAAAACAAGATCGATCTAATAAAAAAGACTCCACACATCATTGCGTAAAAAAAAATTCGATCTTTTATCAGGTGCACAACTGAGATTTCACATAGTTACTTTTTTAAAATTTATAAAACAAGAACAGAAGAAAAGGCTGTGTGAAAAATTGGATTTAAGTGGGAAAAATAGGAGACCAGTGCCATGAATCAAATGCAGTTTAACCAATCTTCCACAAGAGTAACCACCTGTCAGAGGGAGTTTGGCAGCTATGTTCTGGAGTATTAAGATTACAGCTACAGCAACGCCAAGGAGGAGAAGAAATCAGCAGTGACCACAGAGAAGCAATTATTGTTGCCCATTAGTCTGGGAAGGAGTGGATGGAGAGATACATCTCAGGCTCAACAGGCATCACAGAACATGGTAAATATTACATTTCACTGCAGTGTAATAAGAAAATATGTAACTAGTATTCTGTTGATGGAAACGCTGCCAGGAGAAATCCTCTTCTTTCTGAATATGACAACACAACTTAAGTTTGCAAGGTTCGCCTATAAGTGAAATTGAATAGTTTGGGGAGATAAAACAAAAATTAATCGAAACTTTGCTAAAGACCAAAAACAACTCATATAAATATTGGGAGACCTTGCAGTCATGGCGTCGACTGTGAACTCTGTACATCAGATAATTCCAAGTGACAATGAAGCGATGTCGCCTGTAAATAATGCTTATATTGGTAACAATGTTTATATTTCAGTAAGACTTTCTCAGCAAGGACTTAATGAATTTTTCAGTAAGAGGCTATAGCTGGTGAAACCATTAAAAACTGGACTGTTCACACTGTTCCTGGGGTGGGAAAGTTTTGTTTCGTAACAGCGGTCGGCCTTCCACATCAAATATCCAGTCCCTCGCAAATATTAGCGACATTCCAGAACATACTAGAAACAAACTGGTTGACATTTGTCAGTATGCATAAGTGTTACAAGGTCATTTCTAAGGCTTTGGGTGAACCACAGTGAGAACTATTGTCTACAAATGGACAAAACATGGAGCGGGGCTGAATATTTCAAAATGTTGCTGGGCTACCAACATTTCCCCAGGAGAATAAAGACCACTGGTCCATGAGGTCACGAGTTATACGACTAAAACTAATTGCTTGTCATGATCTGCAGGCAATTGAACCCGTTTCCATTTTTTATCATTTCCGTTTTTTAATTGTAATCGGTCTTAGATTCAGTTCTGAGTTTCTTATTACATCTCTTTATGCATTTCCTTAAATTTTGGTGTTCGACTACGTATTTGTTTTTGTTCATGTTCTCTTTGGTTAATTTTCTTGCTTAGATCTTACCTTTGTGTTTACTTATTTTATCAGGCATTTAGATTTCGGTTCCTTAGATGACTTTCTGTTACTGTTTGTTACATGTTTGCAGACATAAGCATGGTGGGGCACTAGTTTGCTACTCTGGGTGAGGACAGCTGTCATTGGCGAAACCATGATTCATGTATCATTTGAAAACTACTTTTTGACTTTAATCAGTTTCTGTTTGTCTGATATTAAAATCCCCTTTGAACTTAAATATCTTTGTGTGAGGGAAGAAAATTAAAGTAGAAGAAATCTACAAGGAGGGTAAATACTTTTCATGGCTCTACAAATGAGATAATGACTGTGTGCGATATCTGTGTGAACTCTTTTCTGTGTGCGCTAAATCAATTCAGCCCAGTAAACTGTGCCAGATTCTGTATTCAACTTGATCAAAAACCTTCCCTTTAAGGCTGAAGTATGTGTGTGTAACTTTTATAAGAGTGTTTCTTTTTGTCTTTTTTTTCACATATTCTTTAAAACTGTCACTTTTTTGCAATTGCAAATAGAAAAAGAAGAGAACATTTTTGCCAAAAAAAGGACATTTCTGAGCTTAAAAATTTGTTAGAAAAAAAAACTAAAATTGAGATTGTTCTCAGAAATTTTCTTGGAAAAAAAAAGAAGAATTTTCTGAGTTTAAAAAGTTGAAAAATTTTGACATTTTGAAATGTGCTCTTCCTTTGTTTTCTATCTACAATTGTGGAGTTAAAATTTACCCTGACAGGAAAACTGTATCCGCTGTCATCGGTGGCTATGCTGACTAGCCGTAGCATTCACAACAGACTCCGTTTTGGTGAACTGGCTGAAGAGTAGCAGAGATCAAGGGGGAGGATGTGAGCAGCACGTATACAAGGATGACTGTCAGCACTAAGACCCTCCTCCTGGCTCTGATTGGTTATTTCAGACTGAGTGCCGTAGTTCTGCAGATATTAGTAGAATCACAGGGAGGAGACAGAGGAGCTTCACTTTTCACACATTAGCTGTCTCATGTTATTCTGTCATGACTCAGTGAGTTTTAACACACATGCAAGAAACATATTTATAAAAGTTACATACTGCAGCTTTAAAGGTTCTTCTAACTGATGGAATAATTGTAGCTCTATCTAAGCTAATCAGTTCAGAGATCACCCAAAAACGCAGAAGTTTTAATAGACCATTTGTGCAGCATGGGAGATCCTTTTAAACAAAAGGTTATTTTTTCTTTACTGATAAAAACCCGTTTTCACCCTCTTACATTCTTCAAAAGGCTATCACTATGACATGGCTGGAGCCAGTTCCTTTAGCAAAGATGAACGGCACAAAATTATATGAAATCTGCACACCGTGGTTTAATCCTTTTGTTTTTGTTATCTGTGTCTGCCAGCTTTTGGAAACAGAATCACAACCCAGACCAACTCAAAGGCAATTGTTTTGCAAAGATCTTACTTAAAAAATAAATAAAAAAAGTCAATACAAATATGGCCCTGGATGTCTACAAATTATATTTGGTGGCATCAAAGTCACATTTGATTTGTCTTTTAGTGAGTGGCCAGAGGACCTTACAGTCTTTTCAGTATTATAGGTGGCACTTCTCAAACCTGTGCAATGCAGCAGAAAAATAATGTGTCCAGAAGCCAATGTTGTTCCTTCTTAAAGGATAAGGTCAAGCAGAAATTGCCTGTCAGCTGTGCTTGTCATCCTAATGTGCAAAACTCTTCTTGTTAAGAAAAAGCCTTTTTTCTCTCTCTTGTTTGAATTAGATAAATGCTGTGACCACAAAATAAAAGCCACAGAAGGAAAATCTCACATTCAACAACCTATCCCCTAAAATATGACTTTGTCTAAACAGCAGTGTGAAAACAAACTCTTGAAATACTTTCTTTTTTTCTTTTTTTTTTGTTACCAAGTTGCCTTCACATTAGACGCTGCTATACAGGCAACACAAAATCCATAGAAGATATTTTCTCCTTGTAATTCCCAGGCAGGTGTTGCAAAGGTTGTGTTCTATTCATGCTTGAAAGTCTGTTGTTTTTTAGTTCGAAGTTGCACTGGAGTCCCTTTGATGTTGAAATTCAGACTTACATTGCACAGTCTGTTGTGGATAATGTTGGATATATTGTGCAACTCTCAGCTCCATTTTCTACATCCCTATACCAACTCAATCTAGCATTTTCATTTTACGTCTTATTTAAACATGTTGCTACTTGCATCTGATAGACTGATCTAGTGTTTGCCAACCGTCGGGTCTCTGATGTCGTCCGTCAGCATCAACACTATCTTTGTCTTTCCATTGAACGCTTCCCTCCATCCTGGCCTGAAGGATGTGGGTCACAGAGGTTCCAGGCCCTGATGCAGTTTCTGCGTCTCCAAAGGTCTGACTCGTTTGTTCTGCGGTCAGTCCAGCTGATCCTCAGTGCCTGGCTGTAGCACTCCGTCTTGAATGCCCTCAATCTCTTGATATCACCAGTCAGAGTCCATGTCTCGTGGTTGTACCTTGCCACAGGCCATAACAGCATCTTCTGGTTTTCTTTTTTAGAGTGTGGTCTTCCACAGTGATGTAAGCAACCAAGAGGGTGCCAAGTCCAAATCTTTGGCAGGAATCTGTTGCCTGGTTGCTAAAGGAATCCTGGTACTTGAACGTTGACTGTCAAATCATCTCCTCAAAGTAGAAATTGAAGCACATTTCAACTTCAACCTCAGACTCCCTTCCTGATGATGATCCTCTGCCTTCTGCTTACCTTTGTTTACATGGGAATATTTTATGAGTTTCCAGCCTGCTGTTTTCCTGTTAGCACAATGTAAAATAATTTAGCATCTTTTGGCAAAGCAGATGTCCCCTTCCTAAAATAATGACGTATGTCTTTTTTTTTTCTTTTTTTTTGCCAAAATCACTTTTGGTCAAAAAATGAGTTGGATCATTATTTTAGGATGGAGACGATAAATGAACATCTTTGTTTTGTACATTTACAAAGCTTATTAAAAAATATGTTCTGCAAAGAAACACTTTTACACCAAATTTGTCACAAAAATTTATATTGCAACTTTCAGAAATTTAACATTTTCATTCCGTGGGGCGATCTGGTCAATTTACAACTTGACGGTGGCGACAGCGGTAAGTTGCTGGTTCAACTCCCGGTCAGCCTGCCTCCGTCATCGTGTCCTTGGGCAACACACTTCACCCACCTTGCCTGCTAGTGTTGGTCAGAAGTGTTGATGGTGTTGGAAAGACCCTTCAAGGGTCATGATTGTCATGATAGTTTGTCTTGGAATTCATCTTGCAATTGATGGGTTGCCACTTTGCTCCGTCCACCTCTGTCACTTAAATGGTGCACGGCTCGCCTTTGTCATGGTGACCATTATCCAGTAGCTTACCAACAACAGCAGGTGAATAACTGAATGTAGTGTGAAGTGAAGTGCTTTGGGGTCCTCTGGACTTGATAAAGCGCTATACAAATACAGGCCATTTACTATTTTACTGTATTTCAGCTGCAAGTTGGAAACTTGTAACTCTAAATGCATGCAGTACTACATGACTTCATGTGTACCTCATGAGAAGTGCAAACAAACAGTAATCAGTTGACATGTACGGCTGTCATATTGATTGTCTGTAGGTGGACTCAACAGCAGGTAGACAGGAAGCAGGGAAATGTAAATAAAAGAGTTTACTAAAGAAAAATGGAACAAAAAAACTTAGAATGATGTCAGAAGGAGAACGGGACATGGAACCAGGTGGAACACAATGGAGGGAATCGACAGTGAACAATGGAAACCACAGAGCCTAATTATTGAGGAAGTGTGATTAGTGATGTGGAAACCAGGTGTGCAAAATCAGGAGAATGCAAAGTGGCTGGGAGGGAAAAGACACCAGGGAGAATGAGGGTAGAGAACACAGAAGAAATTCAACTAAAACACGATACCCAACATGTTCATGAGAGAATCCACATAAAACAGATTTGTTAGAAAGTAAACAAATGTGGCAAGACCTAAACAGCAATAAAGAACAAGAGAGAAAAACTGAGTATCACAGGACCTGAATACAGATGAAGGCAAAGGAAAACAAGCTAAACACCACTAGTAAATGACAGCAATTTCAATCTTAAGTGTTGAGAAACTTGAGGAACCGCTGAGGTTCCTGAATTTTCCCCAGTGAAATGCGTTTCATTGGACTGACTGAGAACAAGACATGTTAACTAGCAAAATAAATTAGTAATGGACATTTCATGAGCTTTAACTAAACTGCATGAGTTTCCATTCAGTGCACCTACTACCGATAACTTATTCAACGTACTATTTCACAGAGTATATTGAGTCTCATATATCCACATGTTTCTTCAATCATCAACACAAAGGGCTGGGACATTTGAGCATATTTCCCTCAACTTTGTTTTTGCTATTAATGCTATTACTTATATGAAAACATGTTGCCTATTATCTTTTATGCTTGTTTAAACAAAGATTATATTAAACTTAAGCCTGTGGTTCCAGCCTGTAGCCATGTTGCTGAATGTGATGAACAGTGAGAATGAGAAAGACTTAGTGAAAGAGGATTAACATGTCACTGAGATTACGTCCACCACTCGTTTTATCCTGCAATGGCGTCTTCATTGCTTTTGTTTTGGCTTCTATTAGAAACTGTTGATATAATTAGGATGTTGTTTTTATATTCAGTGTAGCTGTAATAATTACTGAAGCCCCTTCCTGAGTCTTAAACGCTGAATTTGTCAGAATATTTTTTCCCCCCCACAAGGTATTTTGCTCAGAAAAA
This sequence comes from Poecilia formosa, assembly GCF_000485575.1. Lineage (NCBI taxonomy): Eukaryota > Metazoa > Chordata > Actinopteri > Cyprinodontiformes > Poeciliidae > Poecilia > Poecilia formosa. The sequence continues at coordinate 998,229 of NW_006800106.1, forward strand.
CAACAAAAGTCAGTTATTGGAATATCTATAACGATTCTGGTTTGTTTATAGCCACAAACAAACAGGAAATGATGTTGGAAATTATAATTACCTGTACATCTTAGGTTAGGCTGGCAAAAATAAATCAAAACCAGCGATAAAACTATAAGAAGAAATGCAAAATAAATAAATAAAAAATCTACAGCTTTTAATTAGAATAGTGTATCTTACTAAAACAGGACCGAAGCAATTAAAACCAAAGTGTCTCTTGTTGGAAAACTAAATTCAGGCTCAGCTAGCAAATTGATTTCTTAGCTAACAAATTTGCTGGCAGCCCAACAGTAGGTATGCATGTAAAGCTAATCAGGGTTTATTTAAAAGTTAAATTGCTGCCAGAAGACATTGAAACATGAAAATGTTTTTCTTGAGAAATGTCTGTACGGCAGTGACAGGCAGGAACTGTAAAAGAAAAAAATGCAAGAAGCAAATTTTTTATCAAGGCCGAGGTAAAGCAATTTAAACCTATGGAAAACAGAAACTCCTCTGCAAACTAACTTGAATTTTTAACATGAATATTTATAACTGAAAGTTGTTAAAAGTTACATTCAAGTTGGTTTGTAGAGCAGCATATATGCAACCTTCAGAATCTGTTCACTTCAAAGACGCAAATCTTCAAAGTTTCTTCCTTATTTGTATGTATACCAATGTCACAATTCATAACATTGATGTAATTACATTTAAAAGTGCTTTATGCAGCTCAATAACTTCTTCTCCAAGTTGGTCACGGTTTTCTTCCACCATCTTGGAATATGGATGGAAAAACTGTTTTTTTTTTTTTTCTTCAATATTTTTCCTTTTGGAAATTTAAAATTTCCAAAAGAAAATTTAATTTAAAAACATCTTTTATCTCTAAAAAGTATGTGTAAGAGAATATTTTGTCAACTCTGTTACCATGTGTTTCTGTCATGAAATGGGGTTGGTGTTGGTGAGGATAGAGGCACGGTGGACCCAGATATACACAATACTGATGGTTTTAATGTTGATGAAAGTGTACAAACATCCAGGCAGCACAGGTGAGCAATGAGGCTAGGAACTCAGACACTGGTAGCACTGGCACAACACAGGAACAAGAGACATGTGACAATGACAAGGACCCAATGGGGAAACACAGACACAGGTGGGATTAAATACACAAGGGCTAATAAGGGAACACGAGACACAGCTGGGAGCAATCAAGAGCAGACCAGACTACACAAGAACTAAATAACAGAAAACCAAATCCTCACAGGTGGTTTCCCTTTAAATTTGTGGAATTACATTCCACAGCTGCATGAAGTGGTGCCACTTTCTTTTGCTGACAAGATCTCAGAGGTATGTCTACCCTTCTCTGGGAAAATATCTCCATTTGAAAAGTGTTAACACCAAGAGTAACTTTTTTCTGTCAATCTTGTTACCTTAATATCATAAGAAAAACACTATTGATTTTTTTCACAAAAAGATATTTAAAAGTTTTTAAGCCATGATTTTATTGGTGACGTGCTTTTCGCATTTATGCTAGCAAGTGGAGGTTTTAAAAGAAATGTTTGAACCTGTCAAACTCTGTTAACAAGGTAGAGTAACAGAGTTGACATCATGCAACTACTAAGTAGTAATTTTAAAAGTTAATGAATAAATTATAATAAATGTATGAATGAAGGAAATTATTAAATACATGTTAAAGTAATTTTTGACTAAATTACAATACTGTATGTAACATAACCTACATTTTTACTTTAGATGCGCTACTTTCATTGGCTGAAAAACAAAGAATTTGTCGAGCTAGGTGAGATGCAAATACAGAAAGAAGGGAAGAGAATTTAGCAAAGGATGGGAAAAGATGGAAACGAAACAAAGAGTCAGATTGGCGGCAGACCTGACACTGAGAGAGGAGGAGAAAACAAAAATACTGGAGAAGCTCAGACTGCAAGAAGAGAAGTGCAGAAAGAAAAAGGTCCAGAACAAAGTCAAACCAGACTTCTACAGGGTTAAAAGAATTGGGAAAACAGGTTGGTAGGCACTGGGGGACATGCACTCTAAAAAGGGTATTTGGGCTGTAGTTAATGTTATGGCCTTATTTACATTAACCTAATTGTTTGGCTTTAGTTGTGACAACTTTCATGAGTTCAATTAACTTAAAAGTCACACATTTTATCTAAAACAAACGTTTAAGTGAAACAATTAAGTTGAATGCAGTTTTACGTCTGAAGTCATTACGTAAGCTTTGCCCGAGACGGATCCACACCGACGCATGTGCAGCCACCATTTTTTCTGACCGACTGTCCACCGGATTCTGATAAAACGTTAAGTATGCTACCCACCATGACAAAATATTATTTAAACGGTGTAAAAATATTAATGACTTTCTTCCTTTAATTTGATACGGTGAATTGTTTAACGTCGAAGTATCATCAGTTATTTGCTTTGAACACATTTGCTAGTTATAATTAGCCGTGCTGTTCGGCGGGCTTCAAATCTCAGCATGTTTGAACTTAACTACTCTGTGAGTTAGTGAACGTTTATTTTCTGTGTGTACTTTTAATTTGACCCTAAAGAGCCGGAAGCCGTGTATGTAGTGAAAAACATGAAATGTGATTTGGACTGGAGACGTCCAGGACTGGTGCTGGTGGACCGAGGACTGCTGGCGTGTTCCGGGCAGAAGCTAGACTGGAACCAAGAATCATCAGACCATAGAAGGTAAGCCATATTTGCTTCATAAAACTTCTAATTTAGAAAAAAAAAAGGTAAGTTGGAAGTTAATATGCTGTATTGTATTGATATAAAAAAACGCATGCTCTAAACTAATTCAAAAATGGGTTCGATAAATAACATCATTTAGGCAGTTTAAAGTAAAAGGAATAATAGGTGGTCAAAGAACGAGATGAATTGAATTTCCTCCAAAGGGTTGATGGGCTCTCCCTCAGTCATGGGGTCAGAAGCTCAGTCATCTCGGAGAGGCTCAGATTAGAGCTGTTGCTCCTCTACATCCAGTGGAGCCAGTTGAGGCGGCTCACACATCTGATTAAGATGCCTCCTGGAAGCCTCCCAGGTGACGTTTTCTGGGCACGGCCTGCCAGGAGGAGGCCGTTGTAGTGGGACTATGTCACTCAGCTGGCCTGCGAAGTCTTTAGGATTCCGAAAGGTAGGGAAGTGGCTGGGGAGAGGGAAGCTGCTCTTGCAACCCCACCTTTGATTAAGAAGTTAAGATTTGATTATAGTCAAACAAGTGTTTTTTCCCACCAATATCTAACATTATTTTAATTTCTAACACTAAACATAAAAAAAGAATGGCAATGTCATTTGTTGTCCCTCAGTGGGAAAATTACATTGCAACAGCAGAAAATGACAGGCAATTTGTTCACACAAACACGCATACAAATGTGTGTGTGTATAAATATGCACACTCAGAATTAAAAGAAACGTACTGTACAGCCAGGGCAAAATTACAACCTAAAAATACTTTGGTATAATTTAAAGTTGGCTGGGATCATGAGAACTTATGATGTTTGGATATTAGCGATAGGATCATCGAGGGACATTTACTATTTTTCATTTAAAACAAAGAAGTTAAAGTCTCTAGTTACTTTCAGACTTTTTGTTTTAATTATTAATACTTGATATACTTTGTGCAAAGCTGTTATCACTCAAAGAAAAGCAAATTTGCCTGTCTTATGTATTTTTGTTGGATTTAGATAGTCTGTTGTGGTTCATTCATGAATTCAATAAAATACACCTTTCTATCCAACTTGCCAGAAACTAGTGCTGTTTAGTACTTTTTTTTTTTTAGCTTATTTTTAAATTAGAATTTTTTAAATGTTAGACTTGTATCAATTTTATGCTGCAAGATATCTCTTTAACAACAAATGATATTCATTAGTCCCAGTAGACTGTGCTAAGAAAACGTCTTAACATCAACAATATAGTCTAGTTTCACAAATGGAGACTTGAAGCATAAATGTGGCAGAGGTGGAATTTGAGTAATTTTGAAGAGCACCATTAAAACCCAGTGGACATGTGGGCTGCACATTATGGTATTTGTTAGTCCTTTGCTGTTGTGAACAGCCCGAATATATTACTGTTACATTAAGAATCTTTTCAGAGATGAGGAATATTGATAACTTTTCTCCAGGTGGAGGACATTGGGATTCGAAGGGAATGTGTTCTGAAGGGGCTCATCACCTTTCTTGGAGAGGATGCAGAAGACCTTAAATATTGTTTTTTTTTTTTTTTAGGTATGAAGACTCATCTTGTCCCATTCAGGAAAATTGAAAAGTTCAATGTCAGTTGCTAGTACCTTTTTTAAATTATTTCTGGCCTGGCTAATATGTAAACATCTGTTTTAATACAGCAGGCAGATTTGGTGTCAGAATTGTAAATTTAACATGGTTATGTCCTGCTTAAATCCAGCAGTGGTGTGCTTTGCTGTTCAGCAGAGACCATTATATAACTTCACTATCAACTTCATCTCCTGTTCACCAACTTGCCAAACAAGTTAAGTTAAGAATGTTTTAGTCACACTATTTTCATACGAGCTCCAAAATGTGAGCAACAGAAAAATGCATTTTGTGTTGATTTCCAACCTAAGATGACCATTGGCTGGATTACTATTCTGCTTTGATGTATAATCTATGAATTTGTTTTTTAAGCTAAAGCCTGCAATATGACAAAACACATAAAGTTACATCCATGCATTATCTTTTCAAAAACATTAAAAATCACCCTTTGAGTTATTCAATCTGTAATGCAACTTTGAACTTGGAAAATTTATCAAGGATATTTCAGATGCCATAAACGATACACTTCAATTCACAAGCTGTACACTTATACTCTTAAACTTGATGCTTGCATTTATAAGGCTTTTATTTTTCAAATGTTGTATTGAGAGATTAGTTACGGTCTTCAAGTTTAACATATTGTTTATCTCACTACAGGGCAGCAGCGGAGATGATGCCCAGATGGAACTCAAACAACTCACCTTGCCAGTGTTTGTGATTCAGAAGGAGGGAGAGGGATTGAAAGAACCCCCAGAAGAAACATTGGCATTGAGGGAGTGGAGGTGTTGCATGACCTGACTTCAGTTGCCTCAGCATGTGCCCTGCTTCTGGGTTTGATATACGCCCTTAACCTGGCTTATCCAAAGCCTTTGAAGTGTTTCAAAAAATTTTCATGCAACTTGACCAACACAAGATGTCTCCCAAAGTTCAGAATTTGTTTGGAAGACTTCACACCTCACAGTAAAGACAATGGCATGTTGTGCAAAAGGACAGATTATTTTCTGTCTTTGTTTGAACATGAGTGCCATGTTTTGGAAGCTTGACCTCAAGGGAGTGGACTTTTTGAATTTCTTTTGGGACACTGCATTTTAAAGCCACAGCATTAGTAGACTCCTGTAGTATTGTTCAGACACTTTCACAGCATTCTCTTTCATTTTTCAATTTGGATCACCACATTTGTGCAGTGCTTAATGTTTATTATTCTGTTCTGATATCAGTTAACTGAAGTATCGGACATGGTTTAAACGCGGCAGCTATCACCCCACATCCTTGTTTGAAAGGATGTGGATGTTATTGCTCGTTTTCAGTTTGTTCTTGAAGATGTTAATGGTTACATTTTATGTAAAAACAGGTTATGGATTGAGAATGTTGATTTCCCCTTTTTTTAGGAGGACTTGTGTTAAATCTGAAAAACCTTATTTTTTTCAGAGGAATACTTCTGGATTCTACAAGCTCACACAGGGATGTCCAAGGTTTGTCCTGGAGAGCCATCAATGTGCAACTTTCAGATGGACTAGTTCAATTCCACCTTGCTGAATTCATACACCAGCAAACACTCGGCTGAGCAGAGGCATAGTAATGAGCAGTTCATTTGATTCTGGTGTGTTGGAGATTGGATTCATCTGAAAGTTGCAGGATGGTAGCTCTCCAGAACTGGACCTGGCTGCCCCAAGTTGGGTTTACTCCAAAGCAAACCCAATTAAGCAGAAAAGCAAAATCTCTTATGAAGTTTCAAAAGATCTGTGTAGTGTGTTCAGTGCATAATGTGTTGTGAAAAATCTGTAAGTTTGTGCTTTCTCAATAAAATTTAAAATGTTCCATGTGTACAATGTAGATTTGTTATTATAACCAAGTTGAATTTTTGAGTAGCGTAAAGGAATTTTACTCCTATTTTAAAAGCTAAAACATACTTTAAAAATAATACTGCTTAAATATAAATCAAGACTTTGGGATAGTTTTGTTTTTTAAGTTGGAACAACTTAAATTTTTGAGTTGACTTTCTATAAATTTAAGTAAGACGGACAAAATTTTTTATATGAAATAAAATAAATAAATTGAGTTAAACTGACCTAAGTTTGTCAAGTTAAACTACAAAATTATGTTGATCCAACTTAATTGAATTGCTTGTTGCCAATAGAAGCAATTCAATTAAGTTGGATCAACTATTTTCTTTCTAGTGTGCTGCAACCTAGAGCTAATGGGACAGATGTGTTTTGTTTACCAGGAGCTACTGTACTGTATCAGGTTAAACTAAAACTATTCAATCATACTTTCCAGTTATACTTTAGACCAGAAAACACTTAATGTAATTTTTTAATTGCAAATTCATCATTTTCTTGAAAAGGAACAATTGGTATTTTATTGTAAATTATTTCCTTTCCAATTTCATGAAGAACTCAGAGAAAAGGAGAATACAACATAGGACCATGAAGCTGCATAGGAAGATTGAGAAGATGGAAAAGATACTGAAAACACAGATGCAAAAGACTGACGAATATCGGAGGCAGTATGAGAGACTGGAGAAAGATGGACTTTCTCCAAAAAGTAAAAAACTAATTAGTTGGTCAATTTTTTTTTAGTCTCTAAGGTCAGGAAAACTCTTAACTACCATCACGCTCTTGTACAAAACACTAGAGAAAAGTGCAAAAGTTCAAAATAAGAGAAGTCTAATCAAATCGTTTTATAAGTTGTGTCTGGTAGAATTATAAAGTATCCCTGTAACTATGCCTGCAAATATGCATCCGAGATACAGGCAGTGAATTTTGCCTCTTCACAACAGCAGGCGACATTACACACAGGTGTAGTACACCAGTGGAGAAGAGGACCACAAGTGTTTCTGCTCCATTTCATCTTCAAAAGTGAAAGGACCTGCTGCTCATCTTTCACCAATCCTTGACCATCTCAAAACAGTCCATCCCTCAGTGTCTGTCATTCATTATTTTAGTGATGGGTCATGTACACAATACCGGCAAAAGAGGAATTTTTTTCTATTCAGCGCTTGACACACAAAACAAATGACGACTAAGAGGCAGTTTATTCAGTGGGAGAGTCAAGATGTTGTGGGCGTTACACGTTTCAAATGAATGGAAACAATTGCAACAAATGACGTTTGAGCGTGATGTCTCCGCTCTGCCTTTCCTCTGGATGGAAGACCTGGAAACATGAATAAATTGCCAGAGTGAATGAAGGAGTGGCTGCCATCTTTTCCCCCACACTCTGAGGAGTGAGGGGGCGGAGCTCCTCACTGTAGGTCTCCTGGTGAAATGCTGTCGGCGTTTTGGTTCCGCTTTGTTTTTCTTTTGATTCAACATGGTATTTCGGTAAGTTTCAGTCTAAAAAAAACATGTATAATACATTGGAATAATTTATGTGGTGGCTTATACCTTTTTAAGCAGATTTTCTTGACTATATAAGCAAGCAATGATTAAAACAATAATCATTGTTTTAATAATTATTTATGATGCCTCACCGCAAAGTGGTGTATCTTGGAATATGACAACGTCGTGTACCCAGGTACCATTCTAGAAGTTAGTGAAACACATGTGATGTTGGAGCCCATGCACAAAATTGGAAAGAACCGCCTTTTCTGACCAGCATGAGAAGATGTTTTGTGGTATCCTTGAGAAGATATAACCAAAGTTGGGTCTCGGCATGTGGAAATCAACAAGGAAATATGGGAAAACATTCCATAAGAATGAATATATACACAAAAATTCAAATCAAACCTTCAAATTACAGTAGTGGTTGTGATATGCCTTAATTTTTTATATTGAAAATATGAGAAGTGTAAATGTCAAGTGCTTTGTTAATTTTCTTTAAACATATTTATTTTTGAGTTAAATACCTCAGCTTGAAGTTATGTTGCAGCTTAGCCTGTTAGAATATATTGTTTTCTCAAAACACTGTCTGTGTTGTCCGCCTCCTTAGAACCATAAAAAAATAAGACAACGCACTAACAGCGAAAAACACTGAACTGTGAACATTAACTTAAGAGCGACAAGCAAGGATAATCCAAAAACAAAGGAGAACAATTGATCTTCCCCAGTCATGCTGCACAGTGCCACCACAACACGACGAAAACAAAGTGAGCAATGAGAATTTTCTTGTAGTCTCTGTTGTATTTTATTTGTTTGCTGATTAAATAAATACAATTTTAAATTAAATAGAATAAAGACACTTACTGCAGTATGCAGAGCATTGAAATAAAAAAAAGATATATATAAAACCCCCCAAAGAACTGCTCTCACTCAGCCTGGTAAAAAGCAACCCGTTGGACTACGCTTTGCTTCGTACAGAAAGTCTGAGCCCTCAGCTATTGGAAAAAGATTGTTTCCTGGACTCTGTTGAGGTTTTAAACCTTACCCAATCCGGAACGTTTGCTGTGACGTATGTAATGCGCTAGTTGAATGGTATGAAGCTTGCCTGCTGTAAACAACCATTCTCCACTGTGAAGAGAGAAATGCCGAGTCAGACGAGCAGGTTGTTGATGTTAATTCAGTGTTTGGAAGCGTAGCCAACGCTAACAGCTTTGTTCACTGCTGCCTTTCCTAAAACAGACAGACCACCATTCTAAAACTTGATGTCACCACTCACAATGGCCAGGCTTGCTCTCACTGAGGCTGTAACTTTTACTTATAACATGGAGCTCATGCTGCTGTTGATCATCATCATGCAGCTAATTTAACTCACCGTAGGCTAACGCTAACGGTAATGCTTCTCGCTGAGTTCTTAGTTTACTCATGAATTTAATAGCCCAGATTTGTTTTTTAATCTCATGTTTATGTTTTTAATCATTGGCATCAAGTGTTGTGGAATTTGGAATAACACATAGGGCGAATGCGACATCAGAAATTTTACATTTTAAGTAATAAAAAATAAGCGCGTTATGGGCAAACTACACCACGTTTTACAACAAATCAATTTGTTATTCACCATTTAGATACTCTTAACTTTTTTTTTTTCTTACACGTGTGTGCAGACTATTTTTTTGACAGCTGATGACAACAGAGGTGTGTTGCCTGATGAGGGAGGGGCTTTTGACACTTTTGAGGCTTTGGGCCTGTACTTGTATAGCGCTTTATCAAGTCCAGAGGACCTGTAGGTGTCACACTAAATTCAGTCTTTCCTTTCACCAATGAAACAAAGAAAAGAGCTGCTGTGGCAAGGTGGTGAACACCTCGCATGCCTCTCAGCAGTGTGACAACAACGACGGACAAAATCCATACGGGATCGAACCAGCAACCCACCAATTGCAGTATTGCTGGACAAACTCCTACCGCAGTTGCCACCACTGTCTGCTGTATTGGCATTAATTTTACCCAAACATACGAATGGAACGGTTGTCTGCAGTTCTACAATGTTTTGTGCTTAAACATGGTCTCCAATAAATGTATATTCAAAATGTCTGCCTTACCCTCATACTTCTCGCTTTGAACACATCTTTCTGATGGTTATGCAACACTCAATGATTTTCAACATAACTACTTACAAGTATGCAAAGTTAATTTCAGAAGCAAAATAATTCAAAGTGCTTGGCATGATGAACAGGTAAATTGTAGTGACATAAAGCTTAGGTTTTAAAACAGATGAAGGTATAAGTCCACCACTGGCGTTGTCTGAACAGTGAAGTGTTACGTAAGGAATTTAACAAAGTATTCAACCGTATAATTGAAATTGCTATGCTAATACAACTGAACCACCTGAGAAAAAAATAAATGAAACTAAAACTACCAAACATACAACAGTACAAATATGAAAGCAGAATAAATAAAATTATGCTATGTTGTCATAGTTCAATATGAATTGTGAATATTGAGAAACCAGCTTTATGTCATGAGGAACATGAACTTTTTTAAGGTCAACCTCAAGCTTAAATTTGGTAATAGTCAGCTTTGGTGAAAACGTGAATTTTACAAGACACTTGTAAGAGGGAATCTAAAGTTAATGTTAGCGCCTCCAACTTTAAACTGCCCACATTTAAAGAGGTGTTTGCGTACTAAAAGTACAGCTTAAAACGAAGATCGCAAGAGGTATTGCAATACGGCCACTTGGGCATTGCCACGTTCAAATCCCTGTGTCTGGCTACAGGTGAAATGGAGCTCTGCAGAGGTGATCACTTGATTATGACACGACACATCAACAAAGTGTGCCATACCATCAGATCATTACATTTACTGTCCCAGCCTCATATTTTTAAGCGATTTGTCTGCTTTCCTCCAAATGCACAATCACTGCAGGTGAGAAAATGTGTCATTTATGGTGGAAGGATGGTTTTTCAAACAGAAAGTATGGAGGAATTTTTATGCCTAATTCAATAGCACAAATTTTCAGTGTAAAACCTGCAGATCTGGCAATGAAAAAGAAAAGTAAGGAGGCATATGAGGAAAAAGCAACTGAGCATGATGGAGTCCAGCTCAGGGCTGTGAAATGGTATGACAATCATGCTGTCACACTTCTTCCAACCTATGTCTCAGCTAATCCCACAGTATCTGTCCAAAGATGGGACAATAAACAAAACAGAGCAGTGGAGGTTACATGCCCAAGTTTTGTCCAGATTACAAAAGCATGGGAGGAGTGGATCTCCTAGATTCACTCATTGCTCTTTACCGAACAAAACTGAGGTCCAAGAAGTGGTACCACAGGATTGTGTTCCACATGATGGATTTCACCCTCGTCAATGCTTGGCTTTTGTACTGCAGGATCCCAAAAAGAGAGGTCCACAGCCTGCTCCAGTTCAAAAGTGAGGTTGCAAGCTGCCTTTGCATGGAGCGAAAGAAGAAAAGGGGACGAGCTTCCCAACAATTAGAACAAAACCACTGCACCAGTTCCACCAGCAGCTGTGTGTTGGGACAGCACTGATCATTGGCCTGCTGTCATGGCAACAAAGAGCTGTTGCAAATATGAAGGCTGTACGGGCCTCACAGCTGAGAGGAACTGCTTCATCAATTTCCACAAACTGTAGGGCGAAGATGCCACCAAGACAATCAAATGAAATAAGTTACTCAAAATAAAACTTCCAATTAAATGTTCAAAAATATATTTCAATTTATTTATATCTTTCAAATGATGCTACTGGGGACTGTATAGTCTTATAACACAAGTTGTTAAAAACTTTTGCAGTAATATATCAAACGGTCTTGTTTTCATTAATTTACACTATGATACAGTGTTGCCAAATGGCAACGTCAACAAAAAACTAATAATAAAAAAATACTTGGTCTATTTTAAGACAAAAAACAATGCAAAAATTTTTTCTCCAACTTGCATCAGTATGCATACCGTAGAGGGTTAAAGCTTTAATTGATTTTACAGTAACACAAACTTGAACGGTATTTTCAACAAAATTGACTAACATTCAGATTTCTATTAATGAGACTAATTAAGAGTAGAAAACATAAAATTGTTGCAGAAATCTAGTTGAAGAATTAGAATTGTATAGAGAACCCATTATTAAATATATTTATACCTCATGTCCACGTGTCTTATGAAGGGACATTTTGTCTTTCAGGTTTTGACTGCGCACAGCAACTGCTTGCTAAATAATTTAGATGACATCTCATTACCAAAGTTAGGCATTTTAAAACAAATAAGGAATTTCAATTATATCGTTGAAATGAAATCACCTTGCTGGCCATTTTAATTTGCCAACACATTCCAATTTGTATGATAGGATAGAAATAATTGGGTTCATTAAAAAGTAAATGGTCAAAGAGTGTGTCACTTATTTTTACTCACATTAGAACATTATTAGCTTTTTCCATAAAGGCTCATAAATTAGATGCTCACGTTGGCTAAAGGCCCAGGCTGAGCTGTGAAGCGAGCTGTATTGCATAGGAAGGCACTGACCAAGCAGCATAAATCCATTCCTAAGATCAATTTTACTGTCTGTTGGTAAAATAAATCAGAATGCTTTTATTTGTATTACAAGAGAGCACAACAAAATTCTTTTTTTTTAAAAAAAAAAACTTGTCTGATATTTTCTTCCTTGAGATTGATTGAGATGTGTGCTTGAAAAAGAACCCCTTAGAAAGCAGCTGTTGATAGATGACCTTGAAATGCATCTGGTAGAGTTTAAGTTAAATGTGATCGTTACACCACTGCTGTGTAACGATCACAGAGACGTGGTCTACAATACGAGGAACGTTGGCGCTGAACTACACATTAGTGACCCAAAAAAGAAAGTGGCTACAAAAATATTTATAAAATTTTAATTTATTGAATGACAGCTCCCTTATTTCAAGATGAGTACAATTGCTCCAATTACAATTTGATTTGCCGGTTCAGCCAGAGTGGAGGATATTTTCATAAAATGGGGCAACATACGAACAAGGTCGTCACGTACTGCTGGCTCAGGGATGAATGAAATACTCCACCTGTCAGCCAAGTCCGTCTGAAGTTGAAATTGTAAGGATTTCCCGCGTGGAGGGAACTTGAACTGGCACCTGCAACATGCAGTTCCTTCTGCTTTCCCTCTGTAACTCTGAGGCTCGTTCTATGCAGAGCTTAGTGTTGCCCTCAGTAGTCTAAACTGACTGATAAGCAAATCATGACCATGTGAAGGAACACCAGGACATTTCCCGATGGCCTCGTCTGCTCAGCAATTGCTGAAGATTATTAATGCAAATAGGACAGAATCTAAGTGAGAATGCATTGACATTTGTTGTTGATGGTAAAGTACACAATTAGGTTATGTGTAGAACCAAAAATGGATAAACAGATAAATTAATAATAAAGAATATGTTGAATACATGGACTGTGAAAGAAATTCTGACTGCTGCACAGAACTGCAAGCTTTTTATGAAGTTCATTATGCAAATGCAGTGTATTAATCATCAGAGTACAAAAAAATAACACCATTGTGGTTGTTTATACGTGACGCCCTTGAAAAGCTCTCAATATACCTATTATTCAATCTCACTGTAGAGTCCCATCTCCATTAATCCTGAAATAAATGAGATGGGTATAAAAGTCATATGAGTAGCAGAGAGGATGTGTCATTTTGTGGAAAATGTTATTTCACACATAACTCTACATTCTTTTCAGAAAGCTGAGCATTCATCTTGACAATGTAAATTTGGAGGCTGCCGAGATTTGCACCCACTTCTCTTTTCAACCCCCCAAAATTCTCCTACTGACATGAAACTCAGACCAGGAGCTCAGAGAACATGTGTGGTTATGTGGAAAATTGATATCATCAGTAACTGTGTAATCCTTTGAAATAGCAGGGCCTTCATTTTCTGGCAAGGGAGATTTGGAGACTGTCGATATACACTGTTCCTATCCAGCTTTAGTGGTGTAAGCTAATCTCCTACAACCATTATGTAACAACTTACGGTAAGAAAGCAAAAATAAAATCACCTTCCTAAAATCTAACTCCAGTTTGGTCAGAAAACATTCACACTGATATCAACAGCACAAATACAAAAAGTAAATCTACAACTCAGGAAGATTCTGTTAGAATTAGTAATAAATGGAACGTTGGCCAACGTGTTTGATCTGTATTGATTATTTTAATGACTGCACTTGGCAAAACGTAATGTCTGTTATTGGGTCTCACAACTATTGATTATGTAATCTGTTTATGATGTTTTTTATGTTTTCACAGGGTAAAGCATTTTGAACTGCTGTGTTGTTAAAATGTGCCATACAAATAAACTTGATTGATTGTTAGCTTGTGGGTTCTTGACAGTCTTGATTGCGCCACCTGTTGCAGCTGTCACAAACAGTCAAAAATGACGAAGTTCAACCAGCTAAAATCACTGAATTTGGAAAATCAATGGGGGAAAAGTAATTTTTTGCCAAAAAGGTTTTTTTTTGTTTTGGTTTTTTTTTTGTTTTTTTTTTGTTGCCAAAAACAGATTTTGGAGAGGAAATTTTTTAAATCACTTGTCAAAAAATGACAGAGACCATTATTTTAGGAAGATGTTGAAATGTTCTCATTAGCTGCTTTTCCAATTACCATAATGTCGCACTAATTGGAATTACAAAAACAAACATGCCAATTTAAATGAAACATGTTTTTTTGGTAAAACATTTTGTTGCTAGGCTTTTCAGCGGTGTCAAAATTAAAGTATTTTGCAAAACAGTGTTTCTTGCATCACACGAGTCACATGACTTACAAAAAGACAAGATGGATGATGGTACGGAGTGTTTTTTCATCTCCTATTGCCTTAATGTATTCACAGGTGATTTTAATTGTTTTTTTATGGAAACATTGCAATTGCTAAATTGTGTTAGTTCAACATTAGCAGAATACTGACAAAAGTTTTGCGGATGTTTGTAATGGAAAAGCAGTTTCTGTTTTTTTAGCTGAGTTTTTCTGTTATGTGGCATTTATCCCCTTGACACACCATGCTAGGTCTATTTTATCAGCAGGGGCACAACAACATACTTTCTGAGGTTTACCCAGACACAATATGTCACAGTATCACAACCTGACCTGTTGGGAGTTGATCTGAACTTCAATGACAAGTAAAAAGTTTGCACACAAACTTTCCTGCTGCGTTCATTTTTTTTAATGCATGCCTACTTGTGCGTGAAAATATTGTGCCACACTGGTTGTATAAAATCTTTGGCATCAAGATTTTATACAGGCAGATGCACAGATGACAGCAATCAGTCACAGGTGAGACCAATGATAAGCAGAGGGGGAGGACGAATCAGAGAAGAAACACAGAAAACAGGATAAAATGTCTTTATTTCCCTTGTGGCACTCCATAAAAAAAATAAACATTTCAGTTTTGAAACTGCTATTTTTCAATTGCAGTGTAATCTTCTAATCTTAATTTTTAAGATTTCATAAACTGGAATTGAGAATGAATCATATGTAACAGAAATGAAGGTGTATTTATATACATATGTATGTTTGTGTCTGTGTAAAATCAACAGATAACTGCAAAATCAGCAGAACCCCAAATCTTTTCATGTTAACACATAATTGTGAGTTTACTGGGAACTTTCCTCAAAAATTATCAGACATTTGATTCATATGTCTACTAACTCTCACCTGCAGATGGCAGTATTTTTAACTTTTACTCAGTGGTCACTTAGTTTAACCGAATATTTTCCGTCTTTGACCGATGATGAAAAATTTGGAAACTCATCCATCATTTTGACACATTACAATTCACTGACCTGTCTGTCTAGACACTTTCAACAGACACAATGCAGCGAGACATCACATGCGCAAGATCCCAACTCCCTGTTGGAGGGTAAAAAGCTGCTCACCATCGATGACTACCACAGGTTTTAGCCATCAAGTTGTCAACATAACGCGCAAAATTTTAAATGTACAATTGGACAATTTAAATGCACAATGCTTTGCTAATTGTCAGCACTACGACAGCTGGATAACAAGGTCAAGAAAAAGTTTTAATTAAAAAGAATAGCAAGGGAGAGGGAAGTAGGTCAGCTGTGCTAGCTTGACTCTGACAACCTCAGCATGTCTATAATATCAGTCGGTTCAGTTAAAAATAATAATAACCCTCTATGGCATGGCGTTGCCCTCAGGCAACAAA
>NW_006800106.1:1015448-1040027 GCF_000485575.1 Poecilia formosa
ACTGTACTTAAGTACAGTAACGAAGTACTTGTACTTCGTTACTTCCCACCACTGCGCCCAGCACACCAACCGGGACAGGCGATCAGTAGGGCAGATGTTTGATAATCTACTATCGCTGTGGTAGATTAGCTACCACAATAATCTACAGAATGTGAAAAGTTCAAAGGGCAGTGCCTTTTTTACAAGGTGCTGTACTTTCACTTTGTTTCAGCAGAAACATGGATTCCATCTTATATGTTCAGGTCGCAGATGTGCTCCGCTTTATTGAACTGCATTCACTGTGATCAGTATTTTCATTATTCTTACCAAAATAATATTAAAGTTATATTGAACTACGAGGACCACTGAATGCAACAAAGTAATATTGTGGATGAGTATGAATGGTACTGCACTCCTGTCAAACAAAAGTATGTCTCCTTTTTTTATTCTTATTCAAGAGTTATATGGACTACAAACACTAGACACATAATTTAAAAACGAACCAGCAGTCTGGATGGGGAAGAAAAAGCCAACCAGAAAGTCTCGGGCAGGTTGATGCTGACCATGAAATCTGCTTTGTCTTATTTCAGAGTGGCTTTGACTTTTTCTGTTTTGTTTTCTTCATTAACCTCAGTGCACTTTATCTGAGAAAAAGAAATTGCTATGATCCTTTCATTTGTTTTCCCTTTTGATCTTTTTTTTATTGTTGTGTTCTTGTGTCTTGCCATGTTGGTTTATTCCTCGTGTCAGTCTAGTTCTCGTTTGTGTTTTGGATTTACACAGTTAAGATTATTATTTCTTAATGTTGCTATTCGGGTTTCTTTTTCCTTTATCCTGTTTTTTTCTTCACCTCAGCCTTCCACGTTTCTTCCCTTCCCAGCTGTTAAATGTCTCCTCATTTATGCCTGCCTTCTCCTTTCCTGAGCTGCATCCGCTCATCTGGTCCCTTTGTCATTTTCACTCCCACCTCAGCATAGTTAGATGGCAGTGTTGTGTAATAATAAACTTATTTGAGCTTCATATCTTGTCATATCAGATCCGGATCAAATAAATACCTGGAGTGTTGCCTTGATTCTTTCATGCATGCTGTTTGAGAAACGCTGGATCTCCCATGACAGTTTCCACGCCGAGCTCACCCACGGCTCCTTCAGACTAGCCAGCAACAATTAGCAAACATATCAGCTGAGCTCATTATACGAGCTCCTTCTCAGTAAAATGCTGGTAAAAATGCTGTTAAAGGGTTAGTAGAGGAGTGAAGTTGTGACAACTTCCTGAAGACAGAGTTTCAGAAAGAGCAGGAGCTTCTTAAAGAGACAGAGGCCCAATTTTAAGGTTTTCAATTAGAAAGTCAAATTTCTTTTAAGTCTTTGATATATACAACATTTTTATAACAACTGAAGGTTACATAGTTACTTTATTCTGCTATAAGATGATTTTATGTGGCTGGAAAATGCATAATACATGATACTTTATCTCACTGTTCTCTTCTGACTCAGTCTGTTTATTTCCATCTCTTTCCATTATCCTGTTGTGTTTTCTAGTCTAATTTGTCCTATTTTTTTTGTACTTTTTTTCCATTTAGTCATAATTCAACAACAGTCCCATTCTCCTGTCTGTGTTTTGTCCAGCTTCCAGGTTACCCTTCACAACAGAAACAGTTTCTTTCCGTTTCACTTTCTGCTTTACTTAACTCGTTCATTGACCGTTGTTGTCCACAAACACCTTCTGTGATTATGCGATTATTTAAGGCTATAATTGCTTATTTCTTCAAATAATTACAGAAAAAAACATGACTGTACATAAAGCTTACACACAGTCAGTTCATTATTGTCTGTCTAAAGAGGATTTTGCTCCAGTTGAAGTGATCGACCTAAAAAGACCTGCTCCGCTTATACAATAGCCTTCATCTAATTCTAGAGCCTTCATTATGGTTGAATATATAAGCAGTCCTTCATAGATTCCATCTACGCAAAGATTTGAGCATAATGAATAAATCAATATTCCATATCCAAATCCATTAAATCTTTTGAATCTATAAGCTCAGTAACCAGTTCATGGCAGTGGCTTTGAAGACTCTATGATCTGACGAAGCAGGAGGAATGTGGCTGTATGTGAAACAATCCCGCTATTTTTCACCTATGGTGATTAAATTAACATACTCTGTTAGAATGGTATTGAAATGCTTTGTTGTGTCTCAACAAATAAATGCTCTGTTGTTATTTATCGTTTACTTGTCTTATCCGCTTTTCAAAGCACTTTCACATCACGAATCACATTCAGAAGTGTGCACGGATCGATAAATAATAAATCACTGCGTTGATGGGCTGCGTTAGCTTCAGCGTCCTTTCCAGGAATTCTTTGAAACCGTTACGTGTAAAAACGTTCACCTACTTGCACATTACAGAAGTACGCAGTAAAGTTAATTTCTTTCACTGGCGAAACTTATAAGAAAGAGAATTTAATTAGTAGATAGAGAAGAAATTAAATGGCACATATAATGAAATGCAAAGGAAAAGTACATTTAAATAAAAAATGATTTCAGCTGCTTTTTAAAATGGGTCCAGACTCTCAAAGTCGAAGTGCAGCAGTGTGGAAAGAGTAATCCTTGGAGCTTTATACCTAGTCCTGGGGACCTGGAGTAGATTTTGGTTTGAGGACCTGTGAGCTCGAGGTGGAGCATGAGGCTTTAATAATTTAGATTTATACAAAGGAGCTTGACCATGTATGCCATATCTGCCTGAGGTGTGTGTGTGTGTATGTGTGTGTTGTCCTCTCTTGCAGAAAAAGCTGACTGACTCCACTTGCTGCTTGTCTGAGCTCATCAAAAGCTGCTATATGGCAGTGGCAGAGAACCCGGATGATTTCCAGTCTTCTGTCCACTCTATAGTAGTAAACTGGATCCTGTTGTGATTCTCTTTATCACATGTAGTTACTGACCTCTTGAGGCTGCTTTCTGATCCCAGAGTGTTTTGTTTCACTAGCATTCGCTTTGCTTCATCCTTGGTTAGGCTTCCATGTCTGGAACTTAACTCTTCTTCTACATCCTGGATTCTCTTCATCTCCACGGTTCTCCCTCCTAACTTCTACCTGGACAAATTCAAAGTTTACAATTCTAAGCAGTGCAGAAAATCAACATCATCGTTCACCACTTCTCTTTCTGTTCGCTGAAATTCAACCAGAGGAATCCAAGTCAATGGGAGAAAGTCTAGACTGAGCTGTGAAGCAAAATTTGAATTGCGAAGGAAGGTAATGACCAAAGTCCAATTGAGAACCAGTTCTTTTCCTTTTTTAAGCACTCAATTAATCCACTCCTCTTCCTATCAGTCCTCTGGAGAACCTCCTGCCAACAGTATGGTAGCAAATATTCTTAATAAAAAACCTTCCAAGCC
This sequence comes from Poecilia formosa, assembly GCF_000485575.1. NCBI lineage: Eukaryota > Metazoa > Chordata > Actinopteri > Cyprinodontiformes > Poeciliidae > Poecilia > Poecilia formosa. Next base: position 1,018,817 of record NW_006800106.1, read on the forward strand.
ATTTGGATGACTTGTTACTTACTAAACCGTTGATGGTTAGTAACCATGCACCTTAGAATAAACAAAAGGCATTTTGTATTCATTGAGGTTCTCTCTGTCTGATATTAAAATCCATCTTATCTATTAAAAAAACAAGTTCATTTTGACAAAAGAAAACCAAAAATCTAAACGAGGGGAAATATTTTTAACGTATGATGGGGACACAGACTCAACTTCTGAATAACTCTTCTGTCTAGTTCTGTGGGATTTCAAGCAAAAAAAAGTTTAATCCTTCGAGCTTTGAAATGGTTTATTCACCTTCCTTTAATCACCTCATTGAAAGGGTTTGAAGGCAAACACATTTCTTTTGCTGGTGAAGCGTTGGTTCACACTGGGTGCAAACATGGAACTCCGCCAAAGCAGATGGCAGCAAGTTACAGTTACACACAACTGTGTAAATTAGGCGGCAAAAGCCCCGTTTTGTTATGGATTATCAAGGAGACCCTGCTGTTGGACTGCTAAACCAGTGACTAGATCTTTTGATTCAACTGCTTAATACTAGAAAAGCTGCAGAATTATAGAAAAAGATATATTTTTCTAGACAGCCTGAGATTCATACATGCAGATCAATCCTGTTTTGGTAAAAAGAAATAAAATCAATTAAAGGGTTCAGTTAAAACATGAGAACATCTATGAAAAATATACAGACAAAATAATAAAAATAATAAAATCCTGTTATGAGAAAGATTGGGTAGCTTACACTAAACACTGGATCCAAAATATAACTCATTATTCTCATTCCATTCAAGACACGGATGGCCATTTAGATTTTTGAATTAAAAAAAAATGTTATTAGACTTCACTAAATGTGGTTCACAAGGTAAAATAAACTTTAATAGTATAATTCAAGCAATGGATGGCATAATTTATTTGACATTGTAAAGTTGATGGAGTTTATCATATTTACATGTAGAACTAAAAAGAAAAGAAAATCATTAAAACTTGTTTCGAGCCACAAATGTTAAAAAAACACTTTTGGAAGAACAACTTCACAATTTAATAAAATTTGTGAAAATGTGAAAATCATCATTGTTAAAGAACCACCACTTTATGTCTTCTTTTAGGTTATTAAACTAAGACAAACAAAACTTTTACAAAAAGATTATTTATAAATTGTCTTCTACGGGACGTTGATGTTTGTGGAAAATAATTTAAGGAAAAAAGCACTTAGTTTCCAAATGTACTCGTGCTATTCTGTTGTGGAAATGTAATGTGTGGTGTGCAGATTAGTTAATAAAAATTTTGACGCGTGGTTTTGTAACAACTAAACATCCGCACATCTAGTACAATTAGTGACGTTTTGTTAAGCGCATCTTAAAATTCAAACAGAAAATGGCAGAGGTGAACTCACCTACATTGAGGACGTCATTCAGGTAAGATCCACTACAGTTGGCGCGAGGCTAATTAACACAACGGGAAGTCCAGGTGTGTTCCTCTGCTCTCCCGGATGTCAAACTCGGGGCATACTCACGTGCGCCGACTGAAATAAAGTGAAAAGAGGACGTGTGTTTTGTTTTTTCTCTTAAGTGAACGAGAGCTGCTACAATGAAGGTTCCAGAACCAGAACAAATGAGTGACATTCTGAAGCGGCTCACCGGGGAGTCCGCGCTGCCCCTCTACTGCAGCATCGAGAAGTTCAAGCGAAGCAGAGACGGGCTGTACTATGTGGCCGAGGACTTCAGCGAAACCGTGAAGAAGAGAGAGCTGGTCAACGCCAAGGAGCGTCTCAGGGTGGGTAATGCTAAACTACTGTATACTGTGTGAATCTCGGTTGGTGAATTTAAGTCGAATTAAAAAAAAACAACAGAAGTTTGATTATAACAAGTGTATTTCTTTCATGGACACCCAACGACAATATAAAGTTCACTTTATCAGAAAGCTTCAGTTAGGAGCTATTTTTACTAAAGTTATGAACATGTTGCAGCTTATCCTCCACAACTCTGGGGGAAGATTGCTGACTTTTTATTACTGGAATATATTATGGAAAGAGAAGTGGTGGAAAGAAATACACACAAGATTGTGTAGCAGAGGCAATTAAAACATTTTTGGACTTGGAGCTGACGACGATATTCAAATTTGTTGAGCTGTACCTCTGACTTGTAGCATATAAATCACAGAGAAACGTGAGTTGAGAATACTTTTATTTTAAATTGTTCTAATAACCCAAGTGATGCTCATTATTGGCTATACTGTGCTTTCAGAAGTTTCTGAACTGAAGATTAAATCCAGCTAAGTTTAAAATGGAATTATTCCTGACATTATTTGAAAGTAATATTTGCATAAATTAGAGGTACACCTAATGATTATGGATTAATCTAACAATTTTTTTTTAGTTTAATCCAATGTAAGTGTAGCACGAATTAAAAATATTTTCACCAAAGTAATACAAAATTTTAATATTGCAATGTTATTTTTTCTTTAAAGCATCGTATGGAGCACAACTCTGTAACAAAAATACTTGAAATGTGAACAGATTTACAGTATGACATGAAATCTCAATTAAAAGTATGTTAAAGGAAATAAAGTCCAGCACATTCAACAAATTAAATGAAGCCATGTTACATTCTTCACTTTTTGAAACAATACTTAAACAAATCTTAATGACAAGACATCTGTTTTTAGTTGAAACTACAACATTGCTTAAAAGTAGTATAAGTGCAGATGTAGCCTTTCATAACTAAACTACTCAAACACAATAACTTCTCGAACACACAAACCCACTTAAACATTGGAGTGGAGGAATGTCAGCATTTCTGCATGCTTTGCTGTCAGACTTACTGGGAGGATTTTTTGTATCAATGATCCCTGCACCTGAAAGAGGCTCTCAGATGGAGTTGATGTTTCAGGGATTGATTGATGGATGGATGATTTATCAGGTTCAGTGATGGTGGGGAACCTGCTTCATGTTGTTTTCACCACTGGAACCGGATCTCGTCTGCAGCAGTAGCAATCATTGTTCACTAGAATACATGAGTCCATGAGGTCAAGGGTGTAAGAAAATAGACGGATGGACGGATGAATATTCTGTTGTCATTCCACAGTTTAAAAGTTCCTTTTATGAGTGAATATATGTAAACCTCTGAAAAGCACATTTTTGGAATGTCTTTTTGAGACTTAAAAAAATAAGTTGGCATCAAACTTAATGCTGTTTAATTTGATCATTTACTTCTGCCCTATTTACAATGACCTGCTCTGTAGCTATTTTGAAGTTATGAAACTGAAAAATGTTGCTGCTTCTCATCCAGCAGGAATATTCAGAGTTGCCATTATTCTTGCCATGCTGCCTCTTGTCATGACATTGTCCTCTTTGTTTCCGTGCAGATCAGGAACCTGAATGCCATGTTCTCCCGTTTGAAGCGCATGGTTCCACTGATGCGGCCTGACCGCAAGCCGAGCAAAGTGGACACACTCAAAGCCGCCACTGAATACATCCGCCTGCTGCTTGCTGTTTTGCGCGATACTGAAAATGTGGGTATTTGATTCACAGATTTAATACAACACACATCTGTTGTCTCCAAGGACGGTACTGTGATTGGTTTTGAAATGGTTTCTTCTTTTTTTTTTTTTTTTCCCTAGAATGATGGCATGGGGACTGATTTCCTAAAGAATGCAATCACTTTCAGTCAGACTGAAGGCCTGGGCAGTGACTTATGGAGAATGGATGATGTGAGTGTTTTGTTTTTATTTTGCACTCCTACCAGGTAGTTTAAAGTCGGCTTAAACTTTAACACTACAAACCATTTGTAGCTGCTTGTTACTGCAATAACTGCCTTTTTATAGATGGAGAAAAAAAATTGGAATGATACTTTGTTTAAACATTTTAGCAATCTGCTGCAAATAAATATTTAGTCTGATTCTCTACTGTTAAAACCCTAACCTATCCATCTTTGACATTTTGAACTCTGAACAAGTAAAAAAATACTTCAGTTTTTTAATTTTCTTTTGTAATAATATTGAGACAAATTGTTCTGCGTTGCAAAGTACACATTAAGCTCAGAATAAGCCAGAAAGTGGACATGCGTTTTGTATTCACTCAACTACTCCACCCACAACTTTGGAGAGAGAGAACTAGCGGTCAATTGTGATTTCTTTAGGAGGTTTTGAGAAGTTTGAGGCTTACATAAAAAAATAATAAAAATTAAAAAAATTATCTCAGGGTATCTAGCAGACCTCATTAATGGTGGCTGTGCTTTGCTAGCACTGGTGGATCTCCTAAAACCTCCTGGAGCTGTAAAATAATTGAGGAAGTTAAAATGCAGTTCTTCATGTGATACTTTCCTCTGCTAATCATTGCATTGCGACTCTGATGTAGCTTCACAAAGCTATTCATAGCTACAGCTATCAACTACAAGTTGTTCAGGACATCATTGTTTGATGTAAAGCCAAGCTGAGTGGACATTGTCTTTCTAACACAGTTTTCAAATCCCCAGTCAACTCGGTGTCAATGCTCACTAATCAGGTTGCTGCTTCATTGACCTGCCAAGGTGACAGGAAGTCAGGAAGCAGTTTGAAACTTTGTCACTTGAGCTGTTTAGTGCAGGCAGACTGAATGGCTACCTGCACTATACAGGCAGCATTATTTACTTCATCACCTGTTTGCATTGCAATTATGTTTACTTTTACCCCAATTTATGACAATCAAAATAACACAAATGGATTTGACTTTACGGCAAAACAACCAAAAGTATCAAATATGCACAGTATTAGGAAAAAACAGCAGAAGCACTCTGCTTAAAAAAACAAAACAAAAAAAAACTGATTAGCTGGCAGTGTTTTATCATAAATTATTTTGTCTGCTCACTGGCAGGACTGTCTAAAGACGACCAAAAAGGTTTTCTCATTTAGACCTAAACCTATACCCAAAGCATAGATCACATTTTTACTAAGAAAAAAAATTATACATGTAGTTCACACTTTATCCATCTCTAACTAATTGACGTATGTATGTAAGCTTTTGTTTTTTTCTGTGGCATTTTAGTTTAGCTGTCCTTTTTTTATTTGCTTAGGAGTTTTGTGTGACTGTTGGATGGTTTACAAAATGTTTGATCTTCAGCTTCAACTTCAGCTGCATTTTGCACGAAAATCTCTCTATAAAGTCCTATTTTTAATACTGATTGAATTGTCCACACCAAACTGACTCATGATATATATTAGCAGAAAAATGGCCTAGTCAAAGCCTAGATCTCAATCCCCATTAGATGCTATGCTTGTCTTTAAAGGCATACTTCATTTTTTTTCCCAATTGAGAGACATTGCCAACTTTTAGAGCAGAAAGAAGTCCTACCTTTAATGTTTTTATTTTGGGGTTTTCCCTCTGAAAGCTGCTGAACATAGACGACCACCTGGAAGATGGCTTCACTTTGCCTCCAGAAGCGGCGCCAGAGGATGGTGAAATGCCCAGGCTGGTGTTGCAAAACTGTGTGATGCCTGCATACCAGCTCATCATCCAAGTTGCTCCTGATCAAGCGCCGGTATTTATTCAGTTTTACAAATATTATTTTTCCTCATTCATTGTATTCTGAACTGAAAAACCAGGAGATTCTCCTTTCGGTAAGATTGAGTTAATTTTCTATTGCTTGTAAAATGTTTCACATTTAAAAGGGGGGAAAAAAAGAGAAAGAAATGAAAAAGATTGATTCCTCGTCAACCTATACAACTAATTCAAAGCAATGGCCACAAATGTCAAAGCTGAATTATTTTCTGCATGTTCTAAATGAAAATAAGTTCACATAACTTTTATTCAATGCTTGGGGTCTGTGAATAATCCTCTGGGATAAAGTAATGTACGTCAGCAAAATCACACCTGGACAATTAGCACTGTGCCATGTCTTCTGAATAATCTTGGATCTCATGATGTCTAGTTCTGTTAGAATTACCTCTAAAATATCTGCTTTGTTTGCATAAAACATGGCAGACTTTGAGTTTCAATCTCTATTTCATATAATCAGTGCTTGTCATAAAAACAGAGACTATAAATGTCTCTGTGCTAAAGACTGATGTGGCTCATCCTAACGACTCTAATGTGTTGGTTATGGTGCCGTAGTCTTTTTTTTCCCCTGAATCAAAGAAGCTGCTTCCTCTCAGCGTCAGGAAGAGTTTATTCTCCCCGTATCAACTCGTTTAGGGAATCTGAAATGAAAGAGTTATAAAATCTTCTGCAAAGCATTTTAGTAAAGAAAAACAAACTAATAAATATAGAAATGCTATGATTGCATTACAAAACTGTAAAAGTTTAAAACTTTTTTTCCCCTCCTTTGTTTTCTCCTCTCAGGAGTGTTAGCCAGTGTGTGACCGTTTTATTTGGCCAAGTTTAAAAAAGAAAAAAAATCTTAATTTTTTTGTGCTTACAAGACATATTTGTCATGCACATTATTGGAGAAAACGAATACGGGTTTTTACTAAAAAAAAAAAAGTTTGTCATTCAAAATTTAGTTAAATTTCAAAGTTTAGAGCAGGGGTCACCAACTCCAGTCCTCGAGGGCTACCATCCTGTAACTTTTAGATGTCTCTGCTCAAACACACCTGGATCAAATAAACTGCTCGTTTCCACCCTATTGCAGAGAGGAATGAATGATGGTGAGGGAACTCAGACATTTTGGAGCAGAGGTGAATCTAAAAGTTGCAGGATGGTAGCCCTGGAGGACTGGAGTTGGTGACCCCTGGTTTAGAGCAACAACAAATGTCAGGAGGTTTAACGCTACTCGTATTTGTACAGAAAATATCCAGTACTGTTCAACACACATGCCAAATGGTGTTTTTCCTTTTTTTTTTTTTTTTCCTTCCTCTGTATTTTAAGTCGTTTGTTTTTTACTAATATTCTGTCCAGTCATCATTCCAGCTCAGAAGGCATATTGAAGAAATTAACAGGCAAGTGGAGGACAAAAGTGTCCAGAATGACCTCAGTCTGTCCTCTGCCTTTGAGTTTCAGCAGTGGTTTGTGTCTGAAGAGGAAAAACTTAAAACTTGGGGGGAAAAAAATACAGCAAAGCTTGACTCAAGGGAAAAACTGGTTTCTAAAGTGGAGAGCTCTACATGGCCACTTCCCCCTCAGGTCATCCTCCTCTCTGTACCCTCTGCGCCGTGGGGAGCACAACTTTCCCAAGACTGGAGTTTACTCCCACCACATAAAGAAGACGCTGATTCAGAGTCAAAAACTACCTGTTTAAAATATTACACTGTATGTAATTGGTCAGTTTTATTCAGTATAACTTTAAGTCTTTATTGCTTTGTTTATAAAAGGCTTTAAATAAAACTTTAAGTAAATGTATTTAAAGTTTAACAGATGGAAAACTCTGAGATTTTAGATCAGTAATAAAACAATATCAGCACATTTGTGTTTGTACATTTCTTTTTTAGATCTCTGTTAGTAAAACATTTTTTAGTCTTATTTTATTCTGAAAGAAAACACATTTGAGGCTGAGAAGTTTAAAACTTAAGTCACGTTTACACTGCAGTGAAAAGAATAGTTCACTTTGTTTTTTTCTTAGTCAATCAACACAAATCTATTTTGTCACTCAAGTTGTTTGCAGTCCATCTTCACATATGTCCTTAAATCTGATACAAATCACATCCTCCTTTTCATTTTTTTTGTTTTTTTTATTAGGTTTATTTCAATAAAGCTACTGTTTCATCTCACTATCACATTGAACTAGTTAGTTTTGTGTTGTAGGAAGCCAAAAGTGTCGATGTCTACTATATGTAATGGACATGGCTCATGTGGCATACCCAGATAATGAGTCTAGTTATAATTTTATTGGCTCAACATGCATTAAAAACATGTTGAATCTGTGTTTACATGTTTACTTTTGTAAACACAATGTGCTGCCTGTTGTCTAATGGCGACTGCATTTAAGTTAATGCGTAAACAAATGCAGACGTTACGACTTGACCCAAAGAGATTAGTTTGATTTAGTGATGTTCAAGTCTCTAAGTACAGACTTGAATATGTCTACGAGTTTGCTGTGATAGTATAATGTAAGACAGATAATCTGTGAAAAGATCAAACTCCTCCCTGTGTTCCTGCAGAAATGTTTTACTTCCAGTCAGAACCACAAGGAGGGTCTTAGCGCTGTCAATCATACTTGTAGAAGCGCTGCTAAATGTCTTAATGGAAGGGAAACAACTTGCCGTTCCAGGAAAAACGGTTTATTTACCATCAAATGTGGCCATCAAATGTTATTTACCATCAAATGTGGCCATGCTAACTAGCCTTAGCATTCATTGCAGACTCTGTTGTAGGGAACTCGTTGTAGGAGAGCAGAGAGCAAAAGGGAGGGTGTGAGCAGCACGTACACAAGCAGGTTTGACGGTGCCACGACCCTCCTTCTGCCTGTGATTAGTTGTTTTTGACAGTCGTGTATTTCTGCCAATGACGGTAGGACCACCAGGAGAGGCAGATCACCACATGGTGACAATTTTAACAAATATGTAAGACATCTATTTTATTTATTTTTTAAATAAAAGTTGCATACTGCAGCTTTAAACTCGTCAAACACAATCCTAAACTCGTAGCTTCCATCTGTAAATGTCTCTGCTGTTTCTCACTTGGAATATAAGGTTGGTTCCGTCCTCAACACCTAATTTTCTCCCTTGAAAGGCTGAATTGTTCTTGTTCAGCAGGTCTTGCAGCTCACTGCAGATGTAAGGCTTATTTAGGAAGCATATCACATTGTCTGACAGACGAATCTTGAAGGAAAATTAGATGCGTTTGACAAAGGGATCCTCTGGGCATTTGTTTCTTTAGTTTTCCTCCAATAACACATTTACACCACTGGAGTTTGTCAAACTACAAAAGCAATTAAAGAATGTTTGTGAAACTGTCTAATTTTTCAGTTTGTAACAAATATTTCTGAAAACAAATTGAATAAATGCATGATTTAGTATTAATCAGAAATTATCTAAACACAACCGTGTGAAGGCAAAAAAACCAAACAAAAAAACCGTGCAGTCTTTCAAACAAAGACGTGCAGCCTTCGTTTACGATTCTCCAGAGATTAACTCTGCCAACAATGGGCAATCACATATGTTTGATTCCAAAAGTGATCTGGCAGAAATGCACTACAATTATGACTGGCAATCGGCACAAAGCGTTTGATTGTCTGACATCTGAAAAACAGTCGCACTATCTTCACAAGTGCTTCATCGTCTGATTGGATAATTTAAGGTGAAGAGGTTTGTATCAAACCATGATTTTTTTTTTTACCCCTACAGAGGACAAACTTGTACCATTGTTCTGTTAACAGAATTGATCTTGCACCCAGATTTTTAGGTTTTAATGCAAGTTTGTGTTTTTCACCAGACAACAAAATGGCACATCGACATAAGAGCCTTGATTCGGATGAGGAAGTTTCAGCTTCAAATATTAATTATTGAAAGTGATTTTTATTTGGTTTTCTTTGTGTGTTATCTTCTAAATAATGTGTAAACTTGACCTCTTTTTCTGTCTGCTTTATTTAACAGATGTCTCAGCCTTGATGGGCACTTTGATCAGATTGGTTGAACCGGCAGTAAAACATCTGACAGGTTGGAATTTTCTCCTATCTTTAATATATATGTTATTATTCTATCAGTCTCATCAATATATAGATTTGAACTTGATCAATAGTGACTGAAATTCCAAATTTTAGCTTATAAAAACATTTTGAGATTGCAAATATGTGAAAGCCCACACTTTTAAGCAATTGTTTTAAAATCTGGGATTAAGTTAATTTTTTACTGCAAAATCAGAACACCTTATTAAGATTTTTTATAATGTGCTCTTATAAAAAATAGTGATTTAAACAAAACTTTTTGAAGATTTTTGGCATTTGTTTAAACATTAAGAAAAAAAACAGTTTAATAGATCTAGCACAGACTGTGTTACTCTTGTATGTGGTCAAAAACATATTGGATAAACAAACTTCTTCCACTTTTCTTTTCCCTAGAAATCTGCATATTCTTTCCTAAAATATTAGTACCACAGTAGCTCTTTTTCTACTGAATTTAAATGCGTTCCTCTGCTGCCCTCTTGTGGCGGTGAACTTTAACTGCTGCCACAGACTAGCGTGAGTGGAATCGCAAATGACAAAATTACTTCCCATTCTTTAAATGTTTCTGATGAGCCTTGTCTGATTAGAACTAATATTCTAATTTATTATCATCACATTTTAATTAAATCACCTTTAATCAATCAAATAAGACAATTGCTAGTTCTCATTTACAATGTTTATTTTTATTGAGGAAAGCATTAAAAGTATGTATTTTATGATGTATGACTCAGTGTTGGCCGGTCTTTTAAAATCCCTTTAAAATGTGGACATTTGTGATTTCGGCGTTAAACACTTTGCTATTTTTAGCAAAGCTTTCCTGAATCTCAAGAAAATAAACATATTCTAAGGTAGTCACTATAACTAAACTGATTGGATAGAAATCTAATATCTCTGTTGTTTTCAGGAGCTGCTGTGAAGAAATCATTGAGAAGAAACCTTTTTTTCTTTGGTTTTATTTAATTTTTTTGTTCAAATCTAAATTTCATTGTAAATGTAACTTTTGTTTTCTGTTTGAGCCCACTGGATGGAGAACATTTACGTTGTAGTAAAGGTCAAAAAATAATGTTTTACTTCCTGGATGAGCCATTGCCTTCATTGGTCTAAACTGGATAAGTAAAGATGAGAACAAGAATTGCAATGTTGACTTTTTATTAAAAATTACCACAGGAATTGTAAAATTATCAAAACCTAAATTACTGTGCATGACATACTGCATTATATAACACTTAGACAGTCATTTCAGTGGAATAATATATTTACAAAAAAAATCTAAGTGCAATGACTACATTACAGTGAGGCTGGTTGTCATTAAAACTGTGACGTAGTTGACCTCTGATACTTCATGAGTTCAGCTCACTTTCTTACACTTTGACCTGAACACTGCTGTTTTTTTGTTTTTTTTAATGACAAACTTAGAATGAGTGCAGCTTACTTAACCATGCTCTAGTTTGGGATTAATGAAAGACATACCCTGTATTTTTCTGGGACAAACTCGGGACATTTTGTGTGTAAAAGAGCTGCAACAACATTTTCGTTGAAGACGAGCTCAGCATGGCTGCTCAGTGTGTGAAGGCAGCAGAGAAAAGCCTTTTCTATTGAGCTCAAAATTGAGCTCGGTTGTATCCTGTTTCCAGTTATAATCTTTAAAGTCTCTCTCCACTTGACAAGTTAAATTGAATGTACAGGATTTGGAAAACCAGGAACCTGTCTATATAAACAAAAACAAAACATTAAACCAAATGAACTCTGTAGACTTATAAGGCAGAATTGTCTTAAGGCACAAATCTGGGGAAGGGTGCAAAAAAAAATCAGCTTTGAATGCCCCAGTGAGCACGATGGCCTCCATCTTCTGTAAGTGGAAGTTGTTTGGTACCAGCAGAACTCTTCCTGGAGATGGGCTGCCATCTGCGAAGGGGGAGAAAGGTATTTGTGAGTGAGATGGGTGCAAACCTGAACTCTCTGGGGAGAAGATCCTTCCAGAAGGACTAACATCTGTGCAGCACCTCCCCAATCAGACCTGCAGAGGGACCAGTCAAAGCCACTCCTTAGATACAGGCACATAGTAACCTGGCTAGCTTGACAGAACACACCTTAAATGGGTAGCATTGTTTTCCACTCACATAGTGCCATTTTATGGCACAATCTGTTAACTTTCTTACCTTCAGCTGTTACTAATATGCTGAATATGAAATATGACAAAGAAAATTAACTTTGTATTTTACTACCTCTAAATTGAGGTGTTTAAAAACTCCTGCTCTTTCTGAAACTCCACCTTCAGGAAGTTATTACAACATGGCTCCTCTGTTAACCCTTTAAAGTTTTGCGTTGTACTGAGAAAATAGGGGGAGGAGCTTTGTGGAAATGGGCGGGACTTTGTGAGAGCAAGCATTTAGACATCCCTGAATGGTTGAGGGTTTCTCAAACATGCATGAAAGATTCAAAGCAAGACTCCAAGTATACTTTAATGAGAGAATAACATTCTAGCTATTATAAGTGTTATAAAGCATTAAAAAAAGGTTAATTTTACATGACACCACTTCCCAGCTTTAATTATGATTTTTCACTCAGCTGAGGCTGAGGTATTATTTTCATACCACAGCCCTGCTTTTATTTTGCACTCAGCTATTGAAAACATAACATGATTAGAGTATTACATTTGAGGGGGTGGGGCAGGTAGCTTTGTGAAAAGTATATTTGCAATTTCTTTCCCCCAATTTATATACATTTCGTCTTTGTAACAGAAGATGGCGCCTGTTTGACACTAAAACAATCTATTGTTGATCGATGATGTGGTTCTGAGCAGCTTCACGTTTTAGAAGGCAGCGCCATAAATCCAGCAGGATTGTGCGTGGGCCACAGCTTTATCACACAATAATGAAGCACGGTGCCAAGCTTCCCTCCGCAGCGGACTGACTGGCTGGCTCGGTGCGTTTGGGTGTCAGACAAGAAAGGCGTGGCAGTGGGACGGTCCAGGCGAACCGAGCGGTGGAAAGAAAAAAAAAACACACCAAGGTCTAATGACCTGGGATCAGCTGAGGCCCCGGAGCTTCCTCATATAGGAGCGCTGCTGAAACATATTGGCTATATTACTGACTAAATCTGCGCCTCTAAGAGCCACCTTTAGGCCGTGGGTGTGCCTCACATCGGACGCTATCGTGAGGTGAGTTGACGCTGCTGGTTTTTTTTGTTTGTTTTACATTAAAGATGAAAGGACTGGGCGTTGTACTCCATCCTGTTAGCTTTATACAGAACATGTCTGAGGAGATGCAGTCCTCCTCTGTTCACTGGGTCCCGCTCTCCTTTTCTCTTCCAATAGCTGCACTAAAATAGAAACCATGACAAAAGAGAACGCCGTCTTCTCGCGCGCATTGGTTTATGTCGCGCGACTTTCTATTGACTTTAAAATGTGTTTTGAACTACACCATAAATGGTGGGGAAATTATTAGGTGTGATGCTGTGGCCGCCTACAGATTAGCACAGTAAACACGGTGCTGCTGGTTTCTGTGGCCCAGCAGCCTTTGCGACTCGATGCGGAGTCGCTATGGGAGCCGCGCGAGCCTTTTAGCTGACAGAAAGAGGCTTTTGCGTTTAGCTTAGGTTTGTAGAGTATCGAGCTGCTGCTGCTCGCCTCTGCCTGCCCTCAGGCTGGGAGCCATTATTCACTGGTCCTGCTGGTGCTGATGCTGCAGCGCTCGCGAGTGTTGCTAGGCAGCCATGCTGCGCGCGGGCCGCTGTCGTGATGTGGACAGGAGGAAGAGAAACAACAGTACTGTAACACTCGGGTTGCAGAGCCTGGGCGCACTAAACAAAGCGCAGAGCTGATCACATCCTGGATTTCCTTTTGTTTTATTAGCCTTTTACTCGCGATATCAAGATAGACTGCGCTCTTTGACTTTACTTCGCAACAACCACCGTAGTTTGTATTTGACATAACAAGCCAGGGTATATCAGAAATTAAATGTTATGACTCCAAAAGAACTGGAAGAACATAACATGATGTTCCATACAGCTAAGTGAAGCTGTGTTACACTAAAACTGTTCGTTTGTGACAGTCAAATTCTGTAACTATCTCCTGTCACTAAGAAGAAAACTATTTTTTATTGACTCATCCACTTCACTATGGGTTCCACTTCATTTGATTTCTGTAATGTCTCTTTTCATTTTAAGTCTGTTTATATATCGCACTGTTTGGTTGACTTTTTCACATTTTGTACTGGAAGTTTCATCAGTCCCCCCACATCAAAAATACATTCTGTATTTAATACGTGTACTTCACTTCAGCCTGCTTGAAACTTCACAACCTGAAAATGCAGCTTAGTGATACAAAATACACTTTATGTGACTGATGACCTTTAGAAGCATTATACAAATGGGAATGCTTTTCAAGAGCAGTATTTATGTTTGGGGGTCTACGATTGCTGTGGCTCACAGTTGTACAGTTATGCAAATAAAGTAATGAATATTTGTTATTGTCACTTTTATTATCACAATAGTGATAAATGGTGATGAAACTTGATGTCCATGTTCTCCATCTCTAATACTGGATGTCTGGGAGCTCCATAGAAACAAAGATTTAGAATAAATACTAAATTTCTTAATAGTTTTCAAACACTAATTCAGCAAATTATCATAAGAGCTTTTCTGCTCTTAATAGAAAACTGAAATATCACAAGCTGGTTTATTACTGATTAATCAGTTAATCTTTCTAGTCAAGACTGAGAGAGCCTGCATAACAGGTATATGTGGCGTATGGCTTGCTAATTGTATTTTTAAAACGTGGATATCTGAAGTTTTTGACATGACTGAATGTCAAAAAATTAGTTTCAAAAAAGGCTGGCGGTGATTACAAGGAAGTGGAGGGAGGGCAACTCTGGTGTCTCATTAACAAGAGTTCAAACTGAAGGAACGCTATGCTAGCAAATTTCATACACTAGATTATGATAGCAATAACTAAGCCATACATGTTTGCATCGCATTTAGAATTAGGGTGATATTTCTTGTCTTTTTTAAAAGTGTGTAGCAACCTGTGCTGATATGCACGGAGCCTGGCTGTGTGTCTGTGCTGGCAGAGACTGTGTGAATCCCTGCAGCTTCCTGCCAGTCAAACAGATGAAGACAGACCCCAGAGGACAGTCAGCGGGGAGCCATGACCTTCTGTCAGCTGTAGCTTAGTGAGCAATGCGTTCTGACTGGCAGCCGGAACCGGGGCCAGGCTGCTACAAGATGATCATCTCTGCAAGGGGAATCTTTCCCTCTCGGAGACTGTGTGTGTGTGTGAGGCAGAGCAGATCTACTACTAACACGATGCATTTGAGCCACTTCGATTGACTCCAGCGCCAGATCTCTGGAGTCAGAACTGTGAAGAAATCTGATGCCTCTGGTTTTCTCAGAAGTTTCGTTTTTGGATCTAAAATCATTGACCAGATCTCGTCTTAGCCAAGAGACATTTCAGTGATTACTCCCACTGACCTCCTTAAGACTGAGTTTCAACTTAAAAAAAAAAATTATGGTTTAAAGTTTACATTCATTCATTGAGGGAGTGAACAATGATTCTTAAAACTGAAATTGATTGCATAAGTTTAAATTCATCATGTATTGTACTAAGTCAAATTTTATATCTCTACAAGTTGTCAAAAACATGTCTGGAGTGTTGCCTTGATTCTTTCATGCATGTTTAAGAGATCCTTTAATCTCCCATGGCAACCACTCAGCTGTGGAAAACTCCTGAGTGGATCTAGCTCCGCCTTTGAGATGCAAATCCTCCTCTAAGCTGCAGGTTCCAAGCTTCTGAGCTTCCACCTCACAGAGCAGCCCTCCTCTGCAACTCCCCCCATTCAGCTCCTCCAGACTACCCAGCAGCAATTAGCAAACACTTGGTGGAACTGTATCTGCTGAGCTCATTATAGTAGTTACTTCTCAGTTAAACCCTGGTAAAAACATTGTTAAAGGGTTAATAGAGGAGCCATGTTGTTGACTTCCTGAAGGTGGAGTTTCAGAAAGAGCAGGAGCTTCTTAAAGAGGCAGAGCCCCAACATCAAGGCATTAAGTTATGAAGTCAAATTTCTTTTAACACATATTTAATATATACAGTATTTTCATAACAACTGAAGGTAACATGGTTATAAAACAGTAATATGCATCTGGAAAACAGAATTCTGCCTCTTCAAGGCAGGATTGATGTAAGTCACAGACGGGACATCAATAATGTCAGTGGATGAACTTGGCTGCATATTTGTCCACTCTATCTCTTGGCTTACCAGCACAGATTCAGCTTTTAGTCCATACGTTTTCTAAAATTGAGGTCCTGGTCATTCAAAAACCTCAATCTTATCTTTATCGATTCCAAAACTAGTTTTGATGTGTGTTTGGGGAACACCCAACAGTATTTGAGTTTCAGCCATCACACTCAAGGTGGTTCTCTAATCAGTTTCTCCTTCAACACAAACCTGCAGCCGCTGGACGCTTCTGAAACACTTGTCACTGTCTTACAAAAATAAAAGTAAAAAGTTTCATGTCAACAGACAGAAAAACCTTTTTTTCTTTTCTTTTCTTTTTTTTTTTTTACTGTCAACCATAAATCCATTAACCAGTAAAAAAAAAACTAACCCAGAGCTGCTTAATGAAACTCCCATCTGTGAGTGCCAGCTCTCACTCAGACATGAGCACTAAGTGAGGCTTAACAGGGTTGAATAAAAACTCATGTAAAGGTAAATGAATATTTTCAGCGACATTAAAATCTCCCGTTCATGTACTCAGCGGGGCGGCCAGCTGTTTTAAAGGAAAGCGTCCATGGCACAAAGTAATGTGATGATGCAGCGTCGTCAGGCATCAGGCCGACTAAAGAGACGACCAGCAGCACCAGCCTGAGTCACTAGGACCCTCCCTGCAGGAGGGGGAGGCAGTGACTGTCTGCTGCCTCCTCCTCCCCCCTGATATCTAAACCAACATCTATTGTCTGAAGCAGAACAAGAGATGCAGATTTAGAAACATTCTGCTGTTAAACAATTAACATATTCATACAATTATTTTCAAACATTTAAAAAATAATGTCATTTCATTTTGGGGCCCTCTTTTATTTCTAATCTGCATCAATGACTTAAAAACTGTTTGTGAAAGAGCACTGGCTCTTATGTTCGCAGATGATACTTTTAGTATTACACATAGGGAAAAAACAGGTGATCAAACTTTCAAAAATGGATTTCATTTGTTACAACCAATCAAATTAAGTTGTCATGTTAAAGAAATGTAAATAATTAAGTTTGACAAATTTAATTTGATGACATGTAACAATTTAGCTTTTTTTTTGGAGCTCCTCTTTTTTCAGTGCAATCATTTATTTAATATTTCTGAATGGTTTAAAGTTAACCAACTTTAAATATTATTTTTATATTAATTATTGTTAGTACAAAAAACAAAAGATTTAACAAAGATGTGAAATTATACATTGGAATAACCTCTTACAGTGTGTCCCCAAAGGCCTGTTTTATGGGGGCTGAAGCCTCCCTAAGATATTTTCAAGACACACGCACCCCGCACACACCACAATAATTTGGTATTTTGCCGTTTGTTTTTTTAAACTGACCACAAATTCAATATAATGTGGCCAGAATATGAGTTTAAATAAATAACAAAAAGTGGAAATTTTATCTCAAATATGATCATAAATCTGTCAGTTTCCCTTCATATTATGATATTATGGGCAGAATTGCTCAGAAGGTAATACAAGCATGAAAATTTGCACAAAACGTTCTTCAAAGGGTACCTAACAATTTTAGGTGTGGAGCCACAAAGAAATTATAATTATCTTAGCAACGTTTGCTGGGACACCATTTTATGATGTTGATTAACTGTTTTTAGTCGTATATTGTGGTAGAAAAGTTTTCTGTTACCCTGAACACTATTTTAAAAGTGGAATTTAACTTTTTCTTTCTTGTTTCAGTTTGTGAAATTTGGTAAGGCTGCTACATTTGCTCACATCCTGTTTCCCCCCTGGGGCATAAGCCCCCTTGTGATTAAGACCTAGTGATGGCCCTGACCTCCCGCATTCGCCCTCCCTCAGTTTTAGTGCAACTCAGGAAGAGCGCGGCAAATGTCACGGTCGGACTGTGGAGATTGTCCCGTCAGACTGTCAGTTTCTGAACCCACACAAAAAAAAAAAAACTCGTAAAAGCGCGCTACATGTTAGAGTAAAAAAAATAATAAAAAAAATAAAAATGCTAATTTCGAATAACTCGCAATGTTGATTGTTTCTTATACATTTTTGTTCTTTTTTGGCTTTTTTTTTATTCTGGGTTGTTATTAATTACTTTTTATTCCAGCTGCTTTTAAAACAATATTTCTTCGGTTTTTGTTTTGTTTGTCGAAATAGAATATTCTATTATTTCTATATTTAAGCTACAACTCAGGATCTCTATTCCATATTTAACCGCTATTGTGTCCCGATTATGTAATATTTACTTACTCGAAGGCTAATCCCGTTGGTTTTAATCCGGAGGCTCGGTGAAACCTGATGTTTCCTGTCGCGAGCTCTAACAAACGTCCGCGCGGATCCGTTTCGAAAAATCGAGGGGCTGTAACCTGAGAGCGCGTGTCGGCGGAGCTTTTACAGAGCTCTCACAAATCAAGTGAGTCAGTCGGTTAGCGGGATGCAGCGGAGGGCGTGGTGTGTTCAGGCCGTTATCTGGTCCCTGCAGCTCGGTCGGTGTGTACCAGGGAGGGGCCGGCCGGCTGGCTCTCCGCTCCAGATCCTTACTGTAACTCTTTACTCTTTCCTCAACAACACAGCTGTATCATTTCCTCTCAGTGGTGCTCTCTCGCTCTCTGCATGTGAGATCCAAGTGCTTATGCGTGCATTTTCCGCCTGAGCTGCGTTTCCTGCGGTCGGGACCCAGAGGAATACAGCATCCTTAATGTAATGGTATAGTATTCACTTAATGCCTCCATTTAAAAGTTATAAGGAAATGAGAACTTGATGTTCACTTTCTGCTTGCAAGCAGGAAATGAGACTCTTCAAGTCAGGTATTTATAGTTGATCTACAGGACTTTGATTGAATGGTTTATGTTTTATGAATTATTGATAACGCTTGTTGAATTTTTATTTATTTATTTATGGATTTTAATTCTTTTGAAGTTGATGTGCGTGTTGGATTCTCTTGATCTTTTAAGAGAAATTACTTGAAAAGACTTAATCTGTTTCTTCATTAGTGAGGTAAAGAGATTAGGATTAGCATATTTAAGATAGCTTCTCATTTGTCGCAGATTAATGGACCTATACAGACAGATCCTTAAATATTTTTTATCACGTTATAACCACAAAAGTCAATGCATCTAGAGAGGTAGTTCATAACTGAAGATGTTTTACAGATAAAAATCCAAAGTAAAAACAACACATTGGTTTCAGAGGGCCAGGTGTGTAATTTGTTTTAGAAAATTAGAGAACGAACATTGTCATGGAGACCAAGGAGTACAGAGGTTGAATCAGTAAAGCAGCAGCACCAATGTAACTCTGGACAAAATGTAGATATGCAAATTAGGTGGGAGAGTCGACTATTAGCTATGCAGCTCAGAAATCTGGTCTTTATTGAAGAGGGCAAGGAGCATCATTGTTAAAAGTCTTGATTTTTATTAGTTATGTGTATCTTAATGCATTAATGTTTGTTTTATGTCATTTATCTGTTTGTTTTTTTCATTTACAAAGGTTCCGACTGGAACCTTTATATTTGCAAATTTCTGATGCGCCCCTAAATCCAACGCACAACCTGTCTGCTAACGAAAACACTGGATGACAACCCTGCTTCTCTTGGTGTATTGGGGGTCATTTTTGCTTCAAAAATCAAGCTGATGGGAAAGACTATGAATGTGTTCAAGTTGTGCTAAAAGGAGTTAGCAAATCAGCGAGCATATTCGAGACTAAAGTAGCACCTCAGTGCTTAACATGTAGCAGCAGCACAGACGTCCCCAGAGCCATTGTCAGCGTCTTAAATAAATTTATCTGGAGTTCCTGAAACACTTGAAAGTTGAATGGGTAGAAAAACACTTTGCACCAAACCGATGGTTGAATAACCTAAATAACAAATTAAAAACAATAAATTCTTTATTCTTGAGCTAAGATTTCTATTTATTCAATAATTTAACAACAAAAAGGGCTTTTAACTCAAAATGTTGCTTATTTTGTCAGTATATGGTTTTCAATTAAAGACTCTGCAGTTAACCAATTCAGAAATTTTAATGGAGTCCCTCTGCTTATTAAGAACAACCCATAATAATTCTTAGTGAAGTTTTAAACAAAGCATGTAGGAAGAATCCACTGATGAAAACCATGAAACACAAATTAAACTCCTTCCCTGACATTTAAAATATTTACCTGCTTTAAAACATAACACTGCAGATCATATGGGAACATACCACCTCCACAGTGATGCATGGTGGTGGCAGCATCATGCTATGAAGGTGCTTGTCCCAGCTGGTAAAGCTGGTCTTCTCCACAACTCTTTAAACACACAAACAGATCAAAGACTGAAATGTATGTTTTGGAGTAATGCTGCTCTCCACTGCATCTGACTGGGTGTGGGCTACTTGAACAATAAAAATGGGCAAAAAAAAAAAAAAATATATATATATATACATCACATTTCTAATGCATAATGTAGCTTTATTTTTTTTGGCAGGTCTCCACCAGGCTATAACACACCCACTATAAAACACAGAAGATGAGTAAGTCTCCCACCCCAAAGGGCACTCCGGTGCAGCGCAGCCCCAGCGATGGGGTCCCCGAGAGCCTCCAGTCTCCCCAACACTCCACCCCCGTCTCTGGACACAAGAAACGGATCTCCAGCCTCCTTCAGAGTCCGGTGAGAAGGCTGCTTGTTTCTGCAGAACTTGGTACTCTTGTGTTTTAGTTTTTTTATTGCCTTTTTCTTAACTCTAATCTCTCTAAAGATGATCATGCCCTCACAATAAATCTCTGAATTGCCTCTTTAGCAGAGGGGATGTAATTGGAGTAAAAAGCCAGGCCTGGTTGAGTCTTCTAATGTCAGCAGTGACGCAACATGTTGCTGATGAAATTAGATGATCACCTTGAGGTGAATTTGCAGAGGCTTTCCTTTAAAGGGGATGTCTTATGAAAAATTCACATTTAGCACATTTTTCAACTTCCATTTGGGTTTTTACTGCTTCTAAAAACAGCCAAAGAGACTAAAAAGACGACTAAAAACATTAAACTATTGCAGTTTTTTGGCAATAATTTAATGTTTTTTGGTGTCTGGAAAACAAGCCATTTAAAAAAATCTCTGGTATGTAACTCCATCTCGTTTGGTCAGCTGATTTTACCGCTATGTGCACTGTACAGTGGCTGCTGGTAAAAGACAGATTTTTTTTTTTTGGTTGACTTACCATTCAAAACAACTTGCTGCATTCTTGTTGATTGTGCAGGAGGTTCTGCTTCTGCTTTTCAAAGATGTACGGTTGTATAATTACACATTTGTTTCAACCATTTTCATATGCAAATGTAAAATGGACGGCGTGCCTAGCAGTGGCTTATTTGGATTTAAAGTGACAAAAGGCCCTAAGAGAGCTCAAAGTGGAAAACAATCTCATTGTCCAAGAATGATTTTGTGTAAAAAAAAAAAAAAGTAATAAACATATCC